>NW_021940750.1:27772220-28284010 GCF_001715985.3 Manacus vitellinus
GGTGTTCCCTCGGCACGGCCCGTCTGGGATCGTGAGAGAGAGTCGATCTCAGTGTGTGAGCCCTTGCCGCGACACCCCTTCCCACACCGCGTGCGTTGCTTGCCCTGTGTGACACATCCCGCAAGCTCGTTACCGTGCCCAGATGCAGAGGTGTCTGCAATGTAAGTTGTGTGTCAGCACATGTTCTTTGTCCTTGAGACTTAAGCTGCTTATATTAAGCATATGTCTGTCTGCTTGCTTTGCCACGCTGCTGCGAGCTCATTACAGGCGGGACACAGATTTCAGTTTTATTGTTCATGCTTACCTGGAAATAAACTCCCACCACCTTCCCCACTTCTGATAACCTCTCTCAGCATCTGAAACACACCTAGATGAAGGTATGTGCCAGCAGTAAAAATGTCTCTAGCTGTTCCCACCGTTGCTGGTACCACTACTGCTACATTTTCTTCAAAGAAAGGTGTGTGTGGATACTGTCAGGATTAGCCACCATATCTGTAAGATCACTGTTTTCTGAATCAGAGAGTGACCAAAAATCCAAAGTAGTCAACATTCTATTAGAACAATAAAACCACTTAGGTAAACCGAACTACTTGAGCCCTCTAAAAGAACTAAGCACCCCATGTCTATATATGAGAAGGTCTGAGAAAAGAGTTTCATGCAGAGGCCAAAAATCTGATGAAGTCACATGGTAGAAAACTGAAAGCCACATCTGTGTTCATTCTTGGTTGGTAAAGGCAAGCTATGACTGATTACATCTCCTCCTGATTCTGCTGACAGTCCATTTCTGGAGGGAAGCCTTCCTCCCACTTGGCATCGTGCTGTCCTCCATCTCTGTAATTAACTCGCCTGAATGCAGCAGACCTCCCTAACTACCACTTGGCATAGCATCCCATAGTGCTGAGCAGCTTACCAAGAAGCTAGGGAATAAACAACCTCTAATATATTTGCCCATGCTGTAGACTCTTTTCCTACTGATTGCAGCCAAAAAAATGGAGGAGAAACACAGTTGGGCTCATGGACAGTATCATGTACCCCTTGGGGTTTTAACCATCTTAGTTATTTATATGGTCTCCAGTACTGTAGTATACAAGAGAATCACAACCATTGACTTCCATATCTGCATAGTACCAGAGTAAGATCAAGGAATTTTTATAATTGTAGTTTCAAACTGTCAGGGTTATGCTTGTATCTGTTCAAGGGGGACTATGTCCTGTAAATGTGATGTCTTTGCAAGCTTTTGTTGCTGTTGTCAAGAGAGATCATAAAACTGACTGGCAGGCAGAGCTCAGCCTCTTTGAGCTATTGCTTACTACAACCTTTCCATCTTCTATTTATGTCTCTCTTCTTGCTCCTGCCCTAACCAGCTTTCCATTCCTTGCTCTTAGGAACCATTACAGGGAATACTACATACACAGTGTTCAGCTTAGTTTTATTTTACTCTGGTTTTATGTAGAATTCGGGTAAATATGTTTATATTGCCTGCCTGAGCATATAAGGCTTTAGGTCTATGACCTCTGTGCTAAAATATTTTTTACTCATGGATCTGTATCTCATTTGGGTCCTTATAGATGCTGCAACTACAGGAAAGGCTTCATTTGTCTGAGCCACCAAAGTCAAGCAACCAGTAGACACAAACCTATAGAAAACTAAACTGCAGCAGTTTTAAAGCATGGAATTGTTAATTTAAATGTATCTGTTAAGTGAAGTGGTTGCAGATGAGGTTCTTAAATATGAGCAGTGTGTGACAGCCCCAGCCTCTCTATAATATTCATGATTTATAATATCATTGTTACAATTTTAGCAATGGCTCACTGAGAGCAGCATAGGAATAAGAACCAGTTAAATAAGTAAGATTCAGGTCATAGAGCTTTTAGACTAAGGGGGAGTAGTACGCCAGCTTGGTTTTCAGGTGACAGGAACCAGTTATGAATTTGTTCCCAAAGTTCTGTAAGTAGGTAAAAACACCCATTCAATTCTCCAACAAACCTGGCTCATAATCAGGTAGTGAAAATGACAAGAAAAGGAAAAGAAGTCTTGCAGGCTGAATGTTTGGTTCGTTAGTGGTCTTTTTTAATATTCTAATGCGATTAACTGGAATGTAGTCAAAATGGATGGTTAGATTGAAGTGCCAAGATCTTGCTGTGCAATAGTCATCCTTTCAGTAGCTAAAATAAACCTTCTTTCTTATGACTCAGAGGCAAACAGTGTGTTGGGTAACAACTTGAGGAGACATCTGGCAGGTTGGAAGCAAGGAAGGCTACCACGAGCTTTCTTTCGCTTTAGATTTTTTAAAGCATAGAGGTCACCCCTTGAGTGCAGCACATTGTCACTGTCTTCGAGGATTGTGTGGTCTCATGGGCTAGACAGCTTGGAAGCACACCAAAAGTAAGCTGGCTAGCTCCTTCTACCACCTGGGACCTTGGTGCAGAAGACAGGTTATAAAACACTGAGTTACAAACCTCGCTGCGGAGGAGTGGGAATTGGAAGCTAATTGCATTTACATGCAGGTAATATGTTTTCTGAGATGAGAGGATAGGAAATTCAGACTGTCTGACAAACACCCCCAGAGCATGTGCACACACATCTCTCCCCTGATCGCTTAATTATAATCCTCACCCCACACTCTCAGAAATAAATTGATGTTCCAATTTTATCAGGATTGAGATATGTTTGGTCTGATCAATTTAAAATAATCTCTTGATGTCCTAATGAACAAAATCTTATATATGCCCTAAATATTGTAAAATATCCTCTCCTCTTTGGATCAAACAATGTGCAGAATGAGATACTGTCTGAGCCACACAACACTGTGCAGTAGCTCTGCTCATAAGCAATGGTGTAACACTTATTCATGTTTTTGAAGGAGCTTCCGTAAAATACTTATCAATGGTAATCACTGTACGTACACGTTGCATTTTATCTCCAAATTCGAGTGTTAGTAGGAAAAATTGATTATGTGCCACCACTTATTAAGAATCAAACCAGCTCAAATGTCTATTGCAGTTCATTTACCCTTCATTTGCACTAGGAAGCTCAAGCTTTGAAATGCCCTTTTGATGATATATATCAGAGTTTATTGAAAAGAAAATATACTTGGAAAAAACCCCTGACCCTTTCACTTCCATTGCTTCATTTTGTGTCCATCATTCATTTCTTAGACTTTTGGATGTTTCTTTTGATTTTCAGTCCAAATGTGTACTGTTTGTTATTATTAATTATGTATTTGTATTGCTGTATTGTGTGCAGGGTCTAATCAAATCCAGGGTCTGCTGTGATGGATGGTTTGCCAAACTCAGATTACAATACGTGGTCTAGAGAATTTACCAATTAACTGGAAGGTGTGATCATGCAAGGTACCTCCTGCAAACCAGTGAGAAAATCAGATGTGTGTAATTTTCGGTGAGAGTTGGGGTCACATCACATGTTGCAGAAGGTGCCTACTACAGAAATAATGTCAGCTGCATTAATTGGAGAATGTGATTCTGTTTTGCTGTAACAACACTTTTTTATTCATGACCTTTTGAAGTGCAACTTTCTGATGTTATGGATCAAATCCTTAAAGTCTAATTTACCCTGTTAATTTTTTTTTTCTTGAGTGTGTGTGTTTCAGTTCAATTTCATGGAACTCAAAGCGGTAAATCATGGCTAAAGAAGAGCTTAGAATACTTTAGAGTATCATTTCTTTATTGATAACTGATCCACAATAACTGAATCCTCAAGGGCTGAAAAATAGATTTAAGACTGATGCTTCTTATGCTAAACAGGATTCATTTTTATCAGTGATATTGATGAGATTCTGCAAATATAGAGACCTGGACTATTACTAGCTCTCTAATGTTACTTGGTTTTTGTTGTCTTTCTTATTATCTGAGCTTTTATCAGTTTCTAAACCTACTTTAAAATTTTGTAGGAAAAGGTTATTTGCCATACTCATAAAAACATTGTTCATTATACATCAGCTGAGAGACCCTCAAAGAATAGACTGAAGTTGATATGCAAACCACAATAACTGGCTTTCTATAATCAGTGATAGCAGAGTGAGAGATGTGCTTCCTTGTGTGAAATGGGTGCTGTGGAAGCACAGCAATGGCAGCAATGCTCTTTCTGCTCTGGTTTTCCTCGTTCCTTCAATCACCAGATCTTCACATAGAGATGAAGAGAGCCTGTGTTCTGGTAAGAGAGCTGAGGAAGAAGGGAGATGAGGGCAAAGGATTTTGTTTGCTGCTGGCAAGAGAGAAGGAGGCTGCTCTGGGGTACCTACAAATTGCCTACCAGCACATGCTGGGGAAAGGGGAAGGGCACGCAGCCACCCTGTGTTTCTGGGGAGCCTGGTGAATTAGATGAGGTGAAATAGTTGCATCCAGCAGAAACAAAGTGCAAACTATTATTTTGAAGGAGATGTTAAAGAGGCCCTGCCCCAAGCAGGTAGCATAAGATGCATGTACATCAGGGGCCTTTGAAGAAGCACAAGGAAAAGAAGTGACACTAGACTCCCATGTTAAGATGGGGAGGCCTGGAGACAGATAGGGGTCTGTCTGTGGAACAGTCCGGCACCTCAAGAAATGAAGACAATGTGGGTGGTGATCTATGCCAGGAGGTTATACCTTACAAAACTACTGGCCTGTGAAGTCCGTGGGCTGACAGTGATGGGCAGCCCATGGCCATTACATTTAGACAAACCTACACCGGGAGGCACAAAATTAATTAGTTTGCCTGCATGACCTTTATGTAGCTAACTTTTGCACATGCACAGGGAAAATCTCTCACTCTGATCAGCAAGGCATATCCTAAAAGGAATGTTACTTGATTGTAAATCAAATTTCATTTGGATTAACCTTTAGTTGGGTCCTTAAAAGGGGGTTGTTATGTGTACATAAAGGGGTTGTTTGTTGTTACTGTTGCTACAGTGTCACTGATGCTTTTGGTGAGGATATAGTCACTCACCCTGTGGCTGCATTCCTTGGTCAATGCTCTTTGTAATTTGTCAGTGCAGAGAAAGATGCCAAAAACAAACCGCTGATGATGATGGCAATTGCTTGCCTTGGCTGTGTAAACCTGCACTGCTGGTCTTTTCCTATCACTCAGTACTTTATAAAATGATCCTTTTTTCTCCTGCTGTTTCTGTGTGGCAATGTGCACAATATAAGAAGTTTGTGGAATGAGTGGTTACTCAATACACTGATCTCCCCTCACAGCTCAGTATGGCACTATGCCTACTTTGCTGCACACTTCAACCTACTTTAAATGCAGAGTTGATAACTTCCTACAGCCCTTTCTGTGCATCTGAGTGCTTCATAAACACCAATGAATTCTCAAAAAACAGTTGTTATATTCACCCTGTAGATTACAATGTGAGACACAGAATTATTAAGACGGAGAATCTGCTTGTTGTGGAGCTCAGTTAAGGTACCTGGGCCCTTATGGGCACTTCCCAGTACTGCAGCACGTGCCATGCTCAGTGCAAGTGTCCTGTTCAGTCCAGTTGCAGCTTTGAGTCTGCCCTCTTGCAAACCTGGCACCAGGATTTCAAGTCAAGCACTCAGAACAGGAAGAGCAAACTGCTAACTACAACTTAGAAAAAGTTTAAGTGATGATTGATTATTACATTGTTAATCTTTGGCAGAGGCAAGTTTGGATTCCCCAGGAGAGCACTTAGCTATGAGGCAGTCCTTTCTCTGCCTGAAACGTCTTGTCTTGTGCCACCTGTGCCTTCCAAGTCCTACAGCATGCTGAGCAAAGGGCAACAGATGGACACTTTTTAAAAAAATGTACATTCCTGATTTATACCCAGAATAGGTCCATCCTATAAATTATCTATCTGGTTAGACCCTGATATGACCCAGTTGGATCTGGGTGTTGTAAAGTGCAATTACTGATGTTAAAAACAGTTATCCATTGGAACCTAAATAGGTTTTAATTACATAGCATCAGCCAAATTCACAGCACTGACTGGAATTTGTCTGTGTACTTAATGTATGGATAAACTAACTAACTCATTGGGAAGTTCATGCTAGAAAGATGATAGTAGATGATCAGTGGGAGGTACAAGAACTGATGTGTATATAAAGCCTGTTCATAGAATCATAGAACTATAAGGAAAAGACCTTTAAGATCATTGAGTCCAACCATTAACCCAGCACTGCCAAGTCCATCACTAAACCATGTTCCTAAGCACCACATCTACACATCTTTTAAATCCCTCTAGGGATGGTGACTCCACCACTGCCCTGAGCAGCCTGTTCCAGTGCTTCATGACCACTTCAGTGAAGAAATTTGCACACAGAATAATTTAGGTTGAAAAAGATGTCTAAGATCATAGAGTCAAACCCTTGACCAATCACCACCCTGTCAACTAGACCATCGCACTAAGTGCCACTTCTCGAACACCTCCAGGGATGGTGACCCCCTCACCTCCCTGAGCAGCACGTTCCAATGCTTAACAATCCTCTGTGTGAAGAAATTCTTCCTGAAATATGCTGAGCTGGAAGGGGCCCACACAGATTATTGAAGCCCAACTCCTGGCCCTGTACAGAACAGCCCTAACAATCACACCATGTGCCTGAGCGTTGTCCAAATGCTACTTGAACTCTGGCAGACTTGGGGCTCTGAACACTTCTCTGGTTCTTTGTATTCAGATTGCTGAATGGTAATCCTCCTGAGATGTTGCTCGATCAACAGTGGACAAATCTTGTAATGTTATTACTGCTACTTCTTCTACTGTCTTAAGAAAGAAACTTGGATGATGAAGCTCTTATCAAGCTGAGTAGTGTCTGGACAAGACTGAGTGAGTATGATTTCTGAAAGAGGTAGGGCTGGAAACAAGTTGAAGCAATCAGTCATTGTCAGTGAAAGAGCAATGAAGATATTGTTAGAAATCTTCAGATGCTGAACGTTTTTTAACTGCCAAGTGAAAGCAACAGGCAGAGTAGTCAGTGGTCAGACTACTTGAAAGAAGTAGTCAACATGATGAAGATCTAACCTCCCTAAAGAGAGCTGAACGCTGTAATGGATTGCTCTCAATCAGCAAAAATTACCTTGTGTCAAATCTAAATATTCCTTACTGAAATTTAAGTTCACTACTTTTTGTTCTGTCAACAGCAGACACAGGAAACAGATTATTCTCTTAGCCTTTGCAACTATGTAGTTATTGGACAAGTCTAGAAGAGAGTCACCTTGTCCCCTACTTCTCTATTTAGACTAAACAATTCAAACTTCTTCAGCTTTTCTCTGGGGATATTTTGTGGTTCTTGGTCGTTCTCCTCACACTTCTTTGTTGTCTGTGCGATTAATTCACATCTTTCTTGACATCCAGGTCCCAAACTGGAAGCCCAAATTGCAGCACAGGTTTTACCACTAGCATGTGCTCTACAGAACCTCACAGATGATGCTTTTGGGTGTATCTCCCAATCTCTTTGCACCTTCAGTTATTACTGGTCCCTTCAGGCTCTCTTCTGGCAGTATCCTTGACACTCACATGGATGAAAAGCATGAGGAAATAACGTGGGATTTCCTCATCTCTTTCTAGGAGTTTGAAAACATGCTTCTTGGAACAGCAGTACAGAGTATTGTGAGGGTCTGCCCAGTTCAGGAGAGGTTGATGCTGCTTTTTGTCTCCTCCATGGAGGTCGTGTGTCTCAGGTCTTTTGGAGAATGTGGCTTTCCTTCTTTCATCCTCAGTGCTAAGTCCTTGCTTGCTGCCTGGACCCTGGCTCTTTGACTTCAAAAAAAGATACCTTCTTGGAAGAGCAGCTTATTCACCCCCAGCTGCTGATGCTTCTATTGACTACTTCAGCTTGCCAGTTTCCTTTTCTGCATCCTGACCTTAAAAGAGGGTTTGAGAAACAAAGTAAGTTAATTAGCAGCTCCTGTCCTGAGGTATTCTCAGACTATGCATGAAGACCCAAGTCCTGGAAAGGAAGAAGCTATGATGCATTTGCCTTTTTAGACTGAGAGCTGCATGAGAGACCAGTGTTGGCTGTACCACAGCTGGGACTGACCTGTTTTGCTTCCTGACAGTAGTGGTGCTGATGGTGCCAGGGGAATCTACAATTCCACACCAAGCCACAAAGCATTTCAGAGATAAATGAAATGTTATTAACAGATTTTAGTTAAGAAATCACAGTTAATGAAAACCTATGACTACTATTGCAAGATCTGAGATTACATTAAGAGTGGTAGCAGTTTCCTGTTAGGAGAGAAAAAAGAGGAAAAGCGCATGGAAAATCACACAAATATTGACACTCAGATTCTGATGAGTCTTTTAAATGTGAAGGTCTTTTAAATCTGAGGTGGTCATGTATGAAGTTTTATATGCTGTAGTGGGGTCCTATTATTTTCATGGGACAACTGCTGGAGATGAGGGACTGTATCCCTAAGACACCACAAATGCGGATAAAAATTTGCTATACCAGGCTGCCATACATATAGAATGCATAGTACACATATATCCCATGTAAAGCATTTGAGCTAACAGAAGGAGTTACAGCAATTACCTGAATGAGATGGTTGCCTTGGAAGTCCCTTTTAAATAGAAGTAGGTTTAAACTGTATCAGATGTAGTTCTGTGTTGACTGACAATTCAAGGGTTTTTGGATGCAGAGTCTAGGTGCAGATCCTAACAGATAAAGTCAACCCTGAATGCAGTAAACTGAAATCGATAGCATATCACAGTGGTTTAAATTAATAATGTGCTGAAAGTCTGGTTTTGCTTATGTTTCAAGCTTTTGACTGTGCCTCTCTTTTTGCCTTTGAAGTTAACATTCATTGCACACTGATCTTTGTTTTCTCCCAAGCACTTTCATCCTCTGCCTCAGGCCATCCCATGTACATGGGAGGAGATCTGTGCAAAAGATTTTTTTCCAAATCCCTCCTTAAAATTAATTTTTACTATGAATCTTATGAGCAATGATATGCTGCTACTGTTTGCTGTGCTGCATATGGCATTCACCTTGTTACTCTTCGC
Organism: Manacus vitellinus; assembly: GCF_001715985.3. Lineage (NCBI taxonomy): Eukaryota > Metazoa > Chordata > Aves > Passeriformes > Pipridae > Manacus > Manacus vitellinus. The sequence continues at coordinate 27,781,183 of NW_021940750.1, forward strand.
TTTTCCCACCAAATGTACATTTATTTTTGGCTTAAGCTCTGCCCTTTCAAAATAAAGGAGCCTAATGTGCCAGAAGGTGTTACCTTGGTAAGACCAGTTTTGCTTCTATACACCTTTGCAGCTGTCTGGTGATGTCAAAGCAGAAGCTGCCTATGAAAGTGGTATCTCAGGATAAAGACAGGCTTCTGAGGCTTTGCTGGGACAGTGACTCCAGCAGTTCCTTTTGTGATACTGCAGAACAAAAATGAATGCATGACAGATCCTCATAATTTTCCCCCTTGGTGTCTGATTCTCTCTGTACTTCACTTTCTAAAGAGTTGTTTTATTTGACCTATTTAGACTATAACGTAGCTCATGCAGTAGTTTGCATGTTGCTGTATGGATAGCATGTAGCCTTGTGGCATAACATCTATTGGCAGTCCATACCCTGCTGAATTAAACCTGTGCTCTGGAGAGACCAACCCAGGATTAGGCATTGTGAGCAAGTCTTGGAGCAGCAAGTCGTGGAGCTCATGCAGCCGAGCTGTTATGTCCACACATCACTGCTTGGGGATATTAACCCAACTCCAAGAGTAGTACAGAAATTTATCATGATGTCGAGCATTTCTTGCTGCATTCCAGAGACATGCCCTTAGATTCCTGCAATCAGTATTCACTTTCAGTCTGTAATTCTTTGTGAACAAACTTTGGAGATAAAATGAGTGTCCAACCACTGAAACGAATGAGCTGGCTCTGGATAGCACCCAGGATTACAGCATCCTCCATAGCTGAATGTGGAAATTACTTCATGATGCCTGCCCACAACAGAACAAAAAACCAAAAGGTTATGTGTTCTTGAGACCTGATGAAAAAAGAAACAATACCTGTGGTGATTTTAAAAGTAGGCACGGTTCATTTATCCAAATTGGACAAATGGGGGTATTGACCAGCTTGCTTTTGCAAGCCTCCAGCTGATCACAATCGGCCATTGGGATTAGTTTTGTGTCCTGTCCAAAATCCGTGGATTGTCTCCTCCCTCTGTCTGGGTTGGCACAGTGCCGCTGTCTTCAGTTGTACAGTGCCAGCTAATACCAGCTGAGACTCCAGACTATGATTTGCTTATTCATCAGATTCCAAGGGGAAAATATAAATAGTATTTAGCTCTCTTACTGCTCCCTACAGAAAAAAATAAGGAGTCTCATCTTCATTTAAACAGAAGGAAAAAGCCACTGTTAAATACTGTTAAAGTATTAAAATTTTAGTGTCTCAAGGAAAAGGGCAAAAATCTGATATTGTCCCACTAAAATTGATAGAAACACTATCCCTGACTGGTGAATGTAGGATGAATCCCCAAATTATCATAAGGGCCCTTTATGGAAATAGAATAGTTTTCAGAGAAATTCAGCATTTCATTGCTTCTATCAGTGTTAGCAATATATTGATTATTTTTGTGATTGTAAATAAAGGCAGCAGCCAGTTTGGGTCCTTACCCGCATAGAGAAATATCTGTTAAAAGAATTTGCAAAATGCTCAGCCTTTCTCGAAACAGTTGCTTTGTTCCGGATCAGATGTGGCCAGAAACAGAAAGCAGCATCCTCTACTACTGCCCCTTCCCTGCCCGGAACTCTCCATTCATTCTCTGGCAGGTCAGTCTGTCTGCCACCCCCCCAGCACACCCAAGAGCAGTCAGCCTGACAGCACTGCACTGTTCAGAGGCTCAGGCTTTGGACTGGGGCTTTGCTGGCATTTAGCTGAGTCAGAACTGCAGGAGGAATCCTAGCCTAGAGTCATATTAAGTAATCCTTCTATTCCAGCTCTTACTCCAGTTGACTGTTGTTTGAGCTTACAGAACAAAAATGTTGTATACTGTATAAACCAGCCAAAGGCATAGCAGGGAATATCCTTTGTTCCAGGTTTCAACCACGTTTTAAGTTGCTTTTCATGCTACTTACTTCGGTAGATAGAAACCTTATCCTTCAGGAGAACAAGACCAGGGCAGAGTCACTGCACACCCAAGCAGCTGTAGGTAACTGAGCCTGCCTGGTGTTGCGCAATGATTTAGTGCCATCTACAGTGTGAAATGGGTCTTGGAGACCGAGGGGTGTCAGAAGTTTAAATTACACAAAAAGCAAAACAGCATGCACAAAAAATTGCCTTACAATTAAAGAACAAATAAAGACATGATTAAAAGCCAGAAGAAATTAAATTAAATGCTTGCTGTATATTAAAACAGGAATAGAAGATTTAATGTTGTTTAATTTGTGCTTTTGAATATGCTTGATTCCAACATAGATTGATGTATTCCTATGTTATAGGACTTTTTTTTCCTCAACTCATTTATTTTTGCTGTTGTTGATCTAACTGAGCTTGAAGTAAAAGACAAAATGTCACCTAGTGCCCTTCTTAATAACGTTTATGCAATAGGATACCCCACCTGCCCTGGGTCCTTTGGTGTCATTTGTATTACTTACCCAGACTTAAGGAGAGAATCAGGACTCTGTAAAGTCAATTCCATATTGTGGAGCCTTCCTTGTTAGTGCAGTTATTGAAAACCTAGGAACATGTCGTCCTTTTGCAGAACTGTGCTCTTGTCCAAAGCACATGAGCATTTGATTGTGCTTAACTTATCCACCTAGGAAGTCCTTTCCATTACATCTTCTCTGTGCTCTGTTCAGGCAGTAAATCAAAAGGGTGGGGTTTTTTACCCACATGATGATAAACTAAACGATTTACTTCTTTCTCCCCTTGTACAGTCTCGCAGCGAGAGGGCTGAGCCTGATTGCTCTTTAGCCTTTATATGTCATAAATAAAATTTGGGATTGAGAATGAGTTTCTGCCAACTGGATGTGGTCCCATCCTAAACTCTTACACAAACTGGCAGTCAGGCTCAGAATCATTGCAAGAGCAGCTTCCCAATTTCTGCAGTACCTGATGGCCTAAATGGAACCTCTAACAACGACCTCTTGAGTGACACCAATAGAGAATGACTTCTCCATTTGCCATTATTGATATTTCTAAAATTAAATGGATTTGAGAATAGGAACTGAAGAAGCAAGCTCTGATATCAAGGTCTCTCACAACCTTCCTTACTGCTCTCTCCTTTCCTCTTTGCTTGTATTCCTCAGTATTTATATGTCTTTGCCATTAGATCCATTGTTTTGGTGTGTCAGTGATATTATATTTATTATTCCTAGGGCAATACACTGACAAATTCAAGAACATACTTTCTCCTTTTTTATACACACTATGCAGAGCAGGCTTATTAAATGTTGAAACAATACTTGCAGGAATCTAATGTACATGCCTTCCTTTCCAGTGTGGGAGGTGAATTCATTGGAGACTGGAGCTGAGAGGAAGGACAGTATTAATATTTTTTTTTCCTTGAGAGAAAAAACAGTAGTAGAATTATGGACAAGAAATTTGTTATGTCTGTGTTTAAGGACACAAGAATTGATCAGCAGCTTTTCTTAAAAGGATAATGTTAAAGAAGTACCTGCCTTCAATTACTGAGTAAATGCTCAAGGCAAAACACAGTCTATAACTAGCTTGTAAATGGTTTGTTTATTCAAAATGCAATGATGACTTCAGTGTTATTAAGCCTGCTTGGGCAATGCTCTTGAGCAACACGTATTCTGGATTATAAACATGCAGCATCTGATTCCAGCTTTTGGTTCTTCTCTCTGATATACCGTTGTAATTCAGGAGAAACTGCACTCAAGGTAATGAGCTTTTCCACTTCAAAACGGGAGCAGAGCTCAGCTCTGCCGTCTCCAGGTGGCAGTGTGCGCTCTGTATAGACAGAGAAGCCCAGGTCTTGGCTCGGAGAGACCCAGGTTACCCAGTGTGGTGTTGGGGGGGGGATGGATTCACTTTGGCCAAGTTCCATTGCTGCATTCAAAAAAACCCACTTCTAGTCTTTTCTTCCAAAAGTGCCTCCAAAAGCCTGTGCAGCTTAACCGAGTGTTCCAGTAAGGTTCAGAATGAAAAGGTCATGAATTTATGTTAAAACACATCTAGATGGTGTCTGTGCTAGAAACGGACACTGGAATAATTTCTATTTGCAAATTGCAAAGGCTGTTCTTCTGTAGCTGAAGAAGCAGCTCAGAGCAGAATCACCACCAAATCCTCTGTATTCCAGTATACTTACTACTGATCTGCAATTTATGGAAAAATAGAATATTATTGATATCAGGCACATTTATAAATATCAAATGTATTTAATTTTATTGAAGACAGTTTTTTTCAATGTGTCCAAGTAGTACAAATAGAATTTATTTTCTTTCAAGTATGAAACTTATGGAGGGAAAGTTACAATGTTAGAAATCTCTCATTAAAAGAAAATAAACCCCAACCTTCCAAAAAACTCAAGGTAATTTTGCTTACTTCATTTTCAAATTAGAGACTTACATTTCACTGTAGTTCTACAAGTTAAATACCACCATGAAGATGTCCTAAATTTATATTGCTGTAAGACCTCTGTTTTGAATTTCTCTGTATTTTGATGCATCTCTAATCTTTTATGACAGTGATAGTTCAGAAACTCATTCACTCTGACTGAAATGTTTTCCTCTGTGAAAAAGCAAAGATGATCACAAATATTCTTTCAAAGATAAAATCAAGGAGTTTATTTATGGGAGTATTATTATAGATAGACCTGGAAAAAAAAAAAAAAAGAAAAAAGAGTGGTTAAAAATTCTTACTCCAATAATGTCATTGGAGTAATTTTATCAGGACTGAAAAAACTGCAGATCTGTAGATAAGTGATAATGAGTGTTAATTTTCAGAGAAGTTTCAACATGTGTTGTAGTTCTGTATGTTCCATTCTCTTTAAAATAAGGATGTCAATGTCTGTGTCCAGGGACAGTTAATGGTTCTCTGTGCAGCAGGCTTGGTTCTCTCAGGTGATATTCCAAAGCAAGTACCATGGAAAATATGGCCCAGCATTAACTTCCTGCACACTCGACTCACCTTTTTAAATAAAATCAACAAGTGGTCTCATGCAGACATCAAACTGCTGAAACAGCCTTACACTGTTATCTACAATCTTGCCCAGAAGCAGATGAGGGAGAAAATGAGCTACAACATCATGGGGTCGGTGCTGTCTCTGTATGTTAATTGAAAGTGCTTTGCTCTGGCACTGATGGGGATGTTATAACCTGTATCGCTGTACCAGTGGCTACAGAACCTGTCCTCTCAGCTAAGGTGTGAGGAAATGGTACTAGCTAATGAACATATCAGAAGGAACCTCAGCAATTCAAAATTAAATTATTCCAGTGATAGCAGTCTAAAGAGCAAATACTCTTAAAAGCAGGGCTCTGAAAGAGTGAAAGAGCAAGGAACCATCCTGTGGGATCAGGTATGTTGGGAAAAATGCAGAATGCATTTTTATGGTAGCAGAGAAGAAGAAAGTTGCTATATAAACTGTGCCAGGAGAGCTTTGAAGTCCTCTTGCCACACTGAAGGGACCAATAACAAACCTAGGAACAGCAAAAGGCTTTTAAAATCTAAACTTTATGTGAGAAAACTCCTAGTGTTTACAAGTGGTGTATAAGTACTGTCTGGGGGGCTGGGAATGCGAGTATAGAGGAGGCTGGAGCACACTCAGCACCCCCAGGCACTAAATGAGACAGAGTGAGTGAGGAATGAAAGGGCCAGTGCTGAGCCAAGAACAGCTGAGCCTTTTTGGGGACACTTTGACAAACACTGTTCACTGCCATGTGAAAATATGTAGACTGTAAATGCCAGGGTGCAGCACTATTCTGAGCAGAGAGCTATGGTAATGGGGAAGAGTGGTTTGGGTTTATAGCTCAGTAGTTGGAAGGTTTACTAGAAAAATAAGATTATGGCTGCTTTTCTAGTAAATGTTCAGAAAGCTGGAAAATAACTGCCAAACTTGGGAAGAAAAATGAGAGCCACTGTTGCTATTGTAGGACACTGTTTGATTTAATTTTAATACAGGAATTAATGCTAGTGGGGTCTGAGCAGGAGATAGCTGGAAGATGAAAGCAGAATCTCAGTATAACTTTATGGAGTTTTCAATCCTCACAACTGTAAAGAAATGTAGAAAGCATGAAACACAAAATCTAAATATCTGAAAACAAGTAGTAGAATTCAAAACCTGTTATTTAAAAGTATCATATATCTAGGACAATCTCTTGGTGTTAGAGGGTCTGTCTCAGGAAGTTTGATTGCTTAGGGTTATCTACTGCATACTTAGCTGCTACTGCCACAGCTGATGAATGCAAATCAGTCTTTTGCTGTCTAATTACTTTAGAAACATCTCTCAGACATATTTATTTCTGGAAAAATTCTGTATTTGTTACAGATAGGTAGGATATTTAGTGTTTGGGGAGAATTTACAGGAAAAAATCCTTGTTGTCTCTTCCTCCATAAAATCAAGCAGGTAAATTTACCAAGATAACAAATCTACAGCTCTGGCAAAATACATGCCAGATATGTCTGTTTCATCACTGATCCACTATTGTTTGTTTGTGTAGACTGCTAACTCTGCTCTTTACACCTTGGTAACATATTCTGCACATTGTCAAAAAAACCTCAAGATGAGGCTCTCCCCACCATCAGGGTTTTACAGGCTGTCTTGGAAGTGAGCTTCAAGTATGTACTCTGATGAGAAGCCTAGAGAAGGATGACATGGTTATCTGATTCAGTCTTTGGTAATTAAAGGCAGGAGAAAATACAGAAGAAATTAATAAAATGTGTTTAGAAATGAGTAGGGAATCTAATAAGTTGCATGTTTACTGCAGCTGAGTGAAAATCTTCATGTCTGCGTGTAACAAGCCCAGATTTCATCTATCAAAAACGTCCATGCTGGAAATGGCACAGTCTGTAGTTGAGGGGAGGATTATTTACTTTCCTGCCTCTTCACCTCCAAGTGCACAAGTAACACATTTTATATAGATATGTGCAGACTGTCAAATGTCTGATTGCTATGGGTGAAAGCTGACTAGCTATAAACCAGCACCAGTTTGCAAGATGAATTCTTTAATTAGCATGGTGCTGGTCCTGGGCTAATAGCTTCTAAGCGTGGGCTTAGTGCTATGACACTGAAGCTCACCAGCATCCATCCAGTTCTGCCTGCAGAGGAGTAGATATATCCCTCCCTGTACCTGCCCATTTACTTTTGTTCTTAAATAGTCTCCCACCAGGAATGCTGATAACATTTTTCTGCCTTTGCCTGTTACCCTGTCACACATTTGGCTTTGATGCTGAACCCAGGCAGGTGACTTGACATTTCCCTGCTGTGGATGGCTGCTCTCTCAGCAGGCTGCATCACAGCTTCACCTGGATTAGTGATGTTTTGGGTAGGATGTGCAGGAAGGAGATATTCTCTGCAGCGGGAGCAGGGAATTATTTTATTTAAGGTACTGGTCATTTATGGGTCAGATTGTTTTTTGAATGAAGGTGGTATGTGAACTGCAAATGGGAATTCCAGAGAGAGTGTCATTGGGGTGCAAACAATTTGTGTGAAAAGACATATACACGTGAATATGGGGAAAAAATATTTTAAAGCTCTAGTAGATGGGAGGAGAGGCAGCTTTCTCCATTTTGCCTCACAGCATCATCAGCAGAGACAGACTCCTCCCACCCACTGGGCTCATCAGTGTAACTCAGTGGGAGGTGGCTGCATCAAGCCAAGGTGCTCCTTTCCCAGTAAGTGGGCACATACATACACTCCTGCTGGTGATGACCCAGGGAGAGCAGCTACCCAGTATATTTTGGGTTGTGTTGGTGCATCTGGCATCCAACTTAAAAATTAAGGGACTTGACTGTCAAGCAGATGGACTCCTTGCCTTCATTGAAAAGAATTCAGCATTCTACAGGCTTTGAACAATAGAAAATAACAAAGGACTGGGAAACTCCTGGCAGCAGTAGTTACTGGCTGGTCAGGATACCCTAGCTCTCCCCTCACCAGGATTAAATAATGGGCCCTATAATGCACCACGGATCCCGACTCTTCCAGTTCAGGTCTGCCAGCTGGAGCAGCTGCTGGATCCACAGCTCCCCACCTGAGGAAAAAGTGGGACTAGTGGTGAGTTCTGTCTTTGAGCCCTCACTTTTTCTTTTCCTCATGCAAATCCATCTTCTTAGAGGAGCTTTCTCTTGCTGTTCTTTTCCACATAGAAAATATATGTTTTATTCATCTCAACTAGAAACCAGCTCTCCCCAGGAACTCCCCTCAAAGAAGTTCCTCTCCTCCCACCTCCTAGATGGCCAGCTTGTGCTTGAGAGGAAGGGAATGCTGTCACAGCATCCTAGAGAGACATGCATCACAAAACCCCATTTCTGTGGGGTGCCTTTTATAAGCTTTATTATAGTCCCCAGCACAAATACTCTAATATGTGATTATAGAAGACTAAGTAAAATTAGTTAACTAAATTAAGCAGCAACTCTCTTCCCTATTATATCAACTCCCAGTGTTAGTAGATACTCAAAGCTCTTGTATATGATTAGTGGTAAGCTGCACTACTGTAACTATTAAGCAAATAATACTGTTCCTATAAAGATTTTGTTAATAAAAAGTTCAAGAAATAGGCACAAAATATACTGAATCTGTAGGAAAATAAAAAAATTTTCATGTCTTTTAATGTGCCTTTTATGCTTTTACATGTGTCTTGCATAAGAATATTCATGCATGGCATGGACTAAGGTACTTTTCTTTCCAACTGCCACAGTTTACTAGTGCGTCTAGTCTGAACATGTAAAATATTCCTCTCTGGATTATTTTTCCATTAGAATCTGCCACATCTCTGGAATTATAGCTGCAGAAATTCAATAATATCAAATAATTTGTTTGGCAATATACAGCTTATTCGGAGAGCATTTCGATTTTTTTAGCTTTATTTAACCTTATTTCCTTTCATTTAGGAGACAATCATTGGATTCTCAGCATTTTCACTGGCAGTTCTTGGACCAGCTGGATGGTTCCTGTGCCACCTTCCAAACTATAAAAAGAAATAGAAAACATCCCTTCAGAATTAAGATCTGAAGGCTGCAATAAACTGTAATGCTCCAAGCTTGGATTCTCTTGAAAGCCCTGATACAGCGTATGGCTAACTAAAGTCCCAGTTCACACACTGTTATCCATCCTGTATGCCAGGTCCCAGGTCACAAAGCTTTTGCAGATTTTGTACAACTGGACCCAGAAATTAAATGGTGTAGGAATGCAAAATAGTGGCAGGTCTACTCTGCCATCACCTGCTGCATTGAACCAGTCTGTGTGTACCAGTCTGAATCTGTCATCAAGTACTGCGGGAAATGGAAGATCGGCAAGGAGGATTGTAAACACGCTTGAGTGACCTGTACTTTGGGTCTCAAAAAAAACATATATCGTACTAATTGTTGTTTGACCTTGTGTGTTAGACAAGTAAAACTTCTGTGTCTATGCCTGTGATAGCCTTAGAGGCACCCTATCAAACATGCTTGAGATTCTTGCCCAGCTGTGGGCAAAGTTAAAGCACAGTGGTAAATTATGCTTGTGCAAATCCCTGAAATACAGGAGAAAAAAGCAGGTTGAGTGATCCTATAGCATGGATCAAGCTTCACAGTGCCTGTGTTCTCGCTTGTTTGTCTCTTCTGACTGCTGCTTCAGTGATCCCTAGTTGGCGAGGTAACAAAAATGAATTTACTCTTTGCATTTAATCTGTGGTTTTGTGGTTGTTCCTGTGTCCTGCCCGTGTCAGCTCTTAGTGGCACTGTCAAAGCTTTAAACTTAAATAAATGGGAGAAAATACAGAAAAAAAATATTTATATAGTCATCTCAGACAAAAATTTGGAGAGTTTAAGATTATTTTCTCCAAAGTTTCTCTTTAATCTTTACACATGTTCTTTTGGTGTGTTCCCCCACCCCATCTACTCTTCCACAAGAATAAATGTTTTTCTGCGGGTCATGATTGTTAGATACTTTACTTTATTTTCAATGTCTAGATTAAAATTTGTGACATTTGAGATATTTTCCCATGATTGCTATTTATAATAAATGCTATGATAAATACTTTGAAGTCTAGACTATATTTGAGAAAAGTACAATAAATAATACTTGTTATGCCACGTTACATGTGTTATGAAGGAATGTCTTTAATAATTTCATGTCTGTCTTGCAAAAAAATACAGAATATTAACCTATCTCACTTTGTGTTTCCCACCAAGGCTCTAGTCTCTGATAGCCCACCCTTCATTTCATCTTACATAGCTCCTGGACTCCTGTGTGGAGCAAACCAATTTGGAGGAGAGGCTAGCTGGCTCAACTGGCTCCTAGGGAGGCAGTCTTCAAGCACACAAGGAAGATCAGTCAGCTGTGGTTGTTACTGAGCCAGGGACTTGATGTGGCACGAGTCCCAAACACGGTACACGTGTGGTAAAACACCTTAGCAGCGTTGAACATCACATGCTTTCTCCTCACTTTCTTCATGAAAGCCTCATGCCTTCTTTTGCTCTCTGTCACTGTTTTTGCCCAGCAGAGACCTTTTACAATTATTTTCACTTTGGTGTAGAAATACTAAAGCAAAATAAATACTATGCTCTGGGTTTCTTGGCTTCCATGTTCATGTTTTTGCCTTTGGGCCATGACACTGTGATAGGTTTAAGAATGCAGTATTTTGACACTTGTAATTCTGGTTTCATTATTACCATTACAGTGTGCTTTTACGTTAGCTATGTAGGTAGGTGGTCTAGTTTATAATATAGTTCTGCACAAGTCTGACATTAATGGTAAGAAACAAATCCAGTTTATTGGGGGGAGATCTAATTCAGCCAAGGTGGTGCTAATTTTCACAAACATGGCGTGGTAGCTGTCACAAAGACTGTCTCTCTTAGAGCAGTAAATCCAATCTCTGATTTTTTAATAGACCGAGTACATGCTTATCAGGTTTGTGCTAGTTCTCTATGCAGGTCACTATGTATTTCTCAAAAGTCCACTGCTATGGCAACAAATTAAGTATTTTGTTCACTTAGAGGCTAATGACATTACTCTAAAAGGGAAATTGAGGGCATTTATCAGAGATTTTTACAGTGACAGATACTGATAAATGTCATAATAAAGCTAACATCCACAGACTTAGTTGAAGTAATTATCAGAATAAGAAGAAAATTGTAGTTTTGTAAATATAACCAAATAACCACTGTATTTCTTAACAATGTTTTCTTTTCCTGAAGTCTTAATTATTCTAAATTGGGGAAAGAGAGAACAAATATTAACATGGCAAACTGGCTACTCCGTTGGGAACACAGTACTAGCAATACACACAGAGCCCTTTACTGCTCCATGTCTCATTTTAAATCAAACCAAGCCAGTGATGACTGAAATGAATTTGTCACATGCCAGATGGCATAACTGATAAGGGTTGGTGGCTTCAGCCAAGCTTCTGCTCACATCATGATCACTTCTGCCATTACTGCCAACTATTCTATTCTAATTCTCTACCCTGCCCTAATTTCTATCTTACTATACTCTACACCTTCCTTCTCAGAATATTTCCTTTCCTGTCCTCTCACAGCAGGAGATCTTGTTGATTGTTTTCTGTAGATAGTGCTGTGTGGTAGTACCATCGAAGGCTTAATAGGAAGTTTTCCTCGCATTTTTAAGTCTCAGGATGGAGGCTGAGACTGGATATCTTCCCGTCAGAAGAAATTATTTTCCTGCACAAGATTATACAAGCTGTCAGGAATACTGTGTTATTTTTGTGCATAGACATAATTTTCTGTGAACAAGAAGAGGTGCTTTTCCTGTTCACTGTCCTTTGGCTGATGCCAGTTAACCCAGGTATCTGAGCCCTGAGGAACAGCTCCAGCAATCATCCTGTGTCAACCATGATACATGCTGTAGCCTATTTGAGTTGAGCCTAACTGTCTAGTTTAATCCTAGACAGACTTTTCCCTCAAGCAATTATCTATTTTACAATCATTCATGAGGATTAATGCTTACAGAGAGCAAAGATTTAGAGATAAATTAAATTTCATGGGGTCTAACTATTGCTGTCAAATACGCATGTCTGAGCCTGAGGGACTCTCTCTGCTGTTTGAATCTGACAGAGAGGAGGTTGGTCCCTACACAGGACCTATACAGGCTCCAGTCCTGTACCAAGTCCCCTGCATCAGCATTGGTTTAGCCTAGTAAATACCCAAAAAGCACCATGTGGATTGAAAAGTCCTGAGGGCCAGAGAAGTTTGCCTTCTGCTCCAGTTGACTCTGTGTTTGACTTTTCTTACGGGATTACCATTGGCTCATCAAGCAGACTCTGCTCTCCCCTGACTCCCTCCATGCCACAGCCTTTAATTCAGATAGGCTTGTAGTGATTACTTTTCAAACATGTCCCCACCTCTACTGTGGCTTTTAATATCCTTATCACCATGCAGTTATTGATAACTTCCTGCCAAAAAATGAGGACATTTCAAAAAATCAAGACATTGACTTAAAATAAATGAAATTGGAAGTTGGCTGGTTTTGTTTTGTGTTGTTTTATAAAACTTCCAAAGCATTTAGGCCCTTGCCTCTCATTTAGGCATTGAAATCCTCATTTGTTTCAAACATTGTTTATATTGCATTTGAGTCTTTGAATATGTCAGGCAAGAACTAACTTTCATTTAAAATTCAACTAGAGATTCTTGTAATTACCTGACTCTGGAAGCTGAGCCTCTAAGGAAACATCATGGGAATGTAATAAGGGTTGGTAACAGTGGCCACGTCTGTATATAAATGAGTAAATATATACCTGTAAACAGATAGATGAATTTTTTTTAATATATGAATACATTTACTTTAATTTATGAACAATTTAAGGAATTTTCTGTACATGATTCAAGGTAGGATAGCTTAGGATTTTGTATTTTTCAGAAAGGATTACCTTTCTAAAAGTAGATTTGCTAATGCTTGGAGATTAAAAAAAAATCTCTGTTTGGAGCTGAACACTTGAAAATGTAATTCAAAATGACAACAGTCATATAAATAGTGACTTCGGCTCTTGATGACTTCTTTTCCCCTTACAGTGTTTTCATTAATTTATTCTTGAATTAAATTGTAACTACAATGCACACTGTTAGGCAGACAAAGTTTAGTTAAAAACCAGCACAATGCACAGAAACAGGATGCTCCCCAACCCTTCCAAACCTTATTTACCTTATCCTGCAAAAGCCACAGCAGAAGGAAATATGATAATTAAGTCTATTCAGCCAGTGAAACAGAGAATGCAGTTTATAACTAATTCCTCAGTGAGGGGTAGATGTATTTCATAACTATCTTGAATATATTTTTTCACCTTAGTATCCAGACATCCAGCTGACTGATATTCAAGGATCACCTCCGTCAAGTGCCAGAATGGTCTCTTCCAACATGGAGATTGTCAAGCACAGGTCCAGGAGACATGCATGGCTGAACAAGGTGTTCCTGACCAAAGCCAAGAAAAAAAGCATACAAAATGTGAAAGAAGGAGCAGGTGACCTGTGATTCATGCAGAAACACTGGCCAAGTGTGCAGGGATGGGGTTAGGAAAAGCAAGGACCACTAGGAAATGAATAGGTTGAGGGAAGATGAAGAACAATGAAAAGGGATTTTATGGAAACAGCAGCAGCAAAAGGAAGGCTAGGGAAAATGTGGGTCTGTTGCTGAATGGGGCAGGGGACCTGCTGATGAATGAAATGAAAGTGGCCAAAGTACTCAAATTCTCCTTTACTTTGGTCTTTTCTGGTAAGACCTTGTCTTCAGGAATCCCAGGCCTCTGTGGTCAGTGGGACATTCTGGAACAAGGAGGACTTACCTGTCAGTAGAGGACAATCAGATAAGGGAACATTTTAAAACAACCTGACATACACAAGTCCATGGGACATGATAGGATGCACACACAAGTGCTGAAGGAGTTGGCCAATGACATGGTAAGACTGCTTTTGATTATCTTTAAAAAGGACAAAACAACTGGGAGAGTCCTGAGAAACTGAAGAAAGCAAATGTCATTCCTATTTTCAAGAAGGACAAGCAAGAGGATCCAGGAAACCATAGGTCATTTCTCTTCACCTTGATCCCTGGGAAGATGATGGAGCAAATAATCTGGTAAACCAATTCCAGACACATTGAGGACAAGGAGGTGATTTGATGCAGTCACTGTGCATTTACAAAGGCAAAATCATGCCTGACCAACCTGATAGCTTTCCACAACAAAATTACTAGCTCAGTGGATGAGGGGAGACCAGTGAATGTTTATCTTTACTTTAGCAAAATTTTCATCTGTCTCCCACAACATTGGCATAGACAAACTGATGAAGTATGGACTAGGCAAGTTGACAATGATACGAATTCAAAAGTGGCCAAACAAACTACCAGGCTCAAAGGGTTGTGATCAGGGGCAAAATGTTCACCTGGAAAGTAGTCACTAGTGCTGTACTGCAGGGGTCAATACTGGGCTGGTACTGTTTCCTATCGCTGCCAGTGACCCAGATGATGGGACACCCTCTGCAGATATATAGGTGATACAAAACTGGGAGGAGCAGTTGATACACCGGTTGGTTTTGCTGCCATTCAAATGAGTCTCGAGAGGTTGGAGACGTGGGCCAACAGGAATCTCATGAAGTTGAACAGATGAAAATTCAAGTCCTGCACATCAGGGGCAATAACTAAGCACCAGTACAGGGGAGGCTGGCCAGCTGAAAAGCAGCTCTGCGAAGAATGACATGGGGGTGCTGGTAGTCACCAAATTGACTGTGAACCAGCAATAAGCCTTTGTGGCAAGAAGGCCAACAGAATCCTGAGCTGCATTAGGAAGACCATGGTCAGCTGGTCAAGGGAGATGGTTATTCTCCTCTACTTAGCACCAACTAGACCAGTGGTATGTCTAGTTCGGGTCTCACCAGTACAAGAAAGACATGCATATACTGGAGTAAGTCAAGGAAGGGCTAGGTGATGAAGAGACTGGAGCACCTCTCATATAAGGGGATGCTGAGAGGGCTGGGATTGTTTAGCCTCAATGAGAAAAGATTTGGAGCAGGGAGCAGTGGGGGGTCTTGTCAGTGTGTACAAATTCTGTAGGGGAGGGAGTAAGGAGATGGAGACAGACTTTTCTCAGTGGACGTCAGTGGCAGGACTAGAGGCAATGGAAACAAACTGAAATATGGGAATTTCCACTTAAACATAAGAAAAAACTTTCTACTGTGAGGATGGTCAGATGTTTGGACAGGTTGTGTAGAGAGGTTGTGTGGTCTCCATCCTTGTAGATATTCAAAACCTGACTGGACAGGGCCCTGAGCAATTTGCTTGCTGACCTTGCTTTGAGCAGGGGAGTTAGATCAGACAAGCTCCAGAGCTTCCTTCCAAACTCAGAGATTCTATGATTCTGTAAAATTTCAATGCATGATCTCAGAAAAGTAACATTTATTCTTTTCATTTTTATCAGTTGGTATGTAAGTTTTCCACTCCCCATTCATTTATTGTTAAAAGTATGTTCATCCATTAATGGCTTGTTGACTTTCAGATGCCTGCAGATTTATGTGTTCTCTTAACTGAGTGTGTGTAGAGGTAAAAAGCATATGGAAATAAACCTTAGCTGCTTAAAAATGTTTCCAATGGAGCACTGTACCCATTTTACTAGGCACTCTCATGAGGATCTTGCTGAGAAATGATGACTTTGGTTCAGCACAGAGACTTGAGAAATTAATTCCCAGGGTGCCATGTTCCCTTTATTTGCTTGTTTATGACATTTGTTCACAATGTAAAGTGTGATTCTCCATACTTGTATTAAAAAACTAGGTAACTATTAAATTGTTTGACCAAATAACAGATGGCTTGTATAGGATTTAGTTAGAGCTTAGGCATTGTTTAGACATGCAAAAGGACTTATAAGTAATAAATTGCTTTCCATGTACCTGAACTACATGCGGAACTGTGTAGGACCTTGTTCAGTAAATGCAGGCATAGCTGCAATTTTCAGGCACTTAAACCAAAGAAGAAATTTTACAAGAGAAATGGAATTAATATTTTCTCAGTGTATTCCTACTTCATCAAGCTGAGTGTTTTTAGTATTCTCACCACTGTAGTATGTGAACATTTGGTATATTTTAAAGATACCTATGAAATCTGAGTTCCTCTCAGTGCAGAGAGTTCCCTATTGTTCTGTAATGCACAATAAAGCAATTCAGATTGATTTGTGGTATCAGCAGACGCTAATTTAGACTTAGACTAAAGATGAAACCTGCTTTCAACATCTTATTTCAATGAAGTCTGAAACCCATTTTTATGTATTTTCATCACTTACGCTCTACAATGAGAGACCTAGGGTTGGGGGCAGCGGGGCTTGCAGCACCACATGACATCCCTGGGCACTTCATTAAATAAAATTAAATAGAAAAACTTCCATTGACTTCAATGGGATCTCATATCAGCTTCTAATAAAAGAAAAATCCTAAATGTTTACTCTCAAATATTTAAATGAAAAGAGAAAACTTAGATGTTCAGGTAGAAACCTACATGATCTTACAGCGAGCTCAACAGGAAGAAGAAAACCATATATAGGAATGAACACCTCGCTGGTGTTCCTTGCTTTTGTCAAGTAGTACTCAGGGAAATGGAGACAACTTCTCTCCCAGTTAACTCATGCCTTTCAGTTGCTGATCAGTGCCACTGTAGTCGTGGCAGCCTGTTCATGCTAGCCAGTGGTAGTGGTATAAATCGGCTCTACTCTCTCTTTGGGGCTCACAAGCAGCAGGGAGTGTGGAAAAAACTATGGCCTCAAGTAAGAGCTCTGTTTTGTACCTAAGAGGTGCTGAAGAAAATTGCACGTGCAGTATATTTAGAAGATTGCTTTCAGAAAAAAACCCCAACCTATTAAATGCCAGTGAACAGCATCTGCCCCTTTGCTGCAGCTCCTGGCACAGAATGTGCATCATCACCAAATCAGGGCAGCACTGCCTTGTTCAATGAATAATAAAACATACCTGTTTTCCTCCACCTCCACAGCACAGTTCTCTTTGGTTGCCACAGGCCTACTCATCTTACACAGCTCAGTGTTTTGATGATGTTGCAACTGAATTTTTTGTGTGTAAACATCAAGGCTCCCATGCCCTGGCTGATGAAATACTATTGCTTCCATGAAGCTTTTTCAGAGGTGTGAGGATCTAAAAAACTGGTTTGGAAAGTTTCACAGAAGAAACTCATAGCTAACTTTTCATTTCTGAGACCTGGTAAGGCCAAGTCAGGACACCCGGGAAGTTGACAGGACACATGGTGGTGAAATAATTTCTCTTGGAGCAATTTTATTGTTATTACTGTACTCCCACTACAATCAGATGAAGGCCTTTTCATTCCACCTTCGTCCTGAGACAGTCACCATGGCTGGGATCTGGTGATGGAGAGGGAACACAGTCGGGGCTGAGCGCAGCCCTCGTCTTAGGGAAGGCATGACGGTCCCTAGGGGCTTGGTGCACTATGGAATCAGGTTGGGAAACCCGGGCAGAGGTACCCGACTGCCTGCCCTCCTGGGGTAAACAGCTGGAGCCCAGGGGGGTCGAGGGGAGAGGTACTCAAGGGAGCCACAGTTCTGTTCCATGCAAAGAATCAAATGGGATACCCAGAACTGTCCGCTCTGGACTCGCTCAGCGCAGCCGGGGGTGAGCAGCACCAGCCCCTCCGCGGTCTCAGCCCCCCAGGATACCCGGGGGACACCGCCGAGGCTTACGAAGATCTTCGGGCTCGGCAGCTCCCAACCCGGCGCCGTGGGAAGCTCGGTGGGGCACCCCACCCCAACACACCCGACCCGGCTCGCACGCGCTCCCGTCCTGACCAGCGCAGCTCCCCTCCTCTCCCGTCCCGTCCCGTCCCGTCGCTTCCCGAGGCCGTTCCCGGTCGCGGCCGCCAGGCGCTGCCCCTTTAAGCGCGCTCCCGCCGGCGCCGCCCGCCCGCCGCTCCCCGGCCCGCAGCCCTGCGGCAGCGGCACCGGCGGCGCACCCGGCACCGGCGCAGCTCCATCGCGGCCGGGGGCCGCGCTCCGCGGCGCCGCGGGGCAGAGCGGGGCGGCAGCATGTCCACCAAGGCGGAGCAGTTGAGTGGGGGCCGGGCGGGCGGCGCGGGCCGGGGTCCGTCCGAGGGGAGGGGGGCGGGGGCGGGGGCGCGTCCCGCCGGTGTCGCTGCCCCGCTGCCCCCCCGCCGCCGCCCCGGCCGGACAGCGCTGCCCCGCGCCCCTCCGCGCCTTTGGCGAGCGGGCGGTGCGGGGGAGGGGGCTGCCGGCGTTCTGGCTCTTTGCTGCCGGAGCCGCCGCCGGTGCGCGCGGTGACGGCGGCCCCCGGAGCCCCCTCGCTGGCCAGGCGGTCCCGCGGGGCGGCGGCGCGTTTGTGTGAAGGCAGCGCCGGGGATCCGCGGGGAGAAATGAGGGGTCGGGGCTGCCAGTTAAGACTGAGACCGCCGGCTTGGCCCTTCGCCCCACGGCGGGAAGGGGCCAGCCTGCCTCGTCTGCCAGCGCCATGCTCTATCTCAAGGGATGCAGCCACCTGAGAGACTGGAGATGCGCTGTGAGGACCAGCGATGACCCACGCGTTGCCACCTTGCAGGTGGTCTGATAGTGAGATAGAGTGAAGACAGAGTCGTGCTGCAGTTCTTGCCCGTGCTATTCACCTTTTGGGTGAATGTAGGCTGGGTGTTTGTGTCTTGCCTGCGGACAGCCTGCGACAGTGCCCAGAGTGTCCCGTCAGGATTCCCCCGCTGCTAGCATTCCCCTGTGACTCTGCTCTGTCACGGGTGTTTTAACCACCATGTTGGCTGGATCCGATCGGAGGATGATCAGATGACATGGTGGTTGGCATATCAGCATCTGTGGAATGGAACTGTTCCCCAGTGTTGTTACAGCTGGTAACACCTGATGTGTCTGCAAGAGTCCTAATGGGAGGCTGAGAGGAAAATAACGGGATAGTCAAGCTCGTCATCCATATCAGAGCTACTTTCTCCCCTGATACAGTGCCATGGTTATGAGCAGGCAGTCTGTGACCAGGAGGTTGGATTGATGTTTGTCATGATGATGTGATGTGATTTGACACTTCACATGCTGAGATTTGCTCTCTTCTTCCTCCAGGTCACTGAGGAGGATCCTTGTATTTATATATGCCTTTGCTGAACCTATCTAACAAAAATACCTGTATTTTTTTCCTTTAGGGTTTACTGCTTATTTAATGGATGATCTTGCTTTTAAAATATTATGTGTATGTTAATATATTGCTGTAGATGTACAGTTCTGGCCTCATAAACAGAGACATAATGTTCTGACTGTGCAGAAACCCTAAAGTGTGCAATGTTTGGATATGTACCATTCTGTTCTTTCTACCTTCTCTACCCTCCACCTGAGTTCTGAAATAGTTTCATCTTTCATGTGACACTTATACATTAATTACGCTTCTTTCACACTGCCATGCGGAAGAATTTGTGCCACCTTTTGTCCCAGCACTGCCTATGACATTTTCTTTTATTCTGCCTTCTCTGCTCCTCCATTCCTAATGCTTTCGGTCTGCTCCATTTGAGCTTCTTTTTCATATGTAATCCTTGGCTGCTTTTAATTTTCATCCCTTTGTACTTTTCAAGACACTACATCTAGGTCTGCCACGTCCCTGTTGCTCTCTATTTTAAGATTTACTTGGGGTCTGGATTTCAGGTCTTTCCACCTACTAATGTTCTTTTTCATGATACTCCAGGAAGAATATTCAGTTAATGGGCATATTCTGTGCATTCTAATGTACTGAATGTATGTTGTTTACCAAGGCTACTCCCCTGACTAGTTCTTATGACATTACCAAATGTCTTTGTTTCTACATAACTTCAAGATTCCCTCAGCTGCAATTTTTGACTAATGGGCTCTGACAAGGATGTATTGATGTGCATACACCACTACCAGTCAAACTTTCAAACCCCAACTGTTGCTGTTGTTGCTTCTGCCCTCACTGACTGACAGGCAAGAACCAGCATGTCTTGGGAAGGACTCAAGTCACAAGTCATAATGAATCTCAATTTACCAAGAACATCAGCAAAACACTACGAATGAGGAATCACACTGATGGGAACAGAAGATGTGCTGGTCTAAACATGACTCTGTGGCTACCCCACAGCTCTTGAGCAGGCTGTATGAACAACAGGTAAAATGGTGTAAATCTGGGAGGTTGACTGGAGAAGCCTCCCTTTTTTGTGACCACATGCATCTTGTATCACATACCAGGCACATTGACAGTGACTTTGCAGCATGCCTGAGGTGTTCTGTTGTATTCAAAGAAAATGAATTCTTTTTCACCTTACTTAGCAGTAACTGATATTTAGTTGTGGTAAGTAATGTCCTGGGAATGCCTGATGCCCACTGTTCTCCTGCAGGACAGTCGAGCAACCAGAGCCATCTTTGAAGACTCCTAATTGTTTCACTCTTGATTCAGCTAATGCTTATAAGGGGACTAAAGAGTTTAGTGAGGTCTGTGTAGATCCTAGAGAGATACCCATTTGTTTTTTGTGATGACCCTATGACAGGGGCCATATACTTCCACAGGGTGACATCACTTTTGAAGTGTGCCTATGAGTACTCAGAAAATTGGGTCATTCACACATTTCTGTAACTTGAAAGCTGGCAAAGATTTTGCTCTGGAACTTTCCTTCAGAAGATTCTTTGTGTTCTGGGAGGCTGTGCTGAAATGGACAGAATTCTGGGAAACAGAACTGAGAGATGAGGCTGAAACCTTTAGCCTAAAGCTAGTGTTAATATTTAGGCTTTATAAATAATTTTTCTGCTTTGGTATTTTGTCTGATACAATTGCGTGACAATCCTGATTAATAGAAATAAATAGGTTTCCTTCTTTATTAAAAAAAAGGTGATTCTAGATACCCTATGCCCTTTATTGAAAGTTAGTAACTGTAGGGAGGCAGACAGTTCTCTGAAATGCATCTAGATCTGAATTCTGACATCATCTTTGGCATTTTGTTAATCCATTTAATTTACACATATCTGACAACAAACCGTGGCAGCCACAGTAATCTGTGCATCTGGCTGTGAATTGTTCTTTGTTGGGTACTATGAAATGTGGTCTGGTTTTTTTGCAAATATACCTGGCTTTTTTTTTCCCAGACAAGAGTAAGTAACATCACAAAATACATCTGTGAAGTAATTTCTTTCTTGATCTACAAACTAATCAAAAGTGTCTATCGTCTAGCAAGATGACCTGCAAATCTGGGACTAAAACTGAGATTAGTGGGCAGAGAGAATGAGATATGGGACGAGAAGGGGAAAACAGTCTTGGACTGCTAAAGTCAACCTCTGTAATCTGGAGTGAAAGACGTCCTGATCAAATGTTACTACCCCGGTGGTTTCAGGAGTGTATAGGAATATAGTTATGGCTGGTCTCACACAGGATAACTTCCTGGAAAGCATAGTTCGTAGTTCAGGCCTATGTAGTGACCTGAAAGGCTCTGATCTTGCTCCCAGCTATACTGAGGCAATCTGAGTCCATGTGACAAAATTTCTGTTTTCATTTGTTTGGCGGGGGGGGAGGTCTTGATTGACTTTTGGTTATTCATTAATGTCACCTTAAAATAAATTTGTGAGGTAAAAGACTTAAAAGTGTTGAAATAATAGGATGCTTATGTGTTTTTAGTTTGTTACTTTTACATATGCATTATGACAGCGTCCCTAGTTGCATTTTTACTTGTTTTTACAAAGACCCCAACCTTATTCAGTCACATAAGGGGCTTTCTCCTTATGATGAAGCTGGGTAATATCGTGAGGGGGACTTTTTTTTGTAGAAGCTTCACTTGCTGCAGAAATTGGGTGGGTATGGTCAATACAGCAGGAAATGGGTGAAAGAATTACCCTGGTTGGGTGCTGCAAGATTGATTTCTTGTCATGCATTCAAGCAAACAATATCCTTCATTTGATGATTATTTGAGTGTTCCTATCTTGTGGATAATTGACTTGATGTTGTCAAACCTCATTTTTTGTATGGCTGACCACTCACAGAATCTTCTCTTTTCTGGATGTGGAAGTCCAGTGTGTACTGTTACCTGTCTGGCAGAATGGCTCTCAGTATCTCAAGCTGAGCAACTCCCCTTTTCACTGCCTGTTACACAGTCTTGGTGCACATTTAACATGATGAAGAGTTCCCAGCCAGCTCTGCTGTCATGAAGGCTGTATCTGCAGTCCAGCACAGCTGAGCAGCCCCTGCCACAGCCAATGCACTGTTTCTCAGCAGAGTTGGTTGATCTGAGCAGAGCAAAAGGAGTTGAGCGTGTGTACATGTCTCTACATGGGACTATATTGTGCTCTATAGGCAATGTAAGGCATTGCAACTATGGTGGGTCATCATTTTTTTCCAATACTGAACAAGGATCCCCATTAGAAAGTAAACCCACTGTTACTTGTAAAACAACAAAAAAATGGTTTTAGTAAGGGTGTGCACCTCCTACTGCTCTTTGAAATCCCCTCATTTGCTTGATCAGACTTCCTAAGACACTTAAATAAACAGCACAGATCTTTTTATGTCTTTAGTTCATTGCATAAAGCAAATGTATGGCCTACAATAAATCACATAAGCTTTCTCTGTCTTAGTTTATATCTCTACTTTGGCTGTAGGAATACTTACCTGTCTCACATGAACTTCCTGTGATCCAAAGACTCATTCATTATAAATGAATCTTGAGATGCTTGGAGACATGGAAGAAGTGCAGGGTGGTAATATATATATATTTTTTTTAAATTTACTAGCATGAAGTTTTGCCTAATACAGATGCAGCCATTCACTTCCATGTTTTCTCCTTGGCAATCTTGTTCATTTTATGCAGTCAAAATAGAAGGAGCAGAGAAACTTTTCTGTTCGTTAAGTTTAATTCTTAAATTTAAAAAAAATCAGAAATGGAAGAAACAAATATGACTCTGTCAAAGTCTGCAAAAAACCTAAATGAAAGTTTCTGTGTTTGTTTTTTTGTCTTTTATGTAGTTGCTTCCAAAATCCGTTACCTTCAGGAATACCACAACCGGGTTCTCCACAATATTTACCCTGTGCCCTCTGGAACTGACATTGCAAATACTCTGAAATACTTTTCTCAGACGTTATTGAGGTAAGTTTTAACTAATGCTCTTGAAGAAAAAAGAGCTAAAGAATTGTAGGGGCTATTGATTGGCTTTGAATTGGTTGCAAGATTTAATGAGTCAATGCTCAGACAAAAAGAGTCAGAGCATAATTGAAGAAAAAAATGGTATAAATTAATCTTTTCAGTGGCTGTTGCCCAATTTGCCCAGTTAAGCCCCCTTATTGAGTGGCTGATTCTAAAATAAGCTTGGTTGATTATGCATTTGCTTGGCCCTCCTAAGACTTAGCTGAACGCACAAACATGCTGAACTTGTGAAGAATGGAGTTTGTGACCTATGAAGTTTTAGATGGGTGTACTCATGACCTCCTTGACAGTCCTTGTGCCCCACAATCCTAGAGTGACGAGCCAGACGAGCAGAACTAGGTTATTATTGTGCCATTGTTCAGCTGACTGTCAGGTTCGGGTTCTGGTTCAGTCCCTCAGAACAACAGGAGTAGACACAAAATTCGTTTACAGATCTGGATTTGGATGGCAACAACAGGTCAGGATTGTTCTGACCCAGGGTTTTGATTTATTCTGATATTTAGTTATAACATGCAGTACTAAATACCATGTGATTACAGGATATATTATGGATAGAAAATACTACCTGTTGCCTTGCTAAAAAAACCAGGAAAAATTACGAGACTTTATTAGGAATGATATACATTCCACAGTGCTTCCTAGTGGATTCATATTTTCAAATTGCTTTTAAAATGGCTTTTGACCACAAAGAGGTGATTATTATCTGCCCAGATTTTGACTGGCACTAGTTTTCACATCCAGAAAAATGCAGTTAAAACTGCATTTCTATGCATAGCTTCCTGATTTATACCTGGAAAGATTGTCCCTAGTAGTTTGGAAATAAAATGATTTGCCTTATTTGAGGAGGAAATATTAACAAAATACAATTTACCCATACATTTGTATGCGTACCTCTATGATGTATACAAGTTGAGAAGCAAGAATTTAAACTTGAGAGAATGAGAAAAGTTCATTCTAAAAGTGAAAGAGCCTGAGATGCATCAGAATTCTTGACCCTATTTATAAGAAGGAAAGACATAGAAATAATTTTCGGTGGAACATCTGTTTGCAGCAAACTTTAAAACCTCTCATTTACTTTTGAAATTTTCAAGAGCAGAATTGTTTAACCACTGAAATTTGTTTCCTTCCTCATTTGCTCTTTTAACTGTAACTACCAAGTGCTATAATGAGATATGTTTCTTTTTGGTCGGAAATTCACTGAGTCAGGATAGATTTAGAGTCTGCCACTTAAAGAAAGCATCTTTATACTGCTCTGTTGTCTTCACCTTTCTAAGCAGTACAGGTGACACATTCTGTGTGATAAATTCTTTGCACTCCAGGAGCAGTGATGTTTCTGGGCTTACTGAAAAAGCTTTATACTTAGCACCTTTGAGAGCAGATCAGAAATCAGGGCAGCAATTGCACAACTGAGCAACTCCATTTTTTTATTTCATGTTCAGAATGGGACTGAACCAAAATCCTATTGTTTATAATGCTGAACCTCATGGGTTAGAAGTCATACTCGTATCTGATACCCAAGTCTACACAAGTGGCTTTGTCCTTCATGATCTGAGATCTGATCAGCCTCAGAACTAAAAAGGCATGAGAAATTAAAGCCAAGACCTGAATCTAAATTTAAGTGGACTGATTTCTGATACTCAGCTAGGTCAAATTCATATTTTAAATCCCTGTAACTGGGGAGTTTGAACTGTGGATCAAAGCCTGAGTGCTATGGCTGAACCAGTATAAGTTTATATACTTGCTGATACTAAGAAAGAAGCTGGATAAAAAAGCAAAACAACACACCCTGTATTTAGTGTGACAGATGGAAAGAAGGAAACTCCCACCCACTGCGTGCAGATCTCTGCGAGATTTACCCTAAAACTAAACAGACTGGTTAAGAACCTTTCTGAAGAGCATGTTCAGAAATTTCTTTGAATATTTTGCATGCCAAGTCTCCTTTCTACCTCCTACACTGAGACTCCATTGTACAAGGTTTAACATCAATGATAGAAGTACATGGTGGAGAATAATCTTTCTAGCTTCACACCAAACATATGCAATGAATTTGGGCTGCTAAGAGAATGTTGATCAAACAGTAGCAAAAATGCCCATTGATATCTGGAGGTTTTAGATTGGTTGTCATCATCTAATATTTTAAAATAACTTTAAAAATGTTTCTCAGTTTATCAACTCTCCTTGCAGCTGATTTTTTTAGGACAAACAATTCTTGATGAACATATGTAGTCATAGAAATAATGGAGGAATAGTGATTAATCAGATTTTACTGTTTATTACAATTTTACCTTTTCCATGTTATGGACACGTTGACTGTGTTCTTTTCAGTGGGACATGCCCACTGTTTCAAATGACATTGATATCTGGTGTCATTTTGCTAGCTAAAGATGGATTGCACAAGGGATTAATTTGCTCCTTTGCTCTGTATGCAGCCTTCATAAATTACAAGTTGGGGGGGGGGGACAGATGTGAAATGGCTGAAAAAAAAATTCCTTATTTCTATGAACAAACATCACATAAAATCACCATACACAATGCATAGCACATTGATTCATTTAGTTCTTCTTTAGTTTTCTCTTTGGGACAAGCATTTCTTTACATTACAGCATGAATTTGTTTCATGCCCTGCTCATTTTCAGTGTTTCCTCCCTCATTTGAGGAATGATCTAAGGCTTAATAAACATCCTGGGAAAGAATTTATTCTTTCACATTTTCATGAAGAAAATTCTCCATATGTATTTCTAAATAAAACATTTTACATAAGAAATAGTTATAAATGCCTTGGTGGCTAACTAATGATCAAGCTTGTTTTGCTGCCTTGGTGAGATGTAATTCTCTTGTAGGCATTCTAGGAAACCTTTCCAGGAAGGCAGTACTTTTGGGATAGATTTGTAGCAAAGATATACACATCTTGAAACGAGCCTTGGTAGCTTTGTCCCTAGTCACAGAGCAAGTTCAGTATGGAGTAAGTTCAGTATGGAGTTATGATTTGCAGACATTCCAAATTCTCAGTACTTGGTTTGAATGTAAACAGAAGCAAAGTGCTGTTATTGTGTCTTGGTCTTAAGAGACTTCCTAGAATTTCAGTTTTGACACTTCTGTTTATTACTTTTAAAAATATGGGTCAGGCGGGTCAGGCAAAAGCCTGTGTCTGAAATTTTTTTTTTTTTTAATAAATCTGGTGTGATTCCAGCTGGAATTTAGTTCTGATCTTATTATTGTTGAACAGAAGGATGCCCTGCTCAAGATACAAGCATGCTTTGGCTTCTAATCCACAGATGGGCCGTAGCTCCATGTAAAAAGGAAGGATTAATATTCTTTCTAGAAATAAGTGCACTTGAAGTGATGTTTTGGCAAGTAAAGAGATGGGTAATTGGTATCACCTGTTGGTAGACAAGAAAGGAATATAGTGTAGTACCTTCATATCTCTAAACATGAGCTGCAAATTATGGCAAATGAACATCAAGCAAATTAAAAGGAATCAGCACTCTGGTAATTGCTTTTTAAAGTCATACTAGATCTTAGGTGATTTTCTGATACAATTTCATAAACACTGCCATGACAGTCACCATGTTTCTTGTACTGGACGTTGGGTAACAGAACAAAAATAATCTGCCAAATATGTAAGGAACAATAAAAAAGGAAAAAAAAAAGTATGTAGTTTCTTAAAACAGACTGAGCCTGCCATCTCTGACTGCAAGTGTGATGCGATAGTAGCCACTTGGCGTAGAACTGTTTTTGTAAAAATGTTTTATATATGTGGCAAATGAATGGCACCTTCTCTTGTAAGCACCTTAGCAGGAGTTTGGCTTGTTTGTGTAAATTGTTGAATTGACTTGGAAGTAAGATGTATCTTTGCTAAGGTGATTATATGATGGGGATTTCTGTACTGTTAAAGAGATCAGAGGTTTCCAGAAGTGCTCCCTCTTGGCATAACTCTGCTCTTCACGGGTCAGTGGAAATTTTAATGTTACTGACTTGTCTTTTGTAAGTTTTAACACTGACTTTGGGAACAGAGTTAAACCAACAGCAACTGCTTTTGGAAATCCCAACCACTGAGAGGTGCAAAATGTGCTTAAAAAAAAAAAAAGGCGCATTGTGTGTGGTTTAATATATTTAAAAGGTGTATTATATTTTATAGGCACATATTAAGATTATGAACTAACCCTATAATTGCTTGATAACTAAACTATAACACTGCTTAAGTGACAATTGATTTCTATTTAAAATAGTGGGGTTTATTTTTTTAAAAAATTAATTAGATTAACATGTTTACAACCATGTTTGCAACATTCTTAAAGTGACATAACAAGCTGGTTGACGTATAGCCTCTATTTTGATTCCCACTAAATCCTTTTTATTTTTTGAAATTATCTCTCCTTTAATTTATAGTGAGTTTTGTTGAATAATAACGTAAGTAACAGCAGGAATGTATGGTAACATACTGTCTGATCTGCAGTTACATAATTGATCTTGCTTGCTTAGCCCTTAGATTTTTGAAGGTAACTATTTACCTAAGGAGTGTTTGTATTCATAAAGTAAAATGTTTCCTCCCTAAACATGGGCAAAATTAAAAACACACATAAACAACCATTATCATTAGCTCACAAACATATGCCAAAGACCATCTACTATATATTATTTTATAACTTTTCCAAATGTAGTTTAGTTAACATTTTAGAAATATTATATTATTTCTAAATCCATGTGCCTGTTTAAACTTCATTATCTCAAATGATACTGAGTGAGTGGTCATGAAACAGTATCATAAAATACATACAGACATTATTTTAATGCAATAAACATGTGATTTTTTAAGACTATCTTAACAAACACACATGTTTATTCTTTGCTAAAACATGTTTCTGCAAGTGCCACACCTATATTTTGCATGTTTTCAGTCAGTTGGCTCAAAAGATTGTAGGGGGAAAAAAATAAATCTCTCAAAATCTTCAGAATCTCAGAGCGAAATACCAGCCTATTTTGACACAGCTATTTTTCCATAGCAAACAGTTTTAATTCTCAGAATTTTTCTTAACTGTGAAACATGGGTAGGGCACTGAAACATGCATTTTTATATTTTTGCTCCTTATGAACCAGATAACACATGAGATGCAATGAAATTTTCCTAGATGTCAATTTTTAATTCCCTTATCTTGAAGCATGAAAGTAAATGGTTGCTAGATTTGTAGATACACTGGTTTTGGTAGTGATTGCATCTTATGTGGGATGTATCTGGTCTTTTATTATTTGTTTTATAGTGTCATTTCAATGTAATGTGCTGTTCTTTGTGTCTTTGTTGTCTCTTTTTTTTCTTTGTCCCCCCAACAGCATTTTGTCCCGCACAGGGAAGAAGGAGAATCAAGATGCCTCCAATTTGACAGTGCCCATGACCATGTGTCTTTTTCCTGTGCCATTCCCACTCACCCCATCTCTAAGACCACAGGTCAGTTCCATCAACCCTACTGTTACTCGCTCCCTCCTTTACAGCGTCCTGCGAGATGCTCCATCTGAACGTGGCCAGCAAAGTCGTGATGCTCAGTTATCAGACTACCCATCTTTGGACTATCAAGGACTTTACGTGACACTGGTGACACTGCTGGATCTAGTTCCCTTGCTACAACATGGTCAACATGGTAAGCAGGCCCTTGAACCCTTCCAGTATGCTTAACTTCAGTGCTGTGAATCCGTGAGTGATGATATGCAGTAGAAGAGATGGGCCTGAGCTGACCTGGATCTGGAATTCAAATCTTCTGGGATGTGTTTATATCCAAGTGTTTGGTTTGACTTTCTTAAATAAAAGACTTTTTTTTGCTAACTGTGGATTTGAGTTTGAATTCTGAGGTTGTCTGATTTTTAGTGATATGCTGGTGGTATGTAACTAAAATACAATGGTCTGTAACAAAAATTAGACAGATGGGTCTAAAAATATCCAGATTTTGGACTTGAATCTGCTGGGATAACTTCAGACTGTCTTTTTGGGGTGAATCTCTTAAAAAGGCACGAAGAGCTTGCCAATGTGTATCTGGCCTATAACAAATATACAGATTGAGTGTTTTGGTGAAGGTCCATCTCTAAACAGAATATAGTATATATCTAATTGAAGAAAAAACATGGTAACTGTGCTTTGAGATGGCTTTAAAATATTCCTGTGTAAAAGGATGGCAACATCTTTGTCTGACTCACAGAAAAGCAATATTTTCTTACGTTTTGAATTAGTTATTTGCAAGCTTTTTTCGTGACTGTGTTGTATTTGTACTGTTTTCCCTCAAGTTCTTCATCTGTCTGCTTCTTAATCTTTAGGCTTTCCATACTGGGATTCAGTAGCCCAGTATTCTCCCTTTGTTACATTAGCCAAATATTAACTTTCGCTATGGTATCAGGAACTATTAATTACATAGTTCAGTATAGGAAGATTGTTGTCAATCTGATAACACTGCTGAAATTCTTTAGGAGAAAAGTTATGTCTGTTAAATGCTGAATTCCTTTTGAGCTGGCAACAGCATGTTTGAATCAAAGAGCACTGCAGTATGAAGAAGTATGATCTTGCAAAAGTGGGGCTCCCAGCAAGTCGTAGATTTGTTGACTTACCTTCAATTTCTAGAAATTTTGGAGTTAATTATCAGAACAGTCTTTTCCTGAGTAGATAACATGGTGATAATTAACAATCAATGGAGACCTGTAAAGAAAAAATAACACTGAGCAAACACAATGTCTCTCCTTGCGTGGTTTTCCTCTCCTTAGTCAGGTTATGTTGCTGTGTCACTTGACATCCTAATGGGCAATCTGGGACATGGTCTCACCAGAGTAAGGAAGACACTCTGGGAGTAATTACCAGTGGCTCAGCAGCTGGAAGGGGATACCAGCCGGAAATCTTACAAGAGTCTGTGCTGGGTCTAGTGTTATTAAATATTTTAATTTTTTTTACTTAGCTTATAGAATTGAGAGAACACTTTGATTTGCAGATGTTATCAAGATGTCCTTTATGTGAAGGATATGTCATCATTCAGAGTAACTGTAGCAAATTGCATTCTGTTTTGAAACATCTTCAAAGGAGAAATATGAAATACTATGTTTAAGTGGGAGAAATCAAAGGAAATGGGAAAAATACTAGCTTGCAGCTGTACTGCAGAAAGATCTGGTGTTCACGGTAGAACAGAGCAGACCATAACTCACCAATATATTAATATTATTCTAGCAGTAAGTAAACAATTTTTTTGTGTATGAGACACCAAAGCATTATGCTTATTATTTTAACAGCCCTACCATGGCCTCAGGTGGAGTAAAATTTTCAGATTTGTCCATCTAACTTCAAGAAAAACATGGAGTATTTGGGATGAGTCCAGGAAGAATAAACAAGAATGAATTGAGGTCTAGGAAATGTGAACAGTGGGGAAAAACAGAAAGAACTTAGTATGTCTAGCTTAGAGAAAAATGGAAGGAAGATATGTTTATCATATGCAAATATGTAAATGTTACTGTGAGGAGAAATGAACTAAACCAGTCTATTTGTGGTTACAGTTAATTAGGATAAGAAATGTCAGCAAGCAAAATTTTTTTAAAAAAGAAGGTCTTTATATGATAAAAATAATTATGATGAATTGACAGGAGAAGGAGTGAACTGTCTTGCAGATTTTTAAGAACAGTTTAGATAAATATCTGCCAGGAATAATTTGGTTGACTCATGCTTGGGGCAAGGGGAGGTCACTTGCTATTTTTATGAGTTTGTGTGTGGAGAATTACATTTTGCAATACAACTTGTTATTTATTTCTTCCTCAGCCTAGTATTTGACTAAAAGAAATATATATTTTTTTTTTATCAGAACAATCAATGTTGTTTGGGTAAGTACAACTGCTGTGCTAGGCAATCCTGAGTTTCAGCCCAATCAGATTATAAAAGACTGTGTATTTAGCTGAGAAGTATGAATTGCAAGAGAGAAGCACTCTCTAGCACTAGAGGTCTAGTCAGACCCTTGCATAGAAGACTTGCCAGAACCACTGAAATGGAGAGGCAGTTTTTAATCTTACTATGACCCGGGATGTTCACAGCTGCAGATGTCTCTGCACGTTACAGAGACAGTTTTACATTGCACTGGTTTTACAGATGAGACTGAAGGCCTATGTAATGTACTTAAGGCTGGGGAGTAAGTAACAAAAGGAGAAAGGTCTTCTGATGTATTTGGATCATCATACAGATTGAAACGTGGGGTTCACTGAGTGCTGTAACCTTTGTCAGAGGGTTATGGGCACCAGCTTAATTCCCTATTTGGGAGAGAGTGTAAAGATTCCACATGATGGCACAGATACATAATAAATTGTCCCTTCCCTTTAGATCTTGGAATGTTGTGCAGTTATTAAGTATCCTTTCCGAAGACTTATACTGTGATAATAAGTATAGAAATTCTTGATAAATATTATTTTTCTTTTAAACCTTGGCCATTTTTGACCTCAAAGACTTCCCAGGAAATCAAGATCTGTAGTTTAATCGTGTGTGGTTTGAAAAATGCAGTGATGCTTCCTGTAGTCAGTATGTGTGGGGTACTTTGCAGCACTCTTGATGGTAATTAAGATAAAACCCTTATTTTAATATGACTGATAAAGGCTAGAATGCTTTTTGCAAAAGCTGGCCTTTCAATACAACATGCATTTCAAATTCTGATTCTAGTAACATCTCTGCTTAAATACAAGCTATTATATGTTAATCACTCTATGATTAAAGTCAATATTGATTTAAAACTATTATTTTATTGGTTGTAGTATTCATATTCCCTTCAGACTCTTCTGATTAGTGTTCAACAGCTGTTTCCCTCAACTTAGGAGGGGCTTAAAAATTATGAGTGAAGTCACTTGCTTCCCAAATGGTGATTAGCTTCCCAAATTATTTTGAGATGAAAGCTTGAATTTAAATGTAATTTATTTTTATAGATTTGTAAACAAAAAAGTACCTAGTCATAATTACTTTTTCATTGTAATGATTCTGTATTTTTTTTCATTTTATTCAACAGATCTTGGGCAATCAATTTTTTACACTACTACATGCTTACTTCCTTTTCTCAGTGATGATATTTTGAGTACTTTACCCTATACAATGATTTCAACACTAGCTACCTTTCCTCCATTTCTGCACAAGGATATTATAGAGTATCTCAGCACATCTTTTCTGCCTATGGCTATATGTAAGTAGAACAAATAGTATTGTTTTGTCTTGGTGCATAATAGTATCAGACTGTAGGAGTCAAAGCTGGGTCTGTCATAGTATTGTAATGGGACATCAATCTACTGTATATATGCAAAATAATTTCATGTGACTACTTTTCAAAGGGAAATAATTCCATAATTTGTATTTATTTATTATGCTATGTTTTTGTGTGAATTCTTCCTTCATTTAAGGGGTGAAGTTCACCTTATTTAAGAAATACCAGGTTTTCAGACCTGTAGAACTTCCGGTGCCAACAGTGGGAGTTTTGAATACAGAAAATGGGCAAACTGCTCCTGAAATTAATAGATGCAATAACAACATGTGTAACTTTTGCATCTGGACTATATCTGGATGTACAAGGATGATTCTTTTCAATGTAATGATGTTGTGATGAATTTCCGATTTTTCTTTGTCTTTTCTACACTTTCTTAAGTTCTGTACTAAATAGCTGTGCCTGTGTCTCCTATCCACAAGTGTTAAGATTGAATTTGATGGTGCCTGCCTTTTCTCCTCTTTTGTTTTTCTTCCCCTCCCTGAGGATGTCATGTGATTACTTAATTACACAGACCTTGGACAATGTGGATCCTAAGGTGTGTTTTGGGCGGTCATCCATGTACCTGATAAAAAGCCTGATGGGATTTCAGTAGTAACAAGAAACGTGACCATATTCTGCAGATGGAAGCGTTAGGGTCAATATTAAGTCAGTTTTAACCAACAGGCCTTTTACTGTGTGGGATAAAACACTGGAACAGTTTACTAGAGTAGTTGCAGATTCTCCATCCTGGTACATGCTCAAAGCACAACTGGTCCTGAGTACCTGCTCTAGTTACTTTTCTTTGAGTAGAGGGGTCAGACAAGATGATCTCCAGGGGTCCCTTTTAACATGAACTGTTCTGTGAGTCTGTGAGAATGTCTCCTACTTACTCTGTATTCCAGACCTTTATGGAAAAACATGAACAACTTTTGTATAGAGATCAACACTGATGTCATTTAAGCATGTAGAAGATGCTGAAAGAAGCATGGTGCAGTGTTGAGATTTAGGTTTTATGTAAACTTATCACGTATGTTTTCTGACTCGACCAGTCAATGGTCTTGGAAAAAATCCCTTACCTCTCCTGTACCTCATTTTTCCCATATAAAATAGTAATTGTAATTAGACACTGCATTGAGGTTTTCTCTGTTACCTTTGAC
Source organism: Manacus vitellinus (assembly GCF_001715985.3). Taxonomy (NCBI): domain Eukaryota; kingdom Metazoa; phylum Chordata; class Aves; order Passeriformes; family Pipridae; genus Manacus; species Manacus vitellinus. The sequence continues at coordinate 27,814,671 of NW_021940750.1, forward strand.
AGGTCTAATGACAGTATGGGAATGAATATTGCTAAGATATAAGTCATACATATGTGCAATATAGCTCCTCTTCCGGTTAAGACCATAATGCTGCATTAAACAACTCTTTTTTCCATTAGTGCTATCTGTTAAAGAGCAACTGGAGTTGGTGACTTATCCTTTCTGTCCTCAGATCTGTAGAACTATTCCTCAGAATAACTGGTTGAGCCAAATGCTTGGTTTACTTAAATAGATACTGTTCCCGAACTGCCCTTGACAGAGATTGCATTCGTGCATTTGCATTTGTCATGCTGCCTTTCTCCTCAAACTGTTTTGGTGAGATCTCTGTATGTAACCAGTCTGCTGCATTTTAAATTTGGCTTCTAGTAGTGTCCTACTTTTTTTGCTGATGGCCACATTTTAATTGCCCAGTTGGAGCCGCTGAGTATTTTTCAATTTAAATCCATACAAGTAGACCTTGCTGTAATAATTTGGGGGGCTCTTATTTGTGTGAATGAGATTCGAAAACAAAAGTGCAATGAAGAGAGCCATAGTACTGCTGGATCATGTGGAGAACAGAGAGAAATTCTCCATTTTCCCTTCCCTTCTTTTTTTCTGGTTGAGTGCTCTTTTAATTGGTGTCCTAGTCTTTCCCCACTGAGAATTATATGCTCCTTTACAAGGCGAGTGCAGAACCTCTCCTTCCTCTAGTGTTCAGCTGTGATTTAAACTGAAAGGGAGGATTCAAGAGATTGTGTAAGCAGTTGGAGAGCCAGATGGGAGGGATGAAAACAGCTCACTGAGCTGGTAGCTACAGTTCTGTGCTTCTATCCCAAATGCTTGGTATTTGGGTCCTGGCAGCCAGGCTTGGGAAAGTACTGTGAGGATGGAAAGATATATGCCACATCTCTGTGTAGGAGGTTGCCTTCAGAGATGTATTGCCCTGTAATAGTTCAGCAAATAAACACCTACACTCTGCAGGGTTTTTCCAAGTATGCCATTTAATAGTAGCCCACTTCATAGGAGACCAGAAGGAACTCCGGCCACTTTCTGTGTGAGGTCAAAGTTACAATGTAGCTTAGCTACAGTGCTACTGTTTATCATTATCTTAGCACAGTTCACATAACAGTGGGGACTAATGTTTCTGGTATGTAGCTGTGACTTGAGCTCATACCATGTGCTCCCAAGAAGTGCTCTGCCGTACACCTGCAGCTATCACCAGCCCCAACCCTTCGTCAGGATGCCTCAGCAGCAGGCTTTCCATTTTTTCTCCATTCTTTACCCTCCAGTTCCTTTTCACCCTTCCTACAATCCAAGGCTTAGGTGGACTTGGCTGTGTAAGTAATGTTATTTTGATCAATCTGTGGGTTCTGAAGGAGAGTGCCTGAGAAGATAACTGTCTGGTTAATGTAGCTCTGGGAATGAAATCTTACTGATCTGGAAAACCAGGTGTGCGCTCTGGGAATCAATATCTAGTCATCTTTCTCTTTCACCAGAAAAGGTGGAATACAGAAAGTTTCTAGTTTTTTAGGGTTTTTGTTTGTTTATTTTGGGGGTTTTGCTTTTATTTTTTTTCCCTTTTTCTTTATTTCTTTGGTTTTGTTTTCATGACATGGTACCTTAGGAATTTTATTTGCATGTGTTGAAAACAGTTACATGCTATTGTCACCTATGACAATAGAAAATTTATATATTTGTTGCCCTTTCTTTTAAGTGGGATCCTCAAAAAGAGAAGGTGTTCCAGCACATGTCAATCTGTCTGCATCATCAATGCTAATGATTGCAATGCAGTACACATCAAACCCAGGTATGTGTAAACATGCAACACGGTATCATTCTTTCTGAGACTATCAATCAGGAAGAATTGTCAAATGCAATCAGAAAAGTTTAGATGATGGGAAAAATCTGTGTCGTTATCCAGCACAGGATGAACAGTAATTGATTTTAGTCAAAACTGGAATTTCTGAACATCATACTGGAAGTAATCCTTATGTGGATAAGAGATCTCATTGTGATGAAGAAATAGGATTTTGCCCAGGACTGGAGATTCTGGTCTACTCTTGTTTGACATCAGAAAATCATGTTAATATATATAACATCAGTATTGGAGAGAAATACCACTTACCTTGACTATAGGAACTCATAGTAACAGTTTGTCTTATACTATGATTCATCTACCATCAAGTTCACAACTGGTACTATCTGTTAAAGAAAACAGGTAATGCTGGCTGCAGGCTCAATGGAACGATAATGAATTTAAATGTAATCATGAGTATCTAAACACAAGTCCAAGGCCATTCTCTCTCACGGAGACACAGTCCCAGTTAAATCAGTGGGATCACATAAACAAATTGAAACAAAATTTAACCCCAAGGGGCGGTTACATTACATGATAGTCAACTATCTCCTGTTTTATATAGATGGGTAGATGGTGTGTATGTGAGGTGTCACATCATGACATATACTTCACACAGGTAAATAAAAGCAGCACACCATTCTTAAAAACTACTTGCAGAAGTCAGGTTTTTTCATGAAATGTTCTGGGGGTTTTTTTTGTAAATTCCATGTTCAAACCATCTGAGAAAAACGTTGCCCTGTGGTTTTTGGGAAATCAAACATGTAAAGTAGTTCATTTGGCTCTTGTGTTTGTTTGGTGCAGAGTGGCTCCTGTAGCCTTTGGTATTCATGGGAACAATGTATTGTTACATGTGACTCCTATTGTTGCCTCAAGATGAATGAAAAGATACCCATTTACATTGTGGCAGAGGGATAAAATTTAAATGAATCATCAGGTATTCTTCAACTAGATGTTTGAAAAAGATCTCCATTGCTGTACAAAAAGCTGTACACTCATGATAATCACCTTACTGCATTTCTTAACAGAAACAAGTTACCAATATTCAATTTCTAATATTTTATGATGACTGTCAGGGCAATGATTCTTTAGCACTTTAAAATAAAAAATAATTGAATAGAGTTTTGGATGGACAAAGCAAAGCCAATCAGCTAATTAAATAATTTCTGTAACCTGAGTTTCCATTTCCATATTAAGACTATACTGTCTCTTTTCTCTCAGTGTATCACTGCCAATTATTGGAGTGTCTCATGAAATATAAGCAAGAAGTATGGAAAGTAAGTTTATGATCATATATACTTTGTGGAAATGACTGTATTTGGGTAGCCATGAAAACCAGATGGCTTGAAAATTGAACTGACTGTATGCCAAGAAGTTATAAATGATCTTTATATCCAATCCTCCCTCTGGATTATGGAGAGGAAGGTCCCTCTAATTTCTAGTTACTGTCTAGAGACAGTTCCATGTTTTGTGGAATAGAGCTCTGTTTCCTAAGTACCATGTGGTCGTGGCTCCAATTAGCAGAAATTTTAGTAACTAGCAGTCTTCTCAGTTCATGTGGGACTGGATTTTTACGAGAACTATTTGTGAGTATTGTCATCATCTGAATCTGCTCTGGATTCAGTTCTTTATCTATACAGCACCTCTTTGCTCCATGGCTATATAGGGGGTTCATTCTGCTCTGTTAGTACACTGCAGGGTGGGTGGTAGCTGTTGCATGCTCTGAACAAAATCAGAAGAGCTGAAGTTAGTCATCTAATCTGTCTGTAAGAACTGCAAAGGAAGTTTGGTAGGGCATGAAATGTATTAACTTTGTGTGTTCAGATGTCTTTGAAAACAAGGACTATTTTGAATTGTTGTTTGTTACCTTGCAAAAATAAACACTTTGTACATGTCTTTCCTTAGGATTTGCTGTATGTGATAGCCTATGGACCATCTCAAGTTAAACCTCCAGCCGTACAAATGTTATTTCACTATTGGCCCAATTTAAAACCCCCTGGGGCAATCAGTGAGTACAGAGGACTGCAGTACACAGGTCAGTGCAGATGGTTTTGTATAGGCCAAAAGAAATAAATGATCAGAAGTATGTTAAAGTCACATATTTACAGTTCTATGATGTATTTTGAATTTTTTTGTTTGATAAGTTGTACTTTCATAAGTATTCAATATCTGTTTATCTGCATTTTCAAAAGATGTTATGAAAAATAAAAACTCAGATCGTGTCTAGTAAATACGTTGTCTTACTCCCAATATTAACTAAACCAGAACAGGAGAAGGAACAGGATATACTCTGTTTGTTCCAAGTGGTCTGTGAAGCTGCTGCCTTGGCCTTACAATGGTTCTGGTTTATGTTCCTTTCAATTATTGCTTTGTTTGCTTTTGTTCTGCCAGCTGCTAACACTGCTGCTGTTGCTAAGACTCCTTATCTGGCTGTTACTGTCAAAAAAAGTCAGGTGATGTCAGGTGCAGTCAGTATAATGGATATGTTCTCAAGGTTGATTATAGGATGAAAATGAGAGACAAACTCAGCAATGCAGCTGGAGCTGAGTAGGTGGATGGTACAAAGTCCACTGTCTGCCAAACTCCCAGTGGTACTGATGGGACAGTGCTGCTAGAGGGAAGACTGTCCATTCATGACTTGCTTTTACCTGTGTGTCTGTCTCAACCTGTTTCAAATAATCTCTGTCATATGGCATATGTTTTTTTCACTTTTAAAATTTCTGGACCAAAATGTGACATTTTAAATTATAAAAATGAAGGGTTGGAAGAAACCTTAGAAGAGCCCCTAGACCAACTCAAGTGCATCCTGAATGTTCCTGATAGAAGTTTGTCTGATCTGTTCTAAAGCTTTCCATTGAAGGGTTGATGGGTTTTCATGACGACTTTTTAAAAAAAAAAAGTCTTCATATACTGCTCTGCATCACTTCTATGCAAGCAGGTCTGTAAACTAAGCATGATATTCCATCTGAACTGTTACTAACACTGTATAGACTGGATTTTTTTTAATATATATAAGCTTTTTGTTAATATATCCCAGAATGGGATGAGTATTATCTGCGGTTGCATAGCATTTTGACATGGGGGCAACCAAATGTTACCACTTGATCATCCCTTTGTTGTTTACTTCTTGTTGTTACAAAACTAAGGCTCCTGTCACTGGACTAGTTTTCCTTTGTTATAGTTGTGTTTTCATTTTGCCTGGGAATGTTACTGAATTTACTCAGCTACTCCTACCATCCTGCTCCTGGAGTGGAAGGATATTTAATTAATCAAGGTGTCGGTGAGATGAAGAAGGGTCTGCAACAGGAATATCTGTGTCTTACTTTTTCCATTTCTTCGCTGAGTCCATGGTTCATTTCATTATATCGTAAATAACTCAGTAGGCATGTATGTTCAAGTTGTTTATTGTAATTATTAAGCCTCCTGAGGAATGGCTATTTGTGTAGTACTCATGTTTGTATAGTACTTACTACAAGAGCATCTTGTTCTCAATTGATATCACTAGAGGCAAAGAATATAAATATCTCTTCTCCATTTATTAATCAGCTGTGTTTTGGTTTTGCAGCCTGGAATCCTATTCATTGCCAGCACATTGAATGCCATAATGCAATTAACAAACCAGCTGTGAAGGTACTGCTGTTACTTTGGGGGGTCAAACCCAACTATCTGGGGGATGGGAGGTTGCACTTTTACCCCAGCCATATGCTGTGGTTTTGTGCAGGTGACCAAGAGCAGGAGCTAAGGGAACAGCAAAGCCTGTTGAGACCACGGGTGTCAGACCTTTGTGAATATGTTCTTTGGCTGCTTAAAGCAAGATGAGATATTCACTGCAACTACCATGGGCCAGATCTTGAAATTAAACATGGGGATGGTGGTAGAACACTTTATAAAATTCTAAGCTGGTTCCTGGCTAATCCATGTATATATTTTCCTGAACATGTATATGTGTATAAATATGTGCACAAATATTTCTGTATACAGGAAACATTATTTCAATTACATAGGTACATGTTCACCTTGGTATCTTGACTGAGGTCATACAATGCACCTACTCTGATTGTGATCCTTGCTTGAAATGTGTCCTAAAGCAAATAGCAAAAAAGCTTTACTTACCTCTTCTGCAGCCCTGTTGAGGGAGGTAAATTGTATCTTTACACACAGAGTAAAAATGCAAAAAGGTTTGACCAGGATCACAACACAGTTTGATGGCAGCAGCAAGAATACATCCCGAGTCCAGAGCATATTACAGTTAGGTGTACTAATTAATTGATTTGTATCTTGTTAAGTATGTAGACACAACCAATTTTTCTAGCATCAGTTCATACACTAACATAATTTCTTTAGTTAAACAGTTCTTCAGTGAGCCGTTTCTGCAGGTTCTGACACTGACAGGGCATAATGGTGATACCTATCTCAAAAGTCCTGCAAGAGACCACCTTCCTGCCTATTCCAATCATTCTCAATGATCCCTATTTATAGGAAAAATGCTGAAAGGTGTTGCTTCATGTTGAAGTGATTGCTAGATTCAGACTCATAACTCAATAAAGCAAGATGTCAAAAAAGTACAGTTCCAAGCTTTGCAGATGAAATACTTGAATATTTTTGAACGATCTCTTATCTTCATTTTGACAGAACCAGTCTTGATCAGTCGTCACTCAGAAAAATGCAGCCTGTTTTATCTTGTAGAGATGAATGTAAATTTGGTTAACGAAAATGAGAAACATTCAAGGACACATTTTTCTTTGTAAATAAGGTCTTGCACTTGAATGGATTAAGAAACATTTTGATTAAAGTGGTTAAGATATTGTGTATGCATACTACTGTTCAATGTTTCCTTAGTAGTACAGAACACTGACAAATATGTACGTAACTGGCTATTAACTGTAACTGTTTTCTGTAACTGACTAATGTGAAAGAATAAAAGCTAATGCAAGACAAAGTCTGGACCTATGTTGCCAAGGGAACTGTGAGTCTTTGTTCTGTCACTGCAGTTGTGCTGTATATTAACAACTGTGATGACTGAAAATTAGATTTTGCTGGAAGAGGCGTTACTGAGAGAGAAAAATCCAGACTTTTACATTACCTTCTCCTAAACAATGGAACCTCTAAGTGACTATGTCTTTGGGTGGAAAAAAATAAATTAGAAGTCTATAGTGAATATGCAATGTGAATATGTAACACAACGTACCTGTCTTTCAGACAGTGATAATACTGATTCTGAAGGATGTCCTGTTTCTTATAGGCTCTTATTTTTCACGTAGATCCTTCTCTTTTTTAGAAATAATTTGAGATCTTGTGTGCCACATGCTGAGTACCCTCTTTCAGAATGTTGCTCTGAACACATATCAGAGCTGTGTTACATTGTATGTCCCAGCATTAATGCGTTGAACTTTTTCAGTGGGTTTCGGTGAACAGGTGTCTTAATTCTTTTCCTTCTCTGTTTTTCAGATGTGCATTGACCCATCCTTGTCTGTGGCTTTGGGTGATAAGCCACCTCCCCTATATCTTTGTGAAGAATGCAGCCAGAGAATTGCAGGGTAGGTAAGCTAAGAGCTGGAAAGTGATCAAGTATCATCAGACTCCAGAACTCTGGAGTTTTGCCTAATTTTATTATGATTAGCATATACTTTATATAGATAAACCTGATGAAATATATGGAGCACGCTGCCATTTGTTATGAATAAGGATTGCAGAAATTTATCTCACATGATTAGCATTTGCACCTAGCTTAAACAGAAGTGAATTTTGAAGTTGAGATCTCTGAATGAATAGATGCTGTGGGATGCATTGACTATAACAGGGGAACCTCATTATTGTACAAGCTGCTGCTTATGAAATGTCTTTTGTCCTCATCCATTAGTTGCCATTAAAAGCAAAACGTTGCAGTGAAGGCTCTTTCACAGAGACTTCATTAGTTTTCTGTAGCGTGCATTTGGGATTATTCTCTAAGGTGTACTGTGAGGCAGCAGAGATCAAAGAAATTGATCCAGGATTGGCTGGTGCTTGAAAGAAATATAGCCTGAGATGAATTAACCTCACTTGGGTTTTTGTTTTGATTTTTCTTTTTTTCCTTTAAATTTCTAATATGGTTTGCATTAGTTTATAAAATCTACTAATACTTACAGGGAATGCCAATAATTAGTTGAAATGAACAAGATTACAGGTAATTCAGAACCTACATGGGTGTTTTTCTCCCCAGTTTAAGACAACTTTATATCACACCAGCTGTGGGAAAAGCAATTACATCTCACCTTAGGTTTTAAGTCATCATTGATTTAAAGCTGCAGGAAAAAGCAGCTGAATTCTGTAGAAGCATAGCTTCTATGGACACACAGAAAATGCTACTGGTACTTTGGTTTTTTTCCATGTTCGTCTGTTATTCTTCACTATCATTTCTTAGCTGTCAGGCTTTCAGAGCACACACTATTTTAATTTGATAAATTTATGCCTCAAAAGTAATTTTGGAAAGCCTTGAACATAGTGACCAACATCAGCAAAGTGGTAATTTAATAAGACAGGCACAACAAAGAGATGTAATGTAAAGCAGCCTGCAATTTATAGAACTACATTTGAAAAAAGTAGCTTCAGAATAATGTCAGTGCTACCATATTAATTTATCTCAGTTTCCTCTGTGCAAAAAATAAATGCATATATAAACAAAAAATGGAAAGCTAATTATATCTATAATATTTATAGGGATCACAGTGAGTGGTTGATTGATGTTCTTCTGCCACAAGGTAAGAGGTATTTTAAGGGTAGGTGCAAACTAATCATAATTGTACAAACCTATGGTTCAGTATGATATTTCTGCATACTGTATTACTTGAAATGCTGCATTCTGTTCAAAAGGGTTTTTTTTTTTTAGAATTTTGAAGTAACTTGTACTTAATGCTGCTGAATGACCTTGAAGTACTATGAAAAATTGACTAATCCTCTATCTGAAAATTGATACAACTCTTTATGTGTGAGGAAACAGAGACAACTGACAATTTTGACATCTTGAAGTATTCACAGTTGGGACCAAGTTCTTAAAAAGTATTTGTGTCCCACACCAGTGTCCAAAAAGAGGGACTGGTTCTTCCAGTAACCTGGGTCTGATTCAAAAGCTCTTAAAGCTTGTGAAAATCTCTAATATGACCCTGCAAAGGATATCAGAAAAAAACATAAAAATATAAAAAACATAAAATATTTGTCCATGATCCAGTCATTGATCCAATCATTGTCCTTTGGCCAGTGATATTTTATTATCTAGTAGAATGCAGACAAAGCTTGTTGACAGACTAATCAGCACGTTATCTAAAATAACCCTTTCAGGGACACAAGGAAGACACCACCTCTCTCTTTGCTCTGCAAACTGAAAATTTGTAAGCAGTTGAGATTTTTTTGCTGTCTGCTTTTAGTTGAAATGTTACCCAGATTAAGAATGTTTTATTTACTTAAGGGAAGTACTTCCTTTTAATCAGCCACTTAAATTTACTGAATCATATGTTGCCAGGACAACAGATGGAATAGCTACTGCTTACAGGTTCAATCTGCAAACATTTCACATGAAATTATAGGGCACAGACGTAGTAGCTGCTTCATCCATATTCACTACTCTTTTATCCCATGAACTTTCACAAGCAGTGTAGGCACATCTAAGCCTACAGCATGTTACTTACAGCATGCCACAGTAGTGTGCCTGTGAGGTGTACTTCTACAAGTCTGTCCAGGAGGCAGAAGCATAGGCAGAAGGTGGATGGGTAGCAGAGCACACCACACTTAATGCACAAATGCTGTTATTGCATTTCAATGTGGAAATAGCCATAGGCTTAAGTATAGTGTCCTACCTTATGCTGTCCAACAGGCTTAGAGGTTTCAACAGTATCTGGAAACCCAAGTTTAACCTCAGAGATTTCCTTGCAGGAAGTCCCTTTTCCCATGGCTGCCATAATAAAACAGAAAGATCGTCATTTTGTGTTCATGTTTTGTATGCCTTCCCCTTACAGCTGAAATTTCTGCTATATGTCAGAAGAAGGTAAGATTCAGCCATTTGTGTGATGAGGCATGATTTGATGTTGTGTGTAGTGTCATTCCATTAATATGTAGTGTGCTCTTCTTTGTATCATTCCAAAATTTCACAATTTATCCATGAATGCATTTGTTGATGGATGAGAATGATTCAGCAGCAAGGTTTCTTTTTGTTAAAACTGACAGTGTTTGATTTGAGTTGTAGAGTTTAGTTGAAGTGTCAATTAGTAAAGCAATTCAATTATGCAATTGAGCTCATTTTGTATTCTATAACTCTGCCTATGAAGAGGGTAGAGGAAGAGGTGAATTTTAAATTCAAGTGTTTATATATATCTTCTTATCTCCTCAAAGTCTTGGATTAATCCTAAATTGGACAAAAATCGTACTCTACAATGTGTATTTTTAAAACTCTTCAGTGCTTGGCTCTGAAAAGATTGCTGACAAAAAGAATCTGCTTGCAATACATACCAGCTAGTGTGTTTTAATAACACTTTAACAGCAAGGAATACAGTGCATAACATATTCTAGTTCTCATATGGTAAAGAAAGCTTTTGTGTTGGGCTGGATTACCAGGTGACAAAAATAAAGGTAGCACCTACTTCAGAGCCTTGGTCAGTTACCTGTGATAAGGTAGATCCTTACATAGCATAAACTGTGTCACGGTGGCACCATTTTTTTGCAATCCTAAGGATCTGCCTGTTGCTACTTGTAACTTAAAAAGGCATTCTGAAGCATAAGAGAATGATTGTAAATTTTAGAGATTGCTTCAAGCCAGAAGGTTGAGGCTGATGACTTAAATGTCAATTTGGTCTGCTCCAAAGAAAGAGCAACTGTGACATTTAAGTTCAGGCTCGGCACTTGATCCTGAGTTTATCTTTCTGGAAGGTCAGTGATACTTGACTTCAGAAGTTTCCACACAGTAGTGCTTATATATAACGATTTTGGAAATTACCAACACTTGAGCCAGTTCCCAAGTTTTCATGCCTGTTTTCATTCCATTTCCTGCTACCTGTGGCCTGATAAAATCTTTTCTGTTTTTCAGAACTGTAGTTCACACGTCAGAAGAGCTGTTGTCACGTGCTTCTCAGCGGGCTGCTGTGGCCGCCATGGCAACAGGCCAGTGCGCTACTGCAAGAGATGCCACTCGAATCACCACAGCAGCGAAGTTGGGGCAGCTGCAGAAACCCACCTTTATCAGACCTCACCCCCTCCTATCAACACCCGGGAGTGTGGGGCAGAGGAACTCGTGTGTACTGTGGAAGCTGTGATCAGGTAATATGGCAGCTTACGAGGCATCAGTATGTAAAGCAGGATCAGGCTTTCCTGTAAATATTACCTGCAGGTCTTGTGCAAGTGGATTTTAGATTCACCTGGATGAGTTCAGAGCAGGGACACTGAACTCCAGCTGCCTTATCAGACAATGGATCAGCTGTGAGTGTTGTCCTGACCAGGAAGTCAGCCTTGAATCCTAGAATTTGATGTTATTTTGTTACTGTTCTCAGGAAAATGATGACATCTAATGCCTTAACCTGTAGTTATTCTTGGTTATTCTCACCTGTATCCAGTGCAGGAAAGCTGCATTCACTGACCACAAGCTTGTTTTATAGCTTGCTGAAGGAAGCAGAGTTTCATGCTGAGCAGAGGGAGCATGAACTCAACCGCAGGAGACAGATGGGCCTCTCCTCTTCCCATCACTCCCTGGACAACACAGACTTTGATAATAAAGATGATGACAAGCATGACCAACGCCTCCTGAGCCAGTTTGGAATATGGTTCTTGGTGAGAAATTCATGCTTTCTTCTCTCACTCTTCATGGTTCAGTCTACTTTCTGAAGCCTCTGTTTTATCTGATTTTTTTCCCCCCACTTCTTTGCTTTAGTTGGAGACTTTTCTGATTTGTAAGCAAAAAGTTGTTCTTTGAAGCTGTCAGACTTGGAGATTTCATAACTAGTTTGGGTGGAGCTTGTGACTGCCTCCGACTACTATGTAGAGTGTAGAACAGAATTGTTCAGTCTAGTTTTTTAATTGCCTTTCTATGTGCCATCAGCTTCTGCTCACAAGTGCCCCTTGCTGAGTGTCATTATTTTAACTTCAAAAGGCAATCCCCTAAGAATCTATTTTTTACCTTCCAGCTTTCAACATCACTCTCTGGAAGCACAGCTTTCTCTCTTACCTCCAAAAGGCTGGAGGAGTCTTAATGGGCTGCTCTTCCTTCCTGCGTTTTGCTTGGTCTGTCTGGATCAGCCAGTGTACTCCAGCTCATTTACCTGGTGTGGGTTGACAGAATGAAGCTGTGCTGGTTCTACTACTCACAGTAGTTAGCAGAGATTATTCCAAAATATCAGGACTGCTGCTGGCCAGTTCATGAGCAGGCCAGGCTGCAGCCTGATAGATCCTCAGAAATTGCATTCTGCAATTCCCCTTAAGGAAAATTCTCCCTCTCAGGCTGTTTCCAATTCCCTTTGAGCTCTCAGGCTCTCTCCTCAGTCACCTAGTGACAGGTGGGGAATAGCAGGACCCTCATCTGTCATCTAAACAGAGATAGGATCTCTGGATGGCCAGGTGCCAGGTGTGGAATTCCATAGTTCCAACAAAGCTGCTATGCAGTTTCAAGTGACTATATGAATAAAGTTTATATTCTGATGATAGGTTTTGGGTTTTGTTGTTCAATATTGTTTTAGTGTTAAAGCCTTTTATTATTTTAACCTTTTTTTTTATTTTACTGTGTTCATCTATTTCATTTCAAATGATACCTTATAAAGACTGAAGACCTGCATTTCCAGAAGTAGAACTGAATTGAGAACAAAAAAGGTTTTGTTACACTGTACATACCTCATCCTAGACATTCAGCATGTACCTTTCTGTGATAGGGAGGAGGAGCTCTCTGAATCCATTCTATTCTTATAAAATCTCTTGATCTCTCCGTACTGAGTATTGGTAGAGATCACCATGCAGGTTGTGAGAAATCATGGGTTGCTGTTTTCTTTCATAAAATGAATACCTGTCATCTAGAAACTGGACAGGGCTCAAGAGTTCCTATTAAAACGGCAGCCAGCTGATACTGTCTTTGAGTTAACACTCAACTGAGACAAGCACAAGGAAGCAAACACCTTAACTTCAACCTGCAATGAAGTAGAACAATGAAGACTACTTTGAATTGAAAGGGGTGTTGATTGCTGCCTCATCCCAAGAAAAATCACGGAGAAGAACATTTGTAAGGTGGATTCTGGTCTTCTCTGGAAAGCAGTGCTGTCATCTTTCCCCCCAGATATTACAACACACTTTCTCCTTTGTTCACTTGCTGCAAAGCAACAGTGACCAGTTTCAGGCTGCCAAGTGAAGAGAGTACAGTTTTCACTAGGAAGTGGCTGATAGGTGGTTAAAGGAGCTTCTAAAATCTCCTGTCATCTGTCATTTTCCACTCTTTGCATTCAGTGCAGCAACTTGACTTGAAACTTTGTCTTCTGTCGCCAAGAGCTCAAATAGCAGATAATTAAGGGCTTAGCAGTGTACTGGTCTGTGAACTGGGGTAGAGGGTCGGTCTCAGATTTGGGACAGTTTTATAGTCCAGATATCATTTTAGAAAGACTTTGGAGCGGGGGAGAATAATGTTGATTATTATGTGAGGATTTCTGAGGACCTAAAACTCACCCCAAGTGAGGACAAAAAATCAAAATTTGAATCTTTTTGCAAAGTAAAGATCACTTATTGTATTAAGTAGACATCTTCTTTCAGAATTTTTGAAGTTCTTGATTTGCCCTTTTATCTTGTATGTTTTATATATGTGTGCGTATGTATATCATATTTTTTACCAGGTATTACATTACCTTCTGAAATGAAAAGTCATTTTAAAGTTCAAACCAAAATGTTTCAGTTTGTCAAACATTCTATATTGATATTTTTCAGTGTTGAAAATAAATAAAAAAATTCAGTGCTTGGCTTTTTTTTTATTTTTCTGGTTTGGAAATGTTTTGTCAATTGTCCTGTGCCAACCTCTACTTAAAACTGATCATCTTATTTGTCTTCTAGATATATCCTTGTAAATCTGAGAATATGCAAAATATAGTAGATAAATAATTTGCCACCTTTAATTCTAGAAATGAAAGTTGATTTGTGTTTCTCTTTTCCAGGTGAGCCTTTGCACTCCCAGTGAGAATACACCCACAGAGAGTTTAGCAAGGCTGGTTAGCATGGTATTCCAATGGTTTCACTCTACAGCTTACATGATGGATGATGAAGTTGGTAGCTTGGTTGAAAAGCTCAAACCCCAGTTTGTTACCAAGTGGTTGAAGACTGTTTGTGATGTCCGTTTTGATGTCATGGTTATGTGCCTCCTTCCTAAACCAATGGAGTTTGCCAGGGTAAGAATGATTTATCTGAAGGTTCCTTTATTTGCTGCAGAATTTAAGGTATTAAGTAAAAAGATCCTTTTTTTCCTAGTCTGTCAAGGCAAAGAAATCTCAGTGGTAGAGGGAGCAGTGAAGTTCAGGAATTTTTGCTCTTCATAGCATTTTTAGTTTTACTATATTAGAAAGTGAGCATTATTTACACTAATGCGAAGACAGGTTGGAAGAATATTGTAAGTATTGAAAAATACTGCGTGTTTTTGATAACTGCATGTTTTCATTATGCTGCTGAAGTACCCAAACTTGTCTTTAGTAAAAGGTATCATTTACCTACTCACAGATATAAGCCTGTCCTTTCATAATGTTTCTGTGTTCTTTGCATACCTCATCTCTGAAACTGTGAATTCGGGTTTGTGAAATCACACAGTTGTAACCAAAGGGAACTCTGGGCATACTGATGCCCTGTAGCTTCAGAGACCTGATTTAAGTGACTGAGTTGAAGACCAGTCTGACATGGTTTGCCTTGTTGCTGGTGAAGAGAAAGAGATTTACCGGGAAGGCCATCCAGGGTGCCTAAGTGCAACCACTGGTAGGATCTCTTCCAGAAAGAGTGTCATTCTTTCTGTCGTAGAATCACAGAATCAACTGGGTTGGAAAAGACCTCCGAGATCATCAAGTTGCAACCCTTGATCCAACAGTGCCGTGGTTACCAGACCATGGCACTAAGTGCCACATTCAGTCTCATCTTAAAAACCTCCAGAGACGGTGAATCCACCATCTCCCTGGGCAGCCCATTCCAGTGTCTGATTACTCTCTCTGTAAAAAATTTCTTCCTAATGTCCAACATAAATCTCCCCTGCTACAGCTTAAGATTGTGCCCTCTTGTCCTACTGCTGGCTGCCTGAGAGAAGAGACCAACACCCACCTGGCTACAACCTCCTTGCAGGTAGTTGTACAGAGTGATGAGGTCTCCCCTTCTCCAGGCTGAACAACCCCAGCTCCCTCAGCCTCTCCTCACAGGACTTGTGCTCAAGTCCTTTCACCAGCTTCGTTGCTCTTCTCTGGACCTGCTCAATATCCTTCCTGAACTGAGGGGCCCAGAATTGGACGCAGTACTCCAAGTGTGGCCTCACCAGTGCTGAGTACAGAGGAAGAATTCCTTCCCTGGTCCTGCTGACCACACTGTTCCTGATCCAGGCCAGGAGGCCATTGGCCTTCTTGGCCACCTGGGCACACTGCTGGCTCATGTTCAACTTCCTGTCAATCCAAACTCCCAGATCCCTTTCTGCCTGGCTGCTCTCCAGCCACTCTGTGCCCAGCCTGTAGCACTGCAGGGGGTTGTTGTGACCAAAGTGGAGGACCCGACACTTGGCCTTGTTGAACCTCATCCCATTGGAATCAGACCATCTCTCCAGGTTGTCCAGATCCCTCTGCAGAGCCCTCCCGCCTTCCATCAGATCAACACTCCTCCCCAGCTGGGTGTCATCTGCAAATTTGCTAATGGCACACTCAATCCCCTCATCCAGATCATCAATAAAGATATTAATTAGAACTGGGCTCAACACTGATCCCTGGGGGACACCACTAGTGACCGGCTGCCAACTGGATGCAGCCCCGTTCACCACCACTCTGGGCCCGGCCCTCCAACCAGTTGTAACCCAGCACAGGGTGCCCCTGTCCAAGCCGTGGGCTGCCAGCTTTTCCAGGAGTATGCTATGGGAGATGGTGTCAAAGGCTTTGCTCAAGTCCAGATAGACACATCCACAGCCTTCCCGTCATCCACCAGGCAGGTCACCTGATCATAAAAGGAGATCAGGTTGGTCAGACAGGACTTGCCCTTCCAAACCCATGCTGGCTGGGTCTGATCCCTTGTCCATCCTGTAGATGCTGAGTGATTGCACTTAGGATCATCTGCTCCATAATTAGGATGATCTGTCCATTAATTATGAAGCAGAAATCACTACTTAACCATGCTTTTCTAAGACATTAATTTTGTGACCTCTCATGTAAAATGTTCAGAAGACATGTTGGGTTTGTTTCCCAAAATTAAGTTTAGTTTCCTAAAATTAAGGCTATGCTAGAAAGGGCCATTGGGGCTTGATGCAATGTATCACATCATCAGGCATGAACATCTGTGGATTTTTCATGACCTAACTAATGGGATTTGCTGTAGACAGACCAGCATACGTGTGCAGACCAGCATGTATATGTGTCTTACTGTGAACCATTGCTCAGAAGATACATAGGGCTGTGGGAGGATCAGAGGGCAGCTGAGGGAATTTGAGAGGTGGATGGATACTTTGACTGTTAGAAACTGAAAAAAGAGATCAGAGCTTTGAGGCTAGGGGGTAAAGGAAGGACTGAACCTCATTCTGTAATCTCTTATGTATTTTTTTTCTTGGATCCAGCCCCTCTTTTGAATTTTGTTACCCTCACTGCAATACTTAAGACTAGACTGACAACTTGCCAGATTTGCAGGGCTTCACTGGAACATGTAGACAAACAGCCATGAAATTAGCTGTGATGAAGAAGAAAAAGTAGTTTGTTGGCTGAGATTACCAGTAGTTTCTGCCAGAACAGCAGGCATCTCAAGAGCCATTAGTCAGGAACAGCAGATGTGAGCTGAGGTCAGTTAGAATAATTAATCTCTGTATGCCAATTACTTACGTGCTTAGAAGTATACTTTTTGACTTACATCACTTAGAACCTTTCCTCAATAAAACCTAAACAAACATCTATGAAAGAACACCTAGTACAGACCATGTTTTTCAAAATAAAGATCCAGCACTGTAACAATTTATGGAGAGCAAATACTTTATGGTGCAAGTTTAACCAAATAAATCTGTCCCTTTTTGAGAACTGTAAACAGTAATACACTGTAAACAGTAATATAATGGCCTGGAAGTGAGTGAACTTCTAAGACTTTGACAGTGCTTTTGGGTACTGTGAGTCAAATGGAAGAGGAAAAAAACAGTGCAACCCCCATGGCCGAATTCTAAATTCTGCCTTGCAGGTACTAATGATCACCCCCTACAGTTTCCTGGCTGCAATACACTGAACAAATTTATGATGCTGAGCAAGTTACAGGGACTAGAAATGTTGTTCATCATTGTAATGCTTGGAAATACCCACAGGTTGGCGGATACTGGGACAAATCGTGTAGTGCTGTAACCCAGTTAAAAGAAGGGCTAAATCGAATCCTTTGCTTGATTCCATATAATGTGATAAACCAGTCGGTGTGGGAATGTATCATGCCAGAATGGTTGGAAGCTATAAGGACAGAAGTGCCTGACAATCAACTGAAAGAGTTTCGGGAAGTGCTGAGGTATGTAGACATAAGTTGGAATCATTCTGTTGTTGCCTATGTTGATTCTTGAGTGTTATAGCACAAGATGGTGACAAGGAATAAAAATGCCTATATGTGCAACAAACAGTAGTGAGTGAATGCTTCTGATTTGTTTTTATGACTTATATTTAGACTAAAGCACTTAAGCTTTGGGAAAGTCTTCTTTTATTGCTTCTGATATCCTCAAATCTGGTTCAAGAACCAAGTACATGGATGCTTCTTTGCTGTGAGCAAGTCACATTATTAGTGGCTTCCTGCAACATGCTGGAAGGAGCATCTTTCTCCTTCTGTCAAGTTGATGAGAAATGGTGGGGATTAGTAGAGCTTTCAGTGATATATTTATTTAGCTAATATGTTCCCCTATTGAGCTAAGAAAACACCAGAATAAGAATGGTGGCTGAGTCATAATTTCATGCCTTTAACAGTAAAACTTCTCGTTGCCTTTTAATTGATGAAGAGGCTCTGAAACTGACTCTTAAGTTCATATCTCTAGGTATTGCTGTAAACTTTTTTTTAGTGCAAGCATGGAATAGTGGACTATTGGTGAGATGAGAAATTTTCCAATTTTTACGTTGGATGTTGGAGGAGATATTGCTATCAGATGCAACTGGGCATATTAGATGTGATGTAAATTCTTAAGGTGTGTCACCAAATTCAGAGATGAACTTACACAGTCAGGACAGCTGGTATCAGCAACCTAGCAACCCTGTGGAGGGTGAAAATGCAAGCTTTCTACCAGTTTTCTGTTATGTCTCATGTGGTGTGTGCCATCATAACTCAGTGATGGTATGTTTTTGTTCTACTTTTCAGCAAAATGTTTGACACTGAACTTTGTCCTCTCCCTTTCTCCATGGAGGAGATGTTTGGCTTTATTAGCTGTCGATTCACAGGATATCCATCCTCTGTGCAAGAGCAAGCATTACTCTGGCTGCATGTAAGTGTCCTCTCTTGATGACTCATGCTGGAAGAGCTTTTAATTTTGAAAAAGAAAAGAAAAAGGAGAGTAAAAAAATGAAGCCACTTAACCACTTTTCCAGAGTTCATACAATCCTTCTGCTCTTTGCTTAGCTCCTGTGTAAGGATGGTTGGTAGACGGACCCTGAGAAGCTTTGTTACTAACCCATCATGAACAATAATCTAGTTGACAGGGTGGTGATCTAGTTGACAAGGTGGGGATCAGTCAGAGGTTGGACTTTATGATCTTGGAGGTCTTTTCCAACCTAAATAATTTTGTGATTCTGTAATAAAATAGAAGGCTGGGAATTTCTGTTACTTCTGAATGCCAGTTGTGTTTTCAGGGTCATTGAGCTGGTTGACTTTTTGGCAGCAGAATTTGTTCTGTAGATTCCAAAATTAATTCCAGACTCCAGAAACAGCTGTAGTTGTTCCTGCATATGAAGACCTGAATGAGACTAGCTCTATACCCATCAAGCTTTCTGCTGATCTGGCCCTTTTGCACTATATTTGCCCACGAAACTGGCGTTCACCCAATGTTCATATTTTAAAGCTACAGGGATAATCATGTCAGCTGAGGGCAGTGACTTGAAAAGGGGTGTAAAATTTTCCACAGCACCTTGGGATAATACCTGTACTTTTCATTATCGCTTCTTTTCTGCTGAGGCTTATTTGAATTGAGCCTCTGCAAAGACCAATTTACCTGATGACTAGCAATTTTCAGGTATACAAGGTTTTCAATTAAAGCATGATATTTTTAGAATTTTCTTGACTTAATAACATTTAATGACAAGTACAAATGAGCTCATATTTTTCTGAGTGTTGGTGACAAAATAGATTGTGAATATTCTCAGTGATTTGCAAAAAACTATCCAGTTACTATGTTGACACCTGTAGGCTACCATTGTGACTGGATTCAGAATAAATACAGGAATTCAGTTTTAAGTAGTAATAAATAAAGTAAATAGTTATTCATTCAAGTATTGGTAATCTTCTGCTTTACAGAAATATTTTTGTGGAATAACCTCACATCCCTGTATGGTTTTGTGCATAAAACTGATCTCAAGGTGCACCAAGTGGATGCCAACAAATATTTTGAAAATAACCTATTTTTTACCAGTTTTCTTTTGCTTGGATTCTAAAAGAAATCTGAACTTGCACCTCACCTCATTGAATCTCAAAATTAAATACATGGAATTTGCTGAGCTGAGGATTGTATTATAAAGATGCTTATAAAGTAGATGGTGTTTGTGATTAAACTTGAAACTTACTTTTTATTTATTGTCTATCCTCAGGTGTTGTCTGAACTTGACATTGTTGTACCTCTTCAGTTACTAATCAGCATGTTTTCTGATGGAGTTAATTCTGTAAAAGAGTTAGCAAATCAAAGAAAATCGAGAGTCAGTGAACTGGCAGGAAATCTTGCAGCTCGGAGGGTAACTGTTTCTTATCCTGCTTATTTTTTTTGCTTAGAACAGTCTTCCTAATAGAATGCAGGTGAAGGATTAAAAAGCCATCTTTCAATATGGCGGCATTTGATTGGAAACACTATAAATTTTGAAAATGGAAGAAAATTGACATAACTTCACTTAACATCGCTCTATCACATGATCAGTGTAAAGATAATACAGGTAGCAACTTGGTATCTTTTCCAACCTTTTTTGTTCTTTTCACCTTCTATTAATGACTGTCAATGGCAAGTTGTTATGGACAACTGGTCACCCAGAGTAACCTTTTGTGTTCCGGTACGAATTTGGTGGGCCCAGGTATGTTTTGGAAGAGTGATGGAACAGAATTATTTCTGTTTCCCAGAATTTTTTTCCACACCCAAGAGATGCAAAATTTGATCTGAAGTTGCCAAAGGCTTTTGGTCTGAAAGAAAATACGTACAAATCTGTAGGCATTACACATGCTTGGTCTGATGTGGCTAACTTCCCAGTAGTTTGGATGAAGTGCTTCAAGGACATCAGGAACAAGATTGCTTGGGAAGGTCAAATTCTTTAGATTTAAGGAACTACAGCATCGAGGCAGTTGATGATGCTTTACATGTGGTCTGCCTGTCTTCTGATGTAGCTCTGCAGACAGCTCTCCCACACCTAGCCCAGGATCACTTCTAAACTAAGCAGAAAAATGGACAAACTTACTCTCTGGTCTTTCAGACCATACCTGGCCTGAAAATAGACCTCATGTGTCATATACATGTGTATCTCCCTACAACACCTAGAGCTTCTCAGGTATTTTAGGTGGCCTATTGTGATGTGGGCATGAATCAGTGCAGACATACACATCTTATTACCATGGTGTCTAGTTCAATTCCAGCTACCTGTACTCTTAGTACAGCCTTAGTTAACACCCTTCTCTTGAGATGGCCTCCTTTATTAGCCTCCTGCTATTAAAATTAGTGACCATAGATCATGGACCAGATCGTTGTAACCTGATGGCTGCTTTACTGTCTGCACCAGTTTTCTGTTTGGTTTATGATGTTGAAATTCCTTCTCAGTAAGAATAATATAATGAATGTCAGCCACTTAGCTTAAGAGAATATATACATCTGTGCAGAAAATGGTTCCCATACTTCTATCATATTTTATCATTTAGTGGCATTAAGGGACGTGTATATTTTGCAAAACAGCTACAGAAGGGTAAGGCTGTCATAGTTCTTGATATTTTTTGCATTTTCATATAGAATGGGATTTCTTAAATGTCTAACAGTCATTTGGACATGTTGATTTTTTTAATATTTTCAGGTGAGCGTTGCTTCTGACCCTGGGCGCAGAGTTCAGAACAACATGCTGAGTCCTTACCCAAGCCCCTTCCAAAGCCCATTCCGGAGTCCAATACGTAGTCCTTTTCACAGCCCTTTCAAGAACTTTGGACACCCTAGTGGAAAAACAATTGATTTTGACTGTGAAGATGAAGAAATGAATCTTAACTGCTTCATTCTGATGTTTGATCTCATACTGAAGCAGGTATTTGCAGAAGAAAAACACCCACGTGGAAGGGACACTGAAGTTCTGTAGTCACTTTTGGCTCTCCTTTGGTCCTGTATTGATTCCCTTTCTGTTAAGGGATTGGCATGAAGTATAAGACATTTAAATTCCAATACAACTGTCATCTGCCTTTACCTCTATAGGAGTTATAGGTTCATGTTCAGTGAAGAGAAGTTAAATACCTCCACATTCAGGTTAGATGCTAACCTCATAATAGTGAAAGGAACTTCTTGAAGATTTCTACAGACTAGAAGCAGAGGATTCTTGATACGCTTAGATTAGATACATAATTTTTGGATAGCTAAATTTGGACATTGTGAATCCAAGGGCAAGTGCTTTAGATAACTGTCTCCAGGTAAAATTAGTGGATCTTGTGCTTGAAATTGTCTCTTTAGTTTAGCCGTTGAAGCTCGGGCCTCAACACCAGTGAAAATTTAAAATTTAATATGTTACAGTTTATCTCAAATTCTTCCCAGCACTGTAATATAAAACTAGTAGAAATGTAGGACGAGTCAGACAGTTAGGGCTCTGGCTTTTAAATAAATAATAAATCCTTATCATTTTCACTTTCTTTCAGATGGAACTCCAGGATGATGGTGTCACTTTGGGCTTAGAGAACAGCATTTCAAAAGATATAATATCCATCATAAACAATGTATTCCAGGCACCCTGGGGTGGTTCTCACACCTGTCAGAAAGATGAAAAAGCAGTTGAATGTGGTCTGTGCCAGTCCAGCATTTTGTGTTACCAACTGGGTTTTGAGCTGCTGGAACAGCTTGCTCCAAAGGAAGAAATTAGGCTTGTGGTAAGTAGAGCTGGGAAAGGGTCTGTATTATTGGTGTGCTAAAATTCCTCTTCCTCATTTTTCTCATTCCATTGTGCTTGAGGGAGCAAAACTGCACTGACCTTTGGCAGGAAGGATTCATGAGGTTAAAGCAAAGTGCCACTGAACTGTAAAATTTAAGTCTGAATTGATTCAAAGTGTGGGTACTTTGAAATGATTATTGATTTTGAGTGAATCAGTTGTCAAGTGAGCAAGCCTTAGTTGGTGCTTGACCATTGAAAATGCTGAGCATTGTTGAAAAACTGAATGTACTTCAGGTTGTGTATCCAGCTTTTCGGACATAAATCTGTACTCTTCAATCACTAGTTGTCATTAAAGTCTTCTGTAGGTTTGCAGAAGAACTAGAGCATTTCCTGTGGTGGTGATGGTTTGATGAATTTGTTTTAAGCTGTATGTCTATTATACATAACTCTTCAAACTGATAGTTGAGAAGACAGCATCATTCCGCTTATTCTGAGTGCTCATTTGCTGTGACATGTTAGTAGCAGATGTTTATTAGTATTTCCTTTTTCAGTGGAGGGCATAGTGATGCCCTTCTAAGTGTAAAAGGTTCAGGATTTCATTTGGATGTTTTTGCTAGTAGCAGGTATTGTGCATGTGGTATTCAGTAACTTGTGCTAGAGAAATCTTCTCATGCCTGGTCAGTACAGATTCTCATCTCAAAATTAGCAAGTAGTGCAGTCTTGGGTGCTGGGGTATGGTACCACTTCTAGGATCCACCCTGCAATTTACAACATAAATGTCACAATGACAACCTTTAATCCTGAGCTCCTGGCCACTGGCAGAAGTAACTACAGCCTACTCCTTTGTTCAATGTAAAAGTGGTTGAGGTAGGTCCTGCCCCTAAGCCTGTAACTCTGCAATCATGTAGGAGATGCCTTGCTCCTGTCTGTTACTCCTTTCAGGCAAGGATGACAAACTTGGTGAAACATTGGCTCCGTGACTGGATCCACCTCAGGTCCAATATGGATATGCAGTTTCTGTTAAATCCATGTCTGAAAAATAGTCTTTCTGTTGGTATGCATTTGCTGATGCAAAATATTAGATAGCAGGTGATTTGAATGCACAAGTGTACATGGAACTAAACAATGCCTCATTTGAGCTCAGCTTATCACACCAAATGTAGCTTTAACAGCAGGATATGGACAATATCAAGAAATGAATTTAACCTATTATATTCTTAAAGGAGCCCACAGATAACCTCGAAGATAGTCTTCTGTATACTAGACCTGAGTTTATTATAGGAACTGAAGGAGAAGAGGAAGACAAATCAGCACCAAAACATGGTGAAAATCCAGGAAATCACACAGAGACCACAGAAAATGCTGGTAGGTAGAGGATGAGAAGGTTGAGTATTTCCATAAGGCTTTAAAAGAAATGCTTTACTCATATAGAATACAAATTTCTGAAACAGTCTTCCAAGTCACTTTTTTATCATGCATTTAATTATTTCAACATATTAATTAAATAAGAAGGCTGTATTTAGGTTGGTAGCATGTATGACTGTCTCTCAGAAAATTGTTAAAAGAAATTTTGACTTTTTGAACATAAAATAGCAAAAACACTGCATGCCAAATTCCATGCTGTTCTAACTTTACTGACTGCAGGTTCTGTGGCTAGAATTAATATATCTTTCATCACCTCAACATTCTTTAGTTTCATTTTTTATCCACAGATAAAAGAATTTTAACATTGTCTGTAACTTATATTTTTAACAGCGATAAAAAATGACACAGAAAGAAAGTTTTGTTATCAGCAACTTCCAGTTACCTTGAAGCTCATATACACTATATTGCAGGTAACATTGATTACTTGTTTGTTTGGTTTGAATTGTTGGTGAAGTGGTGTCATTATGTTGACAGTAATAGATCTGCTTACACAGGAAATGTCAAGGTTTGAAGAACCAGACATTCTTTTTAACATGCTGAATTGTCTGAAGATCCTGTGTCTTCACGGGGAATGCCTATATATAGCAAGAAAGGACCATCCACAATTTCTTGCCTATATTCAAGATCACATGCTGATTTCAAGGTAGGTTTTTATTGCATATTTTGTCCTCATACTTTGTTGGTTCTCCAGCTATCCATTTGTTGTTAGCATCAAAGAATTTGCACGTTTAGTATGGAAAATTAACACGGGTGGTAGGGAAGCATGGAAGGGTTAAGAAACCCATTTAAGAGCTCATTGCACAGGCTAATTAAGACATTAGAAATGAAGCCAAAGTACCCTGCATTGTCCATCATGGCTACTCTGTCATGCACCATTTGTTTTGAATAATAGCATTATCTGAGACTGAGGTATATCTTCTCTGACTCTACAAAATAAAATAAAAGATGATGTAGAGACAGGTACACAGTTTGTAGGACTTTATCATTAAAACTGAGAGAACAATAGTATTACACCTTACTTTTATGAGGAAGAGGAAGTTTTTTCATTTAGAATCAGAGTGAATTGGATTGAAATCTGTGCATTTTAAGATTCTCTTTGGAGAAAGGGACTTTACAGAAAACTAGCTGAATAAACATCAGCATATAATCTTCTAAAATAGTGTGTTCAGCACCACTTACAGCTGCTCTGTATCAATTTCACTGAGCATCTCCTGAGGCTGTAAGGTTTCAGCAGATGAGAGAATCTGTTCTGAATCTAGATACCAGCAAATTGTGAACACGCAACATCTTAGTTATTCGTGGTGCCGGGGAAGTTCATGTGGCTTATGTGCTGAAGCTGGTCATGCTGAAACTCCTGATTCATAGGACAGTTTATGTTCCATGGTAGTTGCCTTGAATTAGGCAACCTCTTTTAAAATCTGAAGTGTTTCAAAGTAAGGAATATTTAAACTTGGATTTTCCAGACAAACTACTCAAGTTGAAGATTTGCAAGTAGCTCAATTTTCCTACAAGTCACTCTGTAGAATTCACATAAGTGCCTAGGATGGCTCACAAAGATTTTCATGAAAAGTGCATTACATTTAGAAGAAAGGATATAAAGGGAGTGTTTTTATAAGCAGGCTTGCTCTTTTTTGTCTTTCCAGTTTATGGGGAGTTGTGAAGTCTGAGTTCTCTCAGCTTTCTTCCCTGGCAGTCCCACTTCTTCTTCATGCACTTTCGCTTCCCCATGGAGCTGACATTTTCTGGACAATCATAAACAGCAATTTCAACAGCAAAGATTGGAAGATGAGATTTGAAGCAGGTAGGCCTGAGGAATGTACTCTATTTTCTCTTCGTTACTTCTCTGAAGAGGTAGAACTTTCTCTGCTGTAACTGAGGAGACCTATAATAGATGATGATCTTTTTGCTGCTATGGAGAGTTTTGAAGATAGTCTGTTGCAAAACTATGGCACAACAGTGCTGTAAAATAGAGGAGAACATGAAACATTTTGGGTAATAAAAACAAAATTACAACTCTTGCTAGCTATTCTTGTTGTTACTTTCTCAGCTGTGCATGTTTCTAGGAAAGTTCTATTCATCAGTACATAAAGAAGCCATTGCCTAAATGAATATGCCTCTTTTCTTTGTCTGGGTACTTGATGGCTACAGTGGAGAAGGTAGCTGTTTTGTGCAGATTTTTGGATATTCACTCTGTGACAAAAAACCACCTACTGAAGTACTCCTTAGCTCATGCATTCTGCTGTTTCCTGACTGCTGTGGAAGATGTCAACCCAGCAGTAGCTACAAGAGCTGGGTTATTACTTGACACCATAAAAAGACCAGCTTTACAGGTGGGTGCATTGTGTGGGAAAAAGTACATTCAAACAGGAAACTGGGTTTTCACCTGAAGTTCAGATGTACAGCATCACAGTCACTGCTAATACATCTTTAGGCAAGCATTATAGGTCTTGATCATTGACACAGGCACAAAATAGCCAAAGGAAATGGTACTGCCCTACCCCCAACTTAGAATCATGGAATTGTTTACATTGGAAAAGACCTTTTAAAGATCATCTAGTCCAACCATAAATACTTTGATGACTGCAGAGGATACTATTGCATTTGAAGTGGTTGTAAAAAGCTGTAAATATTTTTTATTACTTTAAAATAATTTGATATTTTTCAAATAAAAATACATTTGTAAGTCTTATGACACCCTGCTGAGCTCACAATGAGAAAATTTATTTGAGCAAAACCAAACATGGCCTTCAAAAAATTTACGTAGGCATGTCATTTTATCATGTGAGAGAGCCTGTCAATTCGAATTCTCATGATTAAAACTAAATGGATATGAGAGAGAGATAAGCAAGGTAAATAAATCTCACAGTACTCAGTTCAGTTCTAGTTCTCTGGAGAATAGAATGAATATGTATTTTGAAATGTTCAGTTTTGCTGCCTGTAAGAAGTTTTTAATATTTTCTAGTTTTATTCCATTTGGTACCTTTTCAAAATAGTTACCAGAGAATAGTTACCAGAGTTCAGTGAGACTGTACCAGTATACCACACTTCCATATTTAATGTGAGCTTTCTTCTCAAAGTTAAGTCTTGACACTAGAACCGAAATTCTAGTGCAAGTAATGTGCAGAAGAATTTTGAGGCAAAGTGCCTCTGATACACTTCACCATGTAATTTTTCTTTCTCTGTTTGGGCTTGATGATTCATTCTTTTTATAATTAAGGGCTTGATTCAGTTACCTGAATGTAAGGTTTTTCTCAAGCAGGGGTGTATGAGCAAAGTACTTTGATATTATGTACCAAATGTGCAGTAGGGCAGAACTTTGCCTGCACCTTTACATTCCTTGGAATCCTAGCAAATTCTATATTCTAAATATTATGTTCATTTATCTCCTTACTTACCTTACTTTCCTGTTGATATCAATAGCATTAGTTCTGACTTAAAGGACTTGATAGAAAAGAGGAGCTAAATCTTTATCCAATACTAATTGGCAGGAGTTGTGACCTTTCACCTCCTTTTGCTTTAAAAAATCCTGAAAAGATTTCATATCTCACTTCTCTGTTATTTTTTTTTTTGTTTCCCTCTACAGGGTCTCTGCCTCTGCCTTGATTTCCAGTTTGACACAGTAGTCAAGGACAGGCCCACAATTCTTAGTAAGCTTTTGCTACTTCATTTTTTAAAAGCAGATATTCCAGCTTTGAGCTGGGAGTTCTTTGTGAATCGCTTTGAGACCCTGTCTCTGGAAGCACAGCTTCATCTGGACTGCAACAAAGAATTCCCTTTCCCAACAAGTAAGCAGAATCCAAATCAATCTGCTCTCCTTTTATCATGTTCTGGAATTTAATCTTCCTGCAATGGTCTGAGAGACTTGTAGATATCACATGTATAAATTCTCTGAATTTAAGTAATCTTTCGGGCCAAAATAAAATAAATCAAAGTGAGGATTTTTTGACTGCCCAACTATGGATTAAGCTATACTCTGTTACACCTTTGGGCATCATGTTTTGCTCTCCCTAGCATGTGATTGCCAGCCTTGGTCGAAATGCAGTCTGGTTCTGTCATCAGCTGCAACCTGCATTAACCCACCTGTTCTGTTGTAGCTGTTCTTATGCTGTCAAGTTCACTATTTTCAAAGTCCTAAATTGTGCCTGACCCTGTTCTGTGATGGTCTGTCTAAACTCAGCCCTAGGAGCTGTATGATCCTCAAAAAAACCCCAGTGTATGTGGCACAACACAAGAGGCACATGGACTCCTGGAGCCAGTGTTCAGTTAACTATTCTTGCAGTGACAAATGTATGTAAATGTTTATCCTGTTCGTACTTGGTTTCTTGATGAGATACCATGTCTCCTTACATTCACTAGGAAGGGGCTAAAAAATAATTCATGCATGATTGTTTGGCATTTAGAGTAATTGAAAATTTCCTAACACAAGTGGTGGCCCATAAGGAAGATCTATTTCCATCTGATTTTCTTGGAGGAGGTGGGAACAGCTGTTTGAACAGCATGTGCTCCCTCAGCAGCCTAATGCCTCCTCCTACATTTCCATGGAGCCCAGTGCCTGAAAATTCCCGGGTGCTGCTGCACAGGAGAGGGGTGGAACTGCAAATGTATTTTCTTCTCCATATGTGAGTAGCTTAACCCAGTCCTGGGGACTGCTGATGTGGCCTGAGGAGGGAATCTTGACACTGTTTTCTAGCATCTCTAGCTACAAGTGTGGGGTCATATCTTTAAATATGTGTATTTGGGAGTTATTTAAATTATGCAAAAGATAATTTTTAGATTTCTTTTTAACCTTCTCTTTGCCATTTCAAAGAGTGGTGCAAAGGATGGGCTCACTGGCTTGTCACTCAGATCATTAAACTCAAGGGGTTTCAGTGCACTCTAGACGTAAGTATGGAAAAGTATTGGTGACCACATTAAGACATGCAGTGATGCTACTGGTAACACCACTGTAACTGCATAATGAACACTCACAGGTTTTTTGTTCAAATACAGGACGATAGGTGTAGGCAGGACCAGAGGTCAGTGAGGCAAGACTAGAGGCCAAATCAGTGTATGAGTGCACTAAATGTGATCTGTACTCATGATATTTTTGACATTTTAAGTAGGGTGCATCTCATATTCCCTTAGCCTGAAATTCAGGTTTTGATTTTAAGAACCTGTTTTTATCCAATCTCTAAAGAAAGAAGTAACAGCATATTTTTTTAACATAGTTACGCCACTTGGGATTTTATGGATTTCAGAACGAGAGCATGCAAATGAGTACCTTGCAGGTGGACCCTTGAGCCCATGTGAAGCTTTCTTGACTGGAGTGGGACCTGGGGCCCAGTTGCATTAGGCACTTGGCAGCGCTGGGGCCTCACCATGCTGTGGAATGAATCCTAACTTGGTCAATTGCATTTGCAAAGCTATCACTGCTGTCCGGACGAATGTCGCCAACCTCAGTGATGCAGCAATGTGGAAGATCAAGAGGGCTCGTTTCGCGCGTAACCGTCAGAAGAGCGTGCGCTCCCTGAGGGACAGTGTGAAGGGACCAGCGGAGTCAAAGAGAGCGCTCTCCCTTCCAGAAACCTTAACCACCAAAATTCGTTGAGTATCTGTTTATGTTTTTGTGACACACCTCCATCTTCTCCCTTAGGGTCGTATCCTATTTATGGGTACACATTGGAGCTGCCAATATTTATCCAATTGGATAGCAAATTTAGGTTTCTGACTGTTTTGGGCAGTATTCAGATAATGACAAGTTAGTGAGTTTGACAAAGAACATAGACAGACATTATGTCTATGCTGTGTTTGTTTAAAATGACATAACAAAATGCTCCAAGACTAGTTTGTATATAGATCTTTATTTGTGGCTAAAACACACTAGTTTTGTCTTAAATTGAAACAGTGTTTACAGGAAAATTCATTTGTTACTAGTTTATCTATTATTTGTAATTATTAATCAGTGCATGCAATATATGGTAGACACGTAAAATCAACTTTTAATATCTCAAATGAATTTTTGGATATACTCAGAATTCTTTTGTTAAGAAAACAATGTCAATGCAGCACATCCTTCCTACTAGCTTCTATAGGAGGATGTAGGTGCAGGAAAACCATAGGCCTATATGGAGTGCCATGCAGATACCTTTCCAAGCAGAAATAAACCTCAGCCATTCTCATTTAGAGAATTTTACGAACACAAATTAGTGTTTATATTCAAAATGGACCTTTACTCTTACCCATATAAAAGGATGATAAACCTTTCAAACTTGGGTGCTAGTAAACTATTAAGGTACAAAGTAATTTTCTTTCCAACATTCCCTCTGCCCTTGAATATTTTGGTATTCTTAGGTAATCCTTCTTGACCAATTATCGATCCTGCACATGGACTCCTGTGTGATAACTCTTCTACCAGCAAAATTAAATGATGGAGAAAGTTAGAGTTATAGAACATGGTACACAAAACCTGTAGGGCACAGAAGAAACACATTCCAAGCAATTACACTCACTGCCTGACAACAGCACATGAGTAAATGAACATAAATATGCTAGCACTGAATATATGCTAAGTGTAAGATGTCAGTGCTGCCTTATTAAACAGAGTTGCTCTTGTTTTTTTTAAAGCTGTGAGCTTGACCAGACATGAGCAGTCTGCACCAGCACTTGGAGGAACACCAGAGCAAACACCAGGTGGGTTTGACAAGGGAGGTGTGTTTTG
Source organism: Manacus vitellinus (assembly GCF_001715985.3). Classification (NCBI taxonomy): domain Eukaryota; kingdom Metazoa; phylum Chordata; class Aves; order Passeriformes; family Pipridae; genus Manacus; species Manacus vitellinus. Next base: position 27,845,080 of record NW_021940750.1, read on the forward strand.
ATGGAACAGGAAAAGGAAGGCTCTAACTCTGACTTTCTTGCTGAATCATGAGATAAACTTACACAAGATGAAGGTTGTCTAAGTGGCACAGTGAATCACATCTCAGCATGGTTCCAAAAAGTGTAAATTGAAGCTTTGCTCACAATTTGTGCTGAAAACTGCCTCCAGTTGTAAGTAGTACTTCAGAGTTGGGGGGAGGTTATTCAGAGGCAGTCAGCTATGCCAGCAGTGCCTCACCTTCCTGTGTTTCATTGCCCACAAGTAAATCTTTAGTAAACTGGCCCTGTGGGTCATCTATGTTGAGTCTGATCTTTGACCAGGTCAGGTTTTACAGACAGCTTTTGCTTGTCAGTACCATAAATAACACTTATCTCTTCTGTATGCTTACAGACATCTTAAGTCCTTTGTTTTGTATTAAGTTTTGTGAAGATGTCACCCTTCTGTCAGCAACTGTAGAACATACCAGTTTATTGGGCGATCAGCTGAAAGGAAGATATCTTGTCAGTGTGGGTGCTGACTAAGCTGTGAAATGGAATAGTAGAGCTGCTGAATTAGTGGTATATAGCCCTGTTCTGCTAGCCCAGTGAGAGCTGCAAGTCAACTGGTTTCTTACAGAACGGGTGGGTTGTCACAGGCTCATAGAAGGAACAAGTGAAATAATGGTGTGATGAATAGATGTGTCAGTGAATGACTGTTCTTCACTTAATGGCACCAGTCACCTGGTATGTACTGGGCTTAAAGGAACTTGTCATATAAGGAGTGTCAGTCTCACAGTAGGCATTGTTAGCCATTGTGATTTTATTAGATGTATTCCGGTATTTTGAACCTTCACTTTCCATGCTCAGGCTCTCTTCTGCCTCTCAGTCACCTGAGGTTCAAATGAAATTTCCACTAAAAATGTATATATAAAAGAAGTTGCATGTAGCTAGTAACTACTGATCTGAAGTCTGATAATATGATTCAGACTATCACAGGTGATTTGGGAACTAGGAGACAAGTGACTGTCCCTCTCCTCCTGCCCAGTATTTATTATTTCTTTCTGAAATAAATAAATAAATTCTTGTAAAAAATTATTTTAAGGTTTGACTCATTGTTTTTGACACTGCATTGGCAGTACTGAACATATCTGATTCAGCTAAGGAATTGACTGACTGCTGAACAGAGGCTCTACATCTGTTGTAGAAAAACATTTGTTTTACACGTATCACTTGAATGAACTAGTCCTCGTGCTGGTCTGTTCTTTCTAGATCTAAAACTGTCATTCTTGCACAGTCCAAATGCAAGCTGAGTTCTGTGTGCATTTTGTATGCACTGAACACCAGGATCATGTATTTGTTCGTGTATCCTCTACCTGTATCCTGGACAGTCACTGTGAGAGTTCAGCCTGAAGAAGAGGAGACTGAGGGGAGACCTCATTGCGATCTACAATTTCCTTGTGAGGGGAAGAGGAGGGGCAGGCACTGATCTCTGTGGTGACCAGTGACAGAACCTGGGGAATGGCCTGAAGTTGTGTCAGGGGAGGTTTAGGTTGGATATGAGAAAGAGGTTCTTCACCCAGCAGGTGGTTGGATGCTACAACAGGCTCCCCAGGGAAGTGATTACAGCACCAAACCTGACAGAGTTCAGGAAATGTTTGGATGATACTCTCAGGCACACTATTGGGAGCAAGGCCAGGAGCTGGACTCAATCCTGGATCATCGAGGTCCCATCCTGGACCCACTCGATGACCATGGGTCCCTTCCAACTCAGAATATTCTGTGATTCTATAAATTGAAATTTCAGGAAAAATCCTGGGAAGTCTTTGTTAGCTGGTGTTAGTATTACGAAATACTGGCAAAATTGAACATTTTATCACTGAGCTTCTAAATTATATTGTTCAACAAGTGAAAGTAAAATGGATTAATCTTTTCAGATTAATTACTCATTGAGTTCTGTTTGGAGAACCAGGATTTATTTAGAGCTCAATGATCCTTTTCCTCACTTCATCTTATCTCCTTCTTTGTTTTCTTGAAAATATCACAACATGTTAAAGAGATGAAAATAAATAGGACTAATTAAAACAGATCTAATGTCATCCTTAAAAATTATGTCTTTATGATACAATTTCACGGAAAATTTTAACCTGGGTATAATATGTGGAAAGATTATTTCTCAGTTGATGTCCACAAAGCTAAGGTTATTTACTATGTGCATTTTTAATGTGCTTCTGAAAATGGTACTTGCTTTATTTCTCATTCAAATTATTTCAGATTTCATTGTTTTTGCATCCGTAAATCTTGGTCCATCAAAAGTTTGGGTAGAGAATTTTCATTTTGAGGGAAGGTTTCAGTAAATAAAAAATCCCAGTGAAAACTGTCTGGAACAAAAAATATCGTAGAACATGAAATTCATTGTTTCCTTTTACCAAAATGAGACCAGGAAAGGAAAGTTATTCTTAGCAGATGTGGATCTGAAAATTGCACACCCCCCTGCCCAGTGGAATGACAGTTTTCATTTTCACCTGTCATAGAAATAAAAACCTTCTCCCATACTCTGCAAAACAGCCAATCAAACAAACCCCTTTGCTCACCCACCAGTAAAAAATGTAAAATATTTTACCATTGTTCAAAAAACTTACAGACACTGCAGTTTGTCTAGTGAAGATGCAGTTGTACCAGCAAAGGAGTCCCTTGTCAGAATAGCATATTACATTGAGAATATTGGTAAATTAGAAAATTAAAATAATTTTTAGTATTTACTATAAATATATAGCTATGAATGTACATAAAACCTAGGGCATGTAAGTAACTTGGATATTAAATGCTGACTAGTAACCCTGACACAGATGCAGGAGCCATTTTAAGATTATACTTTGAGTAATCTTGCTTGTTTAATTTTCAGATTAAAGTGTTGTTGCAAAAGTAAGGACTATGTCTGGTAGTTGAAAGGATTTACACTTGAAATGAAAACAAGTGGATCGCTTTATAATTCTGCTTCATACCAGCTTCCTTTATCTCAATTATTCACTGTCAGACAAATTTTAACCATGGATCAGAAAATACATCAGAATACATTTTAGTAGCAATTAATTTTAATTATTCAGTTATAGTGATTAATGAACAAACTAAAATTAATGGTGCAATAAAAAATTAATGTTCATGTATTACCCTGTTTTGATGCTGTCAAAATATTTCTTTTATTCCTTTTGTTGATCAATACAATGAAAAGTTTTTAATATATTTTGCATATAATGCATATATAATGCATTTTATTTATACAAAAATATTTAATTTAAGTTGCTCTTTTAAAATAGAACACTGTGGACTAATACACTTTACTGTTATTTGGCTATGGATTTATTCAGAATTATTTAATAAAAAGAGTTGTATCTACTGTTGTGTGAAATGATTTCTGTTTTTTCATTCCTAGTGTTCCTACCATGTAGAGCTTTAGAAACAGCTAAGCACTAAAAAAAGGCTTCATACATAGGGTGAAATGGAAGAGAATAATTTCAAAGGGAATTGCTAGAAAATTCTATTAATCATACATGGTTTTAAGAGTGACTGGAAATACTGTATTTAAAAAAAAATTAAAATATGAGAATGAAAACACTTGCCCAGTTGGCAACTGTTATTTGCAGTGTATCTGTTTTGGATAGTGACAGCCAGCATCCAAACCTTCCTGTGCTTTGTAAGTAGCCTCTTGTCTTTGACATTATCATATTCCTGTGGAAAGTACTACAGATTCATTATTTCCATTCAGAGTTTATAAACCAAATCTTAAGGTTCTACTCTGGGGAAAAAGTCACCAATGTTTTCACATAATACATAATGTCCTAAGAACTAATAAATGGTAATAGTGCCTGTGTTTTGGTCCAGGTTATTTAAGTGAAATACAGATTCAGCACTGAAAGGGAAAGTCTTCATTCTTTGTTTAATCATTATTTGGTAGAATTTTTCGTATTTCCTACCTATACTCTGTACCCTGTTTTCGGTGTTACCCAGTGTCTGATTCCAGTGTCTCTTGTGCTGATAGGACAACCCTCCCCAGAGAATGATAATACCATAAAAGACCTGCTGCCAGAGGATGCTGGGATTGATCACCAGACTGTCCACCAGCTCATTACGGTGCTAATGAAGTTCATGGCAAAGGATGAGAGCAGCGCCGAGTCGGACATCAGCAGTGCTAAAGCTTTCAACACAGTCAAGCGCCATCTGTACGTCCTGCTTGGCTATGATCAGCAGGAAGGATGCTTCATGATTGCACCGCAAAAAATGCGTGTTTCAACATGCTTTAATGCCTTTATTGCTGGAATAGCACAGGTAGGTGAAGGCACTTACTACTTTTTGCCTCTATTGCTTATTGCCTGTTGTTGAAATGGTGGTAGCATAGCGTTCTTTGTAGCAAAATAATGGCTAAATGTGTTAATCTGACTTAAAACTTCAAGACCTCTTCTGTTGGTGAAAGAATTTCTACTTTCTACTAGTAGTCTAAACTTGCTGCCTCATTGGCATAGGGATAATGGTTTTGTGTGCATGGAGACATGCAAATACTATTACTGTATGAAAAATTAGTGACTGCTTCAGACCTCTTTGCCTTCTTTCACTAGCCTGTGAATGCCTTACTTTCCTCATGTGTATTTCCTCCTTTCCTCTTCAGGAAGACCTGGGACCCATGTGTTCTTGCTTGTTTCCCTGTGTGAGTGATCTGTAAACTCTTGAACATTCTTCACTTTGTAGGAGGCTCATTTTTCTTCCAGTACTTTCTGTTCTCCCTTTCCTAGGAATTGGCATCACCATGATGAACTTTTGCCTACAGTGCTATGATAAATGACCAAGCACATCCTTGCCTTGTACCTTCTTTCTCCATCTTGTAAGGAGGACCATAATTTTCTACCTCACAAGGCTCTTCTAAGGCTCAATTAATTCTTAGTCATAGCAAGTGCGTGGTACTGGGCTGAAAAATATTTCACACTTATAGAATATTATTTGCAATGAAGCATTATCATGACTTCAATGCTTTTTCCTTATCACAGACTCTCATAAAGGATTACCTTAGGGGAATAAGAGGGTTTTGATTTCAGGTGTCCACTGTAACCTTCAAATTTCAGTGATCATAGTTGACCTGATTTTCAAAAGTACTACTTACTGCAACTCTAAATATCACCGCCTGCCTTTCTCTTCCACCTTTAAAATGTCTCATGATAGCTGAATTCACCATTTCTGTTTAAAAGCTTCATAATTGAATCCTAGTTCCTCTGACGTCAAATGGAGTTTGAGAACTTCAGTAGGCCAGGATTTTTTTCTGTGCAGCAGACATCAATATTTTAGTTTATATTTTGGGGGAATTTGTTTCTTAGCTATAGGGCTGCTTAGTGTTGGGAATCACTGTAGTGCAAGAGAAATGCTCTTTGCAATCTGAAGATGTGTTTACACAGTGTAAAGTCAATACTGAGCTCCTAAGAGATCTATTTCAGTTTTAGTTCCTGAAGTCCTAAATACTTGCTTTCCCCACCAGCTCCACAAAGGTTGGGATTGGGTTGGCTTGCTGGTTCGTTGATTTTGATTCAAAGCTTGATTGGAATCGCCAGTTCAAGAAAAAAAGGTCCAATATCTCTTAGTATTTTTCATCATAAAATCTGAGTATTTTGAACTGCTGAAGACATAACCCACCTATTTCTCCCCCTGGCAGCCCAAGCTTTGGCTCTGGCCGCCAGTGCGGTGCTGCCCCACGTGGTGGCGCTGCTGCGCAGGCCTGGCCCAGCATCCATCCCAAATCTCCCTGTGGGAACTAAAAAATGGGTCTGCTCAGCCTGAGACATGTTTGCATTACAGCATGTGCTGTGCGCTAAGGCAGCGCTCTGTCTTCTTTGTATGGATGAGTTTTTCCTAACCGTGCTCTGTAACTATCACAAGTTACATAGGCACCAAATTCGGTGATTATATATCATATATTCGACAGGCTCACCCTATATGGAAAGGCACGGGGGTTCATCTATTTAGCTTTGTGCACGCAACACAAATATTTGAGACAGCTGCGCATCGAACTAGAGAATTTTACGTGGAAAAACTAGTCATCTTGTTTAGAGAGAACTTGAGACACAAGTTTAGTGTTTGTAAATTAGGCTCATCCCCTTGTTCTAATAAAAAACAAAACAAATACAGACTGTCTGTTTAAATGTACAGAGCTCCTGATAAAATGTGCTTAGTCCACTGAAACTGCAGGGACATGTTAGATCTTGGGGTTGTGCTGGAGTTGGTTTGGCCTGTTGTTACATCTTCCTGGTGTCAACCAGTATAGGTCAGCATCAGAGATGAGAGCTTTGTGGATCCTTGTTAGCATCTAGTTTAACTGCTGATTTCAGGGTGTGTGATTTTAAAAATAGCTAATGTTGCAATGCTAATGGGAAGATTATGAAAAATAGCAATGCAGTTTCAATCGAAAGCGCAATTGTGCCAGGGTAGTGGAAATATGTGGCCTCAGTGCACCTAACGATCAGGATTCAAACCTCTAGGACAGACCCCAAATACCATAATGCTCTTCAAAGTTCATGGAAGGCAAGGCATATGAGTAGCAGTAATCACAGCAACCTGTCTGGAGCAACACTGCCGCTTAAGATTGATGAGCATTTTATTTAAAGCAAGAGATTTTTCATTCACTTTATTGTCGGATCCTTTAGAATTTGTGTGCTTAGGCTTCCCACATAACATAGTGGACATACTCTTACCTTTGCTATGGTGGAGAGTGGGATTCTAGTGTCATTACCTAATTCCAGAACCTGAGGCTTAAACACCTAATGTGGCAAGCCTGTTGAGAAAAAAATAAAAAAATGGCAAAACAGTGTTAATACAAAGCCCCCAAATAATTAAAAGATGCAACACCAACCTTCAAAGCTCACGGCTGCATCCTGTCTGTTAAACATGGGATATACATGATATGGTTTTGTGTGTTGAAGTATGATCAGCTTGTGCTATAATGCAGGGCTATCCCACCATAATATACTTTATGAAATTGCCAGCGTATGTTAGAATTTAGACTGTACTGAATGAAAGGCTTTCAGAATACATTTTCTTTTGTTTAATTTTGCCTATCTAGCTAAAATGAGAACATGGCAATCTGGCAGAAAGCTTCTCACTGGTGGTGAGGCTTCCTTAAAACTATCCATTTCTTTTCAGTTAACTAGGACCTCAACTGTATTATTTTATTTTTCAACATAAGTGGATTTGGTTTTGGTGAGGTGACTCCTGTGCTCTTTTCAGGTGATGGACTATAACATTAACCTGGGAAAACACCTTCTTCCCTTGGTGGTGCAGGTGTTGAAATATTGCACTTGTCCTCAGCTAAGGCATTACTTTCAACAGCCTCCTCGCTGCTCCCTCTGGTCCCTCAAGCCTCACATTCGGCAAATGTGGTTAAAGGCTTTGCTCGTTATTCTCTATAAGGTGAGTGGTCTTAAAAAGATGCTGTCCACAGAAAAATTTACCCTTCAATTTAAAATTTGTTGCAGGGAACACCTAAATGTACAGCAAGTGAAAGGAACTGTAAAGAACACTTTTCTTTTATATGCTTACTCACTGCATTTAATTTCAATGTCTGAAATAGTTAGGCTTTCTTCTGTGCTACTGACTTCATCTATGCTTCTGCAGTGTATATTATCTTTTGTGTGTTTACCTGAGAAAGAAAAGTATGAATTTGAAAATAGGAAAATGATGTATGAAATTCCAGTGAGAAGTATTTTGAGTAACTTAAAATTAGTTTTGAAAAATTAGTAACTTTAAATGGGGGAGTGTGTCAGTTTAACAGCTTGTATTCTTTAGCTGAGTGATGTTAAATGGTAATGTGTCTATGCACTGAAATGGAGCTGTGAGTACTTTTGATATGCTTAACAAATTTCCAGGAAGTCTGTAGGGCATACAAGGAAGTGGAGACACTAAATGTTACTATGGACTTCTAATATTTTATTAAAATAATTCTGTGTACAAAGCTGACAACAGTCCTGCTTCTCATGGTGTAATTGTGAATGTATGATGAAAGGAAGGCAAAGGGCATCCAGCTGACCATATTCTTGTAATTTTTCTATTTTACTGCCTAAATGTTTATCCAAGGAGAAAAGTTAGTTTTTAAGCTGAAGTTTTTCTCTTTTGCTGAACAGTACCCCTACAGAGACTGTGAAATCAGCAAGATTGTACTTCACCTAATCCACATCACAGTCAATACCCTCAACGCTCAGTATCACAGCTGCAAGCCCCATGCAACTGCTGGTCCTTTGTATAGTGACAACAGTAACATAAGCCGATACAGTGAGAAGGAGAAAGGTACTTTTAACACTGATTTGTATGATAGTCATTGATTTAATTCATTAAATCTTGCAGTTGTTGTAGAAATGGGTAAATAGGGTCTAAACCTTAGAACATAATACTCAGAATTAAGTCTGAAGTGTGACTTATCTGAGCAGCTATAGCCACCTACAGTAAAAGACATTCACAGTTGCTCCTTAGGTTGAGATGTCTCACATCTCTTGGGGGAGTGTATCTTAAACTTAGTGGTTCAGTCACCATGATAGTGATGGTAGTTCTTGGCCTTTTCCATGGCAGTGCTAACTGACCATGTTCACATGCAAGGTGTGCAACCAGCCTAATGCCACATTCTGATTTTACATTGTAATGACTTGGAATCATAGCAAGAAAAGAGAAAATTATCAATTCAGTCTATAGTTTGCTTTTCTCTGTTAAAGGAGCTGAAGTTGACTAGTTTAATGCAAATGTATTTGTGGATGTCTAACGGCAGAAGAGAATGGTTCAACCCCTGGAGTCAGTGTTCGATTGTTAACTCTATGTGCTTGCAAGGGTACTCTGATGATGTGAGCTGGTGTAAACTTGGGGCTTGAAGTCACATGGTGTCACTGAGTGTAACTCCTTACAATTGTGAGGTTTATTACATGGTAAGTGTTAGTGATCAAAAGGTTTTATCAGGTTTAGCAGGTTCTTTTGATGATAATCTGTAGCTGCTTTTCGGTTATTTTGCCTTTTAGCTGCTTGTTTGTGATTTACATCCTCCTTCTCAGTCGTCTTAGTGTGGAGCAAACTTCTGAAAAAAAATCCAAGAAGCACTCTTGTTATGCATGTTGGTCCCTTTTCCTCTTGCTGCTTGTTGCTTGTGAAAAGATATCCAGCAAAAGAAGAACACATTTTTCTTATTATCTGAGCACCCCATTACTCACCTCTTGAAAATTAAAGCAAGCTTAACATGGATTTAACCTATATATCACATATTCTCACTCACTTGGATGTTTAGTATTGGTAGTGGAGGGCTAAGAGTGTTTAAATAACTGTGGCCTTACTATAAATTTATCTTTGTTTTGAGCCAAGTTAACGATTTAATTCATAGTGACTTAATAATGCTGAGGGTAGTAATAATACATTTACAAAGTGCATTCACTTTCTGGATTGATTCTGAGATGTTTCTGAGACAAAGTGAGGTGACTAAGTACCCAGCTTGTCCAACACTGGTTCCCTGGGTGGCCTTGTGTCTCACTTCATCATTGTTTCCCTATGTTTACAGTAAGGTTAATAATATTTACTTGCTTTCCAAAGCTGTTGTGATGGGCTTTGGGCTGTGTGGAGGTAAAGGACCATAAATGGGTGCATTTTACTCTGTAAATTCTGACTTAACCATAGGGCTTATTCTCCTCCTTTGTGGAAGGGCTGCAGAAAAAGGAGGATGTAGGAAAGTTTTCTTCCATCTGCAAGAAGCAGCCAATATAATTCCATAGGGACTTGGAAAGTTGAAGCCTTTCCCACCTTTTCTTAGGAGACTTGCTTAATCTCTGGTCAGGTAATGTGTGTGTTGCTGTCATCATCAAAAGTGGTGTTTAGAGAAATGAACAGATGAGAATTTCTTGTCAGGCAGCAAGAATCCCTATACTAAAGATGGATTTTCCAACTATTGAACCTTTTTCCTACTTTTTCTGCCAAAGTTTGTTGTGGAGTTTGTGAGTGTTGTGGGAATCAAGTATACAGACTGCTGCAGAACTGGTGATAAATATTGTGAGAAGAACCATTTGTTGCCAAGGGGAAGAAGAAGTCACACATAGGATGTGACATTAAAAGCGATCTTCTAACTTATTAAACCCAGTTCATGTAGAAATTCTTACTATCAACCTTGTTTGATTTTTCTGGATTTGTCATTTCAATTATGTATCTTATGCCCTGGTGCTTTTAGGTGGCAGTTCCATAGCTTCACATGTACTAGCACTTTCCAGAAATTTCAAAGCTAAAGATATTTATGTCGAGTTTAAGTCTTCAATTTTTGTCCATTCTAACTCTTTGACTTACTTAGCTCTCCACTCCTAGACACCAAATGCATTTCCTCTCCGTATTTACTTGCTAGAATAAACAAGGCAAACTTTGTTTTTCTTTTGAGTGCTCTGTTTTCTTTATGGTCCCAGTAGTGTTTTATTTCCTTGGAGATGAATCACTGGATGTAGAATCACAGAATGATTCCTCGTGATAAGTATGGATTTTTCCTTTTTTTATTTCTGTTTCTTTTAATAGCCATTTCATACAGATGATGTGGCATTTTTGAGATGGATAAATAGATTTGGATCTTTCTTTCTCTTTGCCATTTTCAACTGGCAGGTCTCAGGGCATAACATTTTACTATTACTACTTATATCAATAATTTCATAGTTCATACTCTTAGGTCTTATTCTATTACCAACTTCTCCAGCTTCTCCATTTCTTTCTTTTTCACTTTCGTATTTTGCTGGTTTATGACTGACCCTGCAGTTCTTTGAGTAATTTCCATCTTCTTCAAGTTACCATTTCTCACTGAGCATTACAGAAGTTGTTTACTCGAGTCAGTGTCCCGATCAAGTGTATTTCTTCCATCTAAACAATCTGTATTATTATCAGTAGAAAAGATCAGCTTAGAATGGTAAAAGCATTGGTATACTTTTGTTGTGTTGTAACCCATTTTTATCTCTGACTTTAACTGAAGAGGTAACAAGAATGACAAAGTTATACCTGGGATATAAATTGTCTTGCAAACGTCAGATGATTCTTCATTTTTCAATCAAATTTAGTTGAAACTAGCTGGGGTTTTGTTACATAGACAGCTTTTCATTCGAGAAATTGTGCTCTCTTAAGAGTAATAAAGCTTTTTCTTTCTCCAGCAGAGGAAGACAGTGTTTTTGATGAATCTGATATTCATGATACACCAACTGGACCTTGCAATAAAGAGTCTCAAACTTTCTTTGCAAGACTGAAAAGAATTGGTGGCAGCAAAATGGTGAAATATCAGCCAGTTGAGATGAATGCTCAAAGAAGTATGAATTGTTTTGTTGGTATAAATTCATGTAGAAATACAATTTCCTACTCTTAGTTTCAAGCTAATGCCTTTCTTTGTAGAGTTTGTTGCCCTGCCTGATTTGAATACAACTACTCTATCTGACTTAAAAGAGCAGATACTCCTCATTTTCCTGAATGAATTATCTTTCAAGAATCTCAGAGTAGGCATTCCAGAATAAAAATATCTGAAATCAGCAGTTGTTCTCTGAAACATTAAGCTCTTTTGAATTAAATAAAATTATGAGGATTTGCTGGAATTTTCTTTGACCATTGGGCTGAAGATTTTTACTCAAATTAATTTTTTACTAGAAATTGATTTTGTTGGTGAGGTGGGACTCTATGGTAAGCAAATTTGTTGTTGCTGCTGCAAATGTTACGCTTTCCCATTGGCAAAAATGGTCATTTGGGGGTTTTGAAAAGTTGGAACTATTTGGATTTCAAATTTAGGGTTCTGAAATGAATAGCCTAAAAAAAGTTGAAGAGATTTCCATCACCACCCTCCTGCCTTTTTTTTCTTTCAGGTGTTTGCATGGGGTGGGGGGATGATTCTGACTAGAGCAAGCATCTACTTTAACTTTTCTCACTTCATGTGTGAAGTATTTTGAAATATGGGGATATTGATGATTAGGAATATCCTGTTTTATGTGAAAATATGTAATTCATAATAATACTACAACAGTGTTAACCCCTTAAATGTTCTCAGTGAGTATGTTTGCACAGCAAAATACCAGTGCAGTGGTAGTACCAGCAAGTGTAACTGTGCTTACTTCCCTCCTCCCTAGGACAAGGAACTATGACTAAGTGGTGTGATAGTTGCTAGACTTACTGCTGATACTACCCTTGCTTCTTGAATTAGAAGCATCCATTTTAAGCCCACTTTGCTGCAGTAAATTAATGTAGGTGTACTTACATGCAGCCAGCCCAAGTATCTGTAGAAATGTCTTCTTTCAATGCACAAGGCTAAACAGTCTATCTTTAGGGTACATCTGTCCAGGATGTATAGAGTTTGGACAGTTTTTAGATAAATCCTATTATCCAAATGGCAGGTTTTTGTTATTATTCTTTGTAAAAATCTGTGTAATGTGATTCTGAGGTTAAAACGAATGTGGACAATTTTGACTAATACTGGGTTTGTATTTGAAATGCTAGTCATGTTGAATTGTGAGATAAAGATGAAGATATCTGCCAAAAGTCTCCAACTGAGGTAGTATTAGCTCTTTCTGTTTTGATCAGGTGAAATAGAGCTGGCTGAATATAGAGAGACGGGGGCCTTACAAGACAGTATTCTACGCTGTGTGAGAGAAGAAAGCATTCAGAAAAAAAAACTGCGCTCTCTAAAACAAAAATCTCTTGATATAGGGAATGCAGACTCCCTGTTGTTTTCATTAGATGAACATCGCAGGAAGTCCTGCATAGACCGGTGTGACTTAGAAAAACCACCTGTCCCTGCTGCTTATGCCATGCACAGGCAGAGCGATTATGGACGGTCTCGGCAGAATTCTTCTACTAAAGCTGAAAATATAGAAACACAAGAAAGTCTTCCTCGTACAGAGAGTTTCCAGGAAACAAGAAGGCCTGTCATACCAGAAGTTAGGCTAAACTGCATGGAAACCTATGAAGTAAAAGTGGACTCCCCAGTTAAACCTGGCGGTCCTAAGGAAGATTTAGATCTGATAGATTTGTCCTCTGATTCAACGTCGGGTCCTGAAAAGCATTCAGTGCTCTCCACTTCAGACAGTGACTCTTTAGTCTTTGAACCACTTCCTCCCCTTCGAATAGTGGAGAGTGATGAAGAAGAAGAAGCAACAAACCCGCTGAACGATGAGGTCTCTGGAAAAACTGCTGTGTCATCTCCTTCAACTCCTATCAACGTCTCTGCACTCAGCCTCAGCACAACTCCTCTGGTACAGTTCAGCATTGAAGATTGCTCCAAAGACTTTAGTTCTAAGGATACAAGCAACAATACTTCATCAGGAATAGAGGAGATAATTTCCACTTCTCCCAAAGATCAAAAGGGCTCTTCAGAGTTAGTTAAGCCGGAAGAACCTCAGGACATGTCCCCTGGGAACCCACTAACACTGAAACAGAAAAGGGACCTGCTGCAGAAGTCATTTGCCCTTCCAGAAATGTCCCTTGATGATAACTCGGAGCTCAATGTGGAGGAAATTAGACCTAGTGGAACAATTCCAAGCCCTAATGTAAAGACAGTCCTTATTAAAGTCCCCGAAGATTCTGAAAAGCAAACAGAAAGTGATAAACTTGATACCAACACAGAGTCTGACACCGAACAAAACGCAGAGCAGAAACAAGAAGAGGAGACTGAGGAGTCAGAATTTAAGATTCAAATTGTTCCTCGCCAGAGAAAGCAGAGGAAGATTGCTGTGAGTGCTATTCAGAGAGAATACCTGGACATTTCCTTTAACATCCTTGACAAGCTGGGAGAGCAGAAGGAGGCAGGTGAGCTCACTGACCCAATTGAAAGGCTTATTACTGCATGAAGGTTTTAGTAACAGACTGGTGTAAGGAGAGACGTGTATATTTATAGGGAGAGATGTGTATATGTAGCATCTGATGTGGTCCCAGGCAGCTGATGCTTCCAGGTGTTTGTTTCTCACAAGGAATGTACTGATACAGGCATTGTGCCTGTGCGAGGGCCCATTTGAAAAGAAAGTGGAGCTCAGTGACAAAAATATTCATTCTGATTCAAAGTTAAGGAGTGAAACTCCATGGCCTCTTTATACAGGGAGTCAGAAAAATGGTCATACCTCTGTGCCTTTTATCCTGCTGAACTAGTCTCTGCTACACTGATTCTCTTCTGGTGTAGTGATTTTTGGCCTTTATTTCTTTTGCCATCATAAGGCAGTGGAAAGCAGAGTGGATCACAAAGTGCAAAGCTGAGCAGGCTGTGAACTTCAGAACTAAGAGCACTTAGAATTAACCACAGTTTGCATTTAGGAACAGACATACACACATATTTTGGTTTTATACACTAAAAGCTTTTGTATTGGGTATCCACAAAGTTTACACGGCCTGTTTAAATCTTTGTTAAAAATTTAAAATTCAAGCATGGGGAATCCTCTGTGTACTGTAAGTTTTTTCAGGTGATTTCAATGCAAAGTTTTGTTACTAAGTTTTTTCAGGTGGAGAGAAAGTAAGTTTTTTCTGTTTCCTCAGTTTCCAATTGAGTCTGTGAAACAGTTTGAAAAACTGTATGCTGCTGTGCTTTTAATTGTGTGGCGCAGTGAGGGGGGATATTTACGCATTCCCGACCTCACTTTTTTCTTAATTGCTTCAGAGACAATCACAGTGTACTTTCTTATTATGATATTCCACTTTCACAAGGAGCAGTCGTTCAGTGTAATCATAGTTACATTGTTCCCTTTATGTTTCAGGCCTATTGTCCCATTTATGGTTGTAGTAAGCTGAAGAACTACTGGAGCTTTATAAAAACTAAAGAGAGCTGAGTGCTTTTGAACCTTTTTGAACTGGGTTCTTAGGGAAACAGAGTCCTGAAAGAATTGTGCAATTAGACTCAGTGCTTTTTGACCATTCATAAGGACCAGTTTTCATGCAATAACTAGCACTATCATCCCTGAAACTGCTGTGCCAGTTCTGTAGTACCAAGTGGAATCTTTTTAGTGAAAGACTTAAACTTTATGAATCTTTGGGATCAACTGCTGGATCAACCACCTTTTGAACGGTAAACCAGACAACATGTTGGGGATAAGGCTTTTAAAAGATGTTAAACCATCACTTAAACTAGATTTACATCAGTGGTACCTCTATTATTTCCATGTTGGTGGTTCCAATAATCACTCTGTGAGTGGGATCAAGATCAAACGATGTGCATTTATTAGTTCTGAGCTCTAAAGACCACAGGCAGAAATCTCCTTTAAAAAGTGATTTTGAGCACTAGATCCCTGTTCCCCTATAAAAATTCTTGTGACACACACACTGAATCCTTTTAAAGCTGCTGGGAATGCCAGATGGTGTATGGATGACTGAAATGATTTGAAAAAGCACAATTTTCACATGCAGATTCTGCTGCCAAAGGACTTTCAACACTGGAAATGCCAAGAGAATCATCATCTGCACCGACCCTTGAAGCAGGTGTCCCAGAGACAAGTAGTCACTCTTCCATATCAAGTAAGTTTACCTCTGGTTTGATGATTAAATCAAAGTTGCTGTATTTGTGCAGCAAATGCATATCATGTATGGTAAATTCCTTCCTCTGAGTTTCATGGATTTGTGGAAATAATGTGTTGGATATAATTAGATCTGTTAAACCTCTGATGGTCAGCAGGATTTTAGCAGTTAATGGGTACAAGATTTTCTGTTGTGACATGGCAGGTTTGATAACTGTGGTTTTCTTGAATTAAAGTAGGTAGCAGCTAAAAGCAATATTTCACTAAAGCATTGTCAACTGTCAGTGCACAGAGGCAGAGGATGAGAACTCCACAGGGCTGTTACTGTGGCCTTTGATACATTTCTTGCTGTACCTTAGGGAAAGAATCTCATGCAATTTTTGTAAAATGCCTTGAGTGCCACTTCCTCAGCTGCTTGCTGTAATGTGGTAACTATTTATCTGAGACTCCCATATCCATTTCAATTGAAAATGAACTATATTGACTCAAGTAGACATGACACATGGCTTAACAGAGCACATGAAGATAACATGGTTAGAACACTAACAAAATTCAGAATGGTGTGTCCATCTAGGTAGTGCTAAATAACACATCTGAAGGCTGATGGGACAGAACTCTGACTAGTAGAGAAGGGAGGGGAAATGACCTTTGATACCAGTGAACTGCTAGATCAACTCAACTGTCTTGCCGTGCTTCAATTTCAGATTGCTATAGAAATGTTAAATTTCAGTTTCTGAAATTCATTGTCTGCTGATTTGATCAGAAGGGGTTTCTGGCCTATTAAAGGAAGGTGTTAATTTAGACATGCAAGTTGAATACTCTGAATTAGATCTTACCTCTCCAGTTTTCCCACACGTGTCTCATGTCATGTGTATCTCATGGTCAGAGTACATTTGTTGGCCACCTAATGATACAGATGTCACTTCCTAAAGCAGCTGAAGAGGTACCAGTTAAGACCTATCTCTTGTGGGTTTAGCTGAGTGCTGAGGGTTCCTGTAAATACCAGCATATGACACTGAGATTAGCTCAGTTGTTTAGAGCATGGTGTTAGTAACACCAAGGTCGTGGCTTTGATCCCCATATGAGCCATGAGTTGGACTCGATGTTCCTTGTGGGTCCCTTCCAATTCAGAATATTCTGTGGTTCTGTGAAATTGGAAATATTACTGGTATGATGTTAAGCCTAAGTTCCTATGTAAATATTTCTTTCCTCTTTCTGTGTGCCTCAGTTTCCAGCTGCAAAAAAGATCATGAATGCTTCCATTGTGTCTCTTGTCCATTTAGACTGAAACGGTTGTGACCTACTGTGTGTCTTTACAGTGCTTGGCATAAAAAGCCCTGATCAGGACTGTGAGCACAAGACACTTCAGTAACACAAAGAGATAACATTACTTTTACAGCCAGTGCCTGGCCACAGGAAGCATACATCACTGATTGTGACAGGAAGATTTTGCCTTTGAACTTCTCTTTTTGAGTAGAGAATTCCACAGGAATGGAGGGATGATTGTGTAGATCACTAGCTACCAAATGAAAGAGTTGCCAGCTACTATATGAAGGTTACTGATTTTCTCATGATTGTTAGGTTTGTTGGAGAAAACCTGATAAGGGAAAACTTCCCTCCCTATGCCACTAGTCAGTCACAGGCATGAAAAGTTACGTGCTGATCCACAGCAATCAGCCGGCCTCCAACACTGTTCAAAGGCTGGCAGCTCTTTGGTTTTTTGTTTTGTTTGGTTTTGGTTTTGTTTGTTTGTTTGTTTTTTTTGTTTGGGTTTTTTGTTTTGTTTTGTTTTGGTTTGGTTTTTATATTTCTGTGTTTTGGGTTTTTTATTTTATTTTTTATTTTATTTTTTTAATTAACTTATCAATATTTGAAATCATGGCTGTCCTTGAGAAATGAGCTAAATAGTCCTGGAAATACAAACCTGCTCAACAATAGCCTGATCATGTGAAATATGCATGAAATTTTTTTAATTACAATCACAAAAAGCTGTTAAGAAAATTCAAAGAGATAATTTTCTCTATTTTGACAGTCATCTGCTCTCCAAGCAGTCTTGTCAGTTCTAACATTAATTGCTGTTCTTTTATCAGGAAGTTCTGTGCTTGATAAAGTGATAAAGCATCTATTTAAAATGATTGCCCTGGAAACGATGGAAATTCTGTTTTTTTCCTAATTTGCTCTGAAAGGCAGCTGCAATATAACTTTTAAAAGTGAAATATGGAATGGTCTCTTGGTCTGCTTCAGTTCCGCCAGCTCAGTTACACCAGGACTGCTTTGCAAAAATGCTGTAGAGGTTTGTACTTGGACGAAAAATAGAATTTAAGTGGACTTTGAAAGGGTATCACTGAAAAGGATATAATGAGGAAAACTTGAAATACTTTATCCAATAAAATTTCAGCGTGCAGATTTCCTCTGAGGTATTTATTGTGTTTACTATTATGCAAGGCCTGTGTATGTTTTGTGAGGGAGTACTCTGCTTACTCTACATTTTAAAGTCTCCGATAGAAACTGAGTAGAGCAATTTTAGAAGGCACTCAACCCTCAGAGCTTTCTGAAAGTTGTAATTTATCCCTTATCTCTAGTTCTTCATCACAGTTAATAATGTGAAATGCTGAGTTTAATTTCACAGCTTAGCTGGATACTGTTTGGAATTTTAGAACGGAACTAACTGATATTATGTTAATGTCCTTTTTAATGATGTTGAATGTAGTTGCAGATGAAAATAATCATTCGGAAAAGATTTTACTTTGTTGCCCTTGTTTTAAGGCCCTACTGAGGAAAGAAGTTAAACATATACTTAAGGCAACGTTTTAAAAGCTTTCCTGGATATTTGTGTCAGCAGTTTCACAGTCCTTGTTCAAGCATGGTCTTAAAACTCTGTCTTCGTACTGTGAACAATGATTTTATTTTCAGTGGTGGAAATATATTGTTCGGACTCAACTGTCCAAGTGAATTTATTATACTTATTCAATTTTAATTTTTTTATGAATGAAGGAAAAAGTAAGAAACTCAGGAATTGTGTATAATCTGTTTCTTCTTCAGTTTGAGCATAGAAAATACATAGAATCATTTAGGTTGGAAATTACCTTTAGCATGGTAATTTAGCCAAGTCCACCCTTCAGTCATGTTCCTAAGCACCAAATCAACATAAACAAAAAGTGTAAAATTTTAAATCCACTTTATGTTTTGATTTTGAGCATTATCCAGTGAGAAATATCTCATAAAGCAATCCTTTTAAAGAAGTAAATAGTTGGATGAGGAAAAATTGAATGCTTGTTGCTAGATAGATTTGTGTAGGAAATATGGCAGTTAAGTTACAAAAGGGTCTCATCTTCAAAGGTGTGCTGGCTTCACACTCCAGCAGAATGTGCAGGTGTTAAGCCTGAGTGGTGGGTATGTAGGAGTCATGTTCAGGTTGTACCACCCACGAAGGGTGCTGGTGGTACCCTCGGAGGGTGCTGGTGGAGAGCACTAGTGTCAGTGAATTTGTTTTCTTGCAGTGAGCACAGACGTAGAGCAGCAATCCTTACTTTGTCAGGAGGAGACTGAGTTTCCTTCCTTGGTACATTGTGTATGAGTGAGATTCAAGAACACATTTTTTGACTCAGAATGGGAATTTTGGGGTAGTATCTGACACTTCACAGATACCCAGTGTTTTGATGAACTTTCATGATATTTGGAGATAAAAAGGCACTGACAGTTGACACAGTGAATCCAAGCCACTTCTGACTGATGGGATTGAAGCCAGAATTGTAGCCTGTGTAGTTGTGTGAAAGGTGTGTATTGACTTGAGAAAGATCCTTAGAGCAAGCAGTCATCGTCCTTTCAGTATTTCTATAATGCTGGCTTGTAAGATCAGGAAATAAGAGTAGTTTTAAGTGTTGTCTGAGCTCCTGAAATCCTTTTGCATTTCTGACTTGCAGCTCAGTTCAGACAAATGAAAAGAGGCTCTTTGGGAGCTCTGACAATGAACCAGCTAATGAAGAGGCAGCTGGAACACCAGTCTAGTGCTCCTCACAATATCAGCACTTGGGATACTGGTGAGCTGCATTTATTGTTCTTTATTTTTATTTTTATTTTCTAAATCAATTACTGTGTAACAATCCACTTAAAAAAGAGGAATATTTCTGTTCTATCATCACAGATAAGTAATCAAGATCAAGTCTAAAGTGAATCTTTGTAGTGAGTACAAGATTCTCACCTGGTATGAGTTGGAATAGTTACGTATTTGGGAGGTAGATCCTCTGGTACAGTGGTGTGCCTACAGTTTTGCATATTACCTGGATTATTCCCTGGCCTCATTGAAAGAAATGGAAGTATCACTGTTGATTTAATTAGGTATAGGATTTCATCCCTGGTGCATGGAATTATTTATTTGCATGTGTTTTTACAATGGTGTTGCTACATCACAGAGTTGTACCTTATACCAGCCAGTTTTGTTTCTCTTTAGAGAAGTTTCTACCAGCTCATGCTGAACACATGAAGTTTCTGTTCACTCACTGTTTTTTCTCCCCTTAAGATGAATGAAAGCAATGAAAACTGAATTAAACACAACATTTACTCATTACTTGTTTTATTTGTTTTTATCGTCTGTAAAACATTTTCAGTTATGACCAAATTCATAGCAGATGTCACTAAACAATGGATTCATTCTGGTTTATCATAAATGCTAGATATTTCAATGCCCATCTTGATATTAGTGGCATTACACAATCATGCTACTTAGGAATTTATCAGCAGATCCAGATGCATCCAGAGGCAGGAATGCTTAAAATGTTATGTGGTACTTCTGCTGACTGAATTGTCTCACCAGCAGCTCTGGATAGCTGAGTTGAAATTTGTCACCAATTTAGATTTCAGCATGAAGTTCCATCAAACTAAATTTTGTAGCTGAAGAGTGGCTAAAGATGTGGTATGTAGTTCAGGATTATCCTTTGTGTTCCAGTCTGCTGAACAGCATGCTCAGCATGAGATCCTTAAATCATAAAGGTCAGAATTTGTCAAAGATAACAATGGTGGTTTTGTCCTATCAGCAGGTAAGTTTATTTATTGAGGAGACTTAACTGGATCAGCTAATCTCTCAGACAGGGTTTTAAAGATTGAAAAGTTACTACTTTTTTCTGCAAGAAGTAGTTAGCCTGTATTCAAGAGAAATGAGTAAATACTCAACACCACTTAGGAACTCTGTCTTGTTAATCTTGTTGCAAGTTTAGTAGCTTTCTTCATCTATGACTTTTCCCCCCAACATTAATTTCAGCTAAAGGCCTTCAAGCATGGAGAGGCAAAAGAAAATGTTCTTTTCTGGAAAGCTTTTCATCTCTCAATCTCTTGTTCAACCACTAGCTTAAAAGTAAAATTATTATTTGAACAGTGGGGGTTTTTTTCAGGGTTAAATGCTCAGTGTGACTATTTCTAATTTCAATGTTACACCACAGTTTTAAGAAATGAAAATATGAGTTGGTATATTTATGTACCAACTAGGAGGTGGTCTCATCCTACATAAGTATATGACTTGTGTTTGGTCCATGCATGCTTTAGTAATTTATTTATTTATTACATGGATATGTAATGTGTGTCTCTTTCATTGCTTATTTGAAACCACTCTTTTCTCAGGCTTGCTCTCTGTAGAATAAAATTATTCTGTGCCTGGCTTCTTTCAGTACAAACTATATCTGACTTCTAGTCTCTTGGTATTTCTAAACACTGTCTCTTTCTCTTTTTGTGGTTCATATATTTTGTATCTTGTTGAACCTTTATGGTTAGAACTTCCTTCCCTTTTTAAATGACATTTTTCTAAAATACTTTCTTTGTTATTTGGTTACCTGTGTCCTTTTTCCTTTATGGACTTCTTTTGTCTTTCTCTCCCCTTCCTCTCTATGCTTAAAAAATTAACTCTTTTGTTTGTTTGTTTTTTCAGTAGCAGTTGTATTTGTCTTTTTCTTGTTTTAACCGTTCAAGACTTGTGGTGCTGGTGACTGGTGACAGATGCCAGAATCATGGTTCCGGAGACTGAAATTCTTTCTTTATTCACAGAGCAGATACAGCATGGAAAGAGGTTGTGCAATGTTCCTGTTTGCCTAAACCCTGACTTGGAGGGACCACCGTTAAGAATCAGAGGTTAGTTCAGTGTCCATTTGACCTGTCTCTCTGCTAAGACTGCCAGGAAAGTTTTATAGCTCGTACAAAATGGTACTGAATTTTATGTTCCAATCAGCTGTTTTAAAGCCCTCAGCTGTCCTGTAGACTGTAGGTTATTGGGAAATTATTACACAAAACATTTAATTTAAGACAGGAACAACTGATAAGGAAGTACTGGCTTTCCTCTGTTATTTGTTTTGGCTGTCAACCTGGAAATAAAAGACTCTGTGTGCAGAGTTGAATGTCATTTCTTTATGAACTTTCCTCCCTCTCAGCTGAAGTACATCCAGACTTTCTTACAGCCCTGCAAGTGAGGCAGTGACCTACCTTCTTTGCCTAAATCATGTGGTTTTTTTCCTACTCTTCAGTAAACAAGAGAGGACATTTTCATTTTGAGTGGTTAAGTCTTATTCGAGCATCGTAACATGGGTTATGACTGCTTTTAGCATTTGTGTGCTGCAGTGGTGACTTAAATCTAGAGAATGTAACAATGGAACTTCCAAAGTCACAGCAGAGGGATCTTTATGCATTTGTGAGGGAAAGGAAAAACTTGTCTAGAAAAACCTGAAGATCTGTTCCTGTTCCTTGCATTCTGGATGTTGTCCTACATTACTGGAGTATTCTGGACTTCCTGAAGTGTCTGCTCATATCCAATAAAATCTTAGGGGACAGTTATGAAGTCCTAAACTCTCTATGTAGACGAAATGTTTCCTTCCATGCTTAGTGAAATGTTTGTTGAAAACCTGTCCTATTCTTGTGAAACAAGCCCTCATCACTCCACATATATGGACTTCAGAAATGGCGCGAGCTTCTTAGATTATTTTGCCTGAGAACTGATGTTAAATATGCCTTTCCTGCCATAACAGGATTATCTCATGATAAATTCCATCTGAACCTTACACAGAGAAGCTTCCTTCTGTTTCCATACTTAAATATTATCAGAACAGGCTAATGGTAACATTAAATCTGAATCTACAGATTGAAGCAACCAGAAAGTCAATAATGAATTATTTAATCTGTGGTTGAATTGGCATCAAAAGGGCTTTGATACTCTTTTAAAAATTGATTCACAAAATGAGCTTTTCATAAATTGGTCTTTAGAGTGAGACACTCTTGAGGGACAGCTTATATAAATAACGATGAGGTTTATCAGCTGAGCTCCCTGGCTTTGTTATTGCAGCTGAGCTGTATAGGAACAGGAGTTAATGCTGTTTCTTTTATGGCAGCTACATGTGACAACAAAGAGATATTTTTCTTTAAGAACAAAATATCTTGTTTTGTCTTAGTGACTTGGAGAATGAAACTGCTAACAATATTTAAATGTTCATCATGAGGCATTGCAGATGAATGATGTAGCTCATACATCACAGTAACTTTGATCCAAGTTTCTGAATGCTCATAAGTGAGTGTGATTATTCTTGAATGTTTCTGAGCAATCAGACTAGCTGGAGAGTTGTCTGTTATTTAGTTTTGTTTGGGTTTGGATTTTTTTTTTCAATTGCTGTTGTCTTCTTAATGAAAACAAAGGGACCAAGGGAGGAAAACTCTCCTTACTGGAGAGAAGTTAGACAGTCAGACTACCCATATTGCTGTAATTCTGGAAAGCAATGCTCTCAGAAGCCAGGACTTTGGATCTTTCATTATACATAACTTTTCCTATTAAAACAAGCATCTATCAGACATTAGGTGCATATAACATGCCAAAGGCAAAGGTAACCCTGTATGTTGGCATGATCACAATGGCTGTGCCCCCAGCGAACAACTCAGCTTTGAAGAATAAAGATATTTGTGAAGACTTTCAATAGAAAGCATTTCAAATGATCAGCCCTCCAATGTATTCAATATTTTTCAACTCATGAATTATTTCTTCTGTCTGTTCTTTCCTGGTTTCTCTCCTGTGGCTCTGTTAGGGATGGTATGAATAGATTGATGACCTGATTTTGAGACATAAGAACTTATTTTCTTCTTCATGTCACTGAGAACTGTAGAAAGTTAGTTGTCCACAAGTATGGGGGAAGAATACAATCTTCTGATATCCACTTTCATAGCAACTGTAGAACCATCCTCTCTCCCTACTAGATACAATTGTACCCACTTTCCTGAACTTCTTGTTATTTGTCATATTTTTTTCACCAAGGATTTATTTATTTATTTTTAATTGATAGTTCCAGGTAATTGGAATAATCTGGCAGAAGCAAGGAATGTGCTGTATGTCCTTTTGTGGACACACTTTATTTCTTATTTCTAGGCATAGTAAAACCATTATGATTATTCTTTAGAAGTTTGCTCTTTGGATTTCTGTTTAGTGATTTTCTTTCTTTTTTTTTCCCCCTAATTGCCATAAGGTGCTACAAAATCTAGCTTGCTGTCAGCACCCAGTATAGTCAGTATGTTTGTACCTGCACCAGAAGAATTTGCTGATGACCAGCCCATTATGATGACTGACAAGTAAGTTTTTTTTCTGTTCCTTTCAAAGAACTAGTTGAACTTTAAATATGTCAAGTAAAGTATAGATATACTTTATGGAAACATTCTGTTATTTATCTCTATGCCAAGTTTTTTACTTAATTTTTTTTACCCCAAGGTAAACACTTCCTAAACACTGCCAGCAAGATGTGGTTTTAATTCGGTAGGACCTGGATGATTTTACCCAGGTGAAATGATGACTCAGGCTATTGCGTGTGCACAGATGGCAAGGGAAGCACTTTCCATCCTATTTTAAATCAAGGCTTCTTTGTGATCCATCAGAAACCACTTTTGTCTTAGGGGAAAAAAAAGAAGTTCCATTTAAAAATTCCTTTGGGTTTCTGTTGAAATCAGTATTGCGTAATCATGTGTAATCAGTGTAGCATTTTTAAAGCTGATACTCACTGATCCTCAAAGCTTTTTCAAACCCTAATTGGTTGATTCAAATGCCTCTAAAGGAAATGTTAAACAGAAGTGTATTCATTTAATGGAGAGGTAAAGCAGTCATCAGGGAGCCATGCAATACTTGGGAAGAGAAACTACAAGTTCTTTCCTGCTCAGTCCAAACATGCAAGGATAATCACTGGAGAAAGACAGGACCATTGTGCAGGCTGTGACTGGAAATGGACTGTATTGTGTGACTAAGTGAAGCATCCCAAAAGTTAGTCTGGTCTGTGGCACTTCCCTTGGCCATTTCAGCAAAGCTTAAGCACCACCTATTAACATACAGACCAGCTCAGCTTGACTTTCATGGCTTTGTTGGCATATTTTCTTTCTGTTCAGTAACAAAGGCAAGAAAATTGCCTGTTCAGTTCCATTAAGTTAAAATCTCACAATCTGCTGGAGTCATTAGCAACTGATTGATCAAATTAAGCAAGCCTTCCTACTGGGCTGAGATGAGCCAGTTTCCCACATTGGTTTGCCTTTTTCCTAGGTTGTGAAAGCCTGTCTCATCTCTCCTAAATCTGACATCCCCTTTATAATTAGACATTACGGAGCCCTTTCAGAACTTCATCACTTGTCTTTGAGCATTTCAGGTAGGATAAGTGACTCAGAAGCAAATCTGCCCTGGGAAAGTAGACTTGTCTGAAATCTAAGGTTCTGTGCCCCTGAAAGGTCCTTTCATTTATTTCTTAATAGCTGTAACTGCTGTGGGAACCAATCATATTGTTTCCTAATCATGTAATTTGTTATTCATAATTCATGACTAACAGGAAGGGCAATGTGAAATTGTTCCATCTCTTTAAGATCATTTATGAGTGTCATTGTTTGTGTCTATGCTGCTAAACAGAAGAGTGCCAGGGACTTGAGCCCTTGCCTGAGTCCAAGTCACAGGAATTGGCTTGTGCTCACATTGCTGAGGGCTAGTCTTCACTGCTGCAGGTTTCTCTTGGATAGTGCAAACTGTAGCAGACCAATACAGTGAGGGAGTTGGAATACAATTACCAATGAAGGACTCAAAACAAGGCCAGCCCCGTGGCCCTCTTTCATTCCTCACGGAAGAAACAGCCAGTGCAGCTAGTGAGAAGCTTCATTAACGTTTAAAAGCTATAGACTGTTACACAATTTCATTATCTTTCTAAATAAATTTGGAGTAGAATGTACTAAGTAATAGTATTTTAAAAGACATAATTATACACAGATGTATGTATAATAATACTTTGTTTTAAATTTGTAAACATCAGTTTTAAAAACTGTTCTTTGCAGGTGCCATGACTGTGGAGCTATTCTTGAAGAATATGATGAAGAAACACTAGGCCTAGCCATAGTTGTACTCTCAACCTTCATTCACCTTAGTCCAGACTTGGCTGCTCCTCTGCTATTGGACATCATGCAGTCTGTAGGAAGGTAAATTCAGGACTTTCCTCTCTCCAATAAGATTGAAAGAATTTTGTGCCTGGAATTGGGTTTACATAACCTTCACTGTAAAAAAGCATATCTTTTAGAACTCTTAAGTAAATAACATCTGTTTCTGTCTGTGTCTTCATTACTCATAATTTTATACATTTCTTATGTAACTTCTTCCACTATTAGTTCAATTTTGGGCAGCTCCTTTGATGTTTTCCCTTTTTACTATGCAAAGGGAGATTCCAGCTCAGGAATCTTTCCAGTTTGTCCCGCTGTAAGCAGTGATGTAAAGAACAAATTCAGATTTTTTGCAGTACACTTATTTATTTACTACCCTGTTTATTACCTGAGCAGTATTTGATGCAGTAATTGGCATACTTCTTGATTGTTTTATGTGAAGAAAAATTTACTGTTAGTTTTTATTCGTCCTGCTAGTTGCTCCTTGAACTGTTTTTTTGTGCTTTGCTAGTTGCTCCTTGAACTGCCTTCCTGTGGTTTTTATATCCTATTTGCTTTCATTTGAGACATGACTTCATCTTTTTGAAAGAAGCCTTCTTTTTGTAATAATCTCCCTCACCTTACTTTCTTCGGCTCTTCTGAAGACTTCCTTAACAAGTATGGTACCTTTACCCTGTGCTTCTGCTGTAATATTCTTAAGCAGCATCTGTGCTTCTTATAAAAAATGAATTCTCTTGGCTCCCCCTTTTTCCTGCTTTGACAGAATTTTTCACTTTTATGTGATTCCTGCTTTAAAAGTTATGCAGAAGTGTGATCAGGTTTTCTGAACTTTGCTCCTGGAGGACTCATTGGTAGGATCATTCATTAGCATACCTGAAACTCTTCAGGCTTTTCACCTGTATTTTTTATGCTAATTAGGACTAGGTAACAAGTTGCATCTCCTTATGAGGGCTTCCAAACCAGCTGCTGCCTGAGGTTGTCTCTGATAAGGTCTTAAACACATTACCTGTGGTTGCTACCTTGGCCACTTCAGGCTTTTTGCCTCAGAGGTGGGGTGGGTGTGTTGGGGGTGTTATAGAATAAATTTCTGAGCAACACTAGACATGTAGAAATGATGCTCTCCTCCTCCATGTTCTTTTTAGTGACTGAAGTTCAATTTGCTTGACTGTGGCTTCTGCAGGGACACAGCTCTTCACAGCCCTGCTTCTCTATTACCTCCCAATTCCATTTAAACACAGAAGCTATTCAAGTCCTCTATTTCCATTAATTGCAAGGCTGCACTTCCCTGCCATCACTGCTAATTAACTCCAGTGGAGGCAAAGTTTCTGATCTAGACAGATGCTGCTCATTCTGTATGACTCTTGTAAATACAGCAGTACTACAGCCACAGAGAGTAAATAATTTGGAAGATGAATTAGTCTTGTTGCTACTGGCTGTAGTTTTGGACAAATTCTAAGTCCAATAAGAGGCTTCCCACAAAAGAATTATTTTGAATATATGCTAAATAAGTAACATATACAGGCAGAGAGGCATTCAGGTGCCTCATGTATATAACCTAAGTCTGTCTTTCATCTAGCAGTGCCATATCATTACCTCCAAATACCCATCTAGCAGCAGAAGTGAGAATGAATTAGACTTTTTGCATTTTTATTCTTACAAAAAGAACTTCTGCTTTCATGCATAGAAGAGGAAACAAGGAGTTAGGTAATCCAAGGTCTTTCAGAATACCTAAACAACACACAGAGAGATTTTCAAAAGTTATTTGGGTACACACAAATACAAAGGGGCATCTATTGTGATTTTCAGAAGACAAGAAATTTTTGGGTTCAAATGACTGAGGATTAGAGATTGACATGTTCCTAAGATTCTGACATGCATTTTAGTTTATGCTCTGGTTCCTGAATTAAGATTTTTGATTTGGTGATTCTTATTTTATTGATTTCCAAACAGTAAAACTGGATTTGAAAGTTTACATTTAGACTCCTGACGTAGTGAAGAGCTTTGAAAAGCTTAACTTCTGTTCCTAACATGTACAGATTTAAACACATCCATTTACTACCTTCTGTCCATTTACTGTTCTGCTCTGTGGTCTGCAAAGTGGAGGTAATGATGGGAGTTCATGGCCTTTGTGCAACTAAGATATTTAGAGTAATGATAAATACATACAAACTGCACGTTTCACAAAGTTTCAGATGTTCCCAAGTGTTCAGTGTAGTTTATGTCTCATGAAGTTTTTCCAAAGTTAGAAACCAAATACTTTGTTTATCATAAAACCCATCCTTGCATTATCAAATTCAAAAGGAGAAAAAAACATTGGACTTCGACTTCTTTTAGAAGAAAGATTTTAAGTTCTTGTTTTTCTATGCTTCAGCAGATTTTTGAAAACAAGTATCATGTCCATTGGACATGTGATTAGTCTCATTGCATTCTGCAGAAATCCTCCTGTGCTTTAATGTAAGCCCATGCTACAGTTATTCCAGAATAAAGGTCTGTAGTGCTTGAAGGTGGCTTCAGACCTTTTCACCCAGAAAAAACTTTGCACAGCAGAATTAATATGTTGTATTTTAGTGTGGATTCCTCTTAGCAATAGTGGAGTCAGGAACTCTAATGAGTTTTTCTGATTTATGCTACCACAACTGAAGAGAATTTAATCTTCAATCCCCTGCACCATCCAGTTTGAGATTATTGCACTGTTGACAGTATACTGTGTCCCCAGCTTGCCAGGCATAAGTAATGAAAATCACCATCCATTTTGGTTTATGCTTTTGCATTCAGATGAGCTGCCTTAGGGTCCTTTTTGGATTTTGTTTTCTAAACACCTCTGTGGTGTTTAGAGAGGAAACTATCTTCAGAACAGAGGCTGAGCAACAGCCTAAAAGGATCATAAATCAAAAATAAACATTGAAGGCCAGGTCATCAGCAGATATAAAATAATGTAGTTCTCTGAACTTTCCACTTAGATATATTGTCTTATACCATCTGAAATACTAGTGTACAGCAGATTAAAGTAAAAATTGCATAGTATTTTGTATGTAAGAGATGTTTCCTGTGTACATGTTTATAATTGCTTTTTAGTGGCTTTTATTATTAAAGGTGTGTTGCTTTGACATTGTAAGCCCTGATTCTGTTCATTTACATGTCCTGCATATTGAAGTGCATGATTTTACTTTAAGATTGTGTTCAGTGTTTTCATCACTGAATGCCCATATTTAGCTTTAAAGTCTATATTTAGGTACTAAAATAAATGACCTGATTTTGGGAACACAGTCTTTCTCATCTGACTTTGTCAGAGCTCGTAGGTAACTTAGTATTTCTGAAATTAGGACAGTTATTTAGGTGCCAAAATCTGGAACTAGGAGCCTTACTTCAGACTGCCAAGCAGAGAATTTTTTGCTTAGTCTGTGTTGCTGAGTTAATCAGAAACAATTCAGTCAGTAGGCACCTTCTGGCAAACTTTCTTTCCCTCTAAAAAAAATCAGTTATTATCCATGATGTGCTCTAAGGCAATAACTTCACTATCTTTGTGTTAGTGGAGGGAGTCAAGTAGATTTGTCTTTAGAGCTGTTAAGTATTAGTGAAACTGCAAGACTGAATAGAGTTTATATGTCATGCAAACATTATTTTTCTGAATTTAAATGCTCTGCAGAAGATCTTTCTGGTGACATTTTAAATGTTCTCTAAAGTTGTTGTTCATTATTTATTTAAAATAATACTTTATTGGCTTACTTAAAGGCGAAACACAAAAAAGCGCATATGAGCTTCAGTTACTTTTCTATTTTTATTCCAGGTTGGCATCAAGCACCAGTTTTTCTAATCAAGCAGAAAGGTATGGTAGCAAATGATACCTTGATAAAAATGAAACAATGAATCTAAAGCACCATATTCCCTGACCCTGAAATCAACTAAATTTAACTTTTAAAAATGTTATGTAAGGTTTGTGAGTAAGAGGAAAAAACTGCTCGTTCCCGCTTGTTTCAAATACCATGCGTGTTCTGAAGATGAACAGGAACCCTTATTCATGTGTATTAAACTTGAAAAAACTCAGATTCAAATGTAATTTAAAGAGACTGCCTGGTTTTCGCAATTTCAATGCAGCTTTTTCTAACCTGTCCAGTGTTCAGTATTTGTCTTGATGAACTATCTCTATACATTCAGTCAAATGAATTGTCCTTGGCCGTGGATAATCCCTGGTAGTGTTGTCTTATGATGTAAAGCAGATGCTGAATAGGGTGAATTCATTTTAAGAAGCTGTAAAGCACGCTAAGATATGCAGTTTATGAGTAAATAGGTAATACTTAGCTTTTTAAATTAAATCATTCATTTATGAGTGATTAGGAAGTATTTAAGCTCTTGAAGAAAACTGCAAGAGGCAAATAAATATTATTGTGCTTGTTTCCTTATTGTTCTTATGTATGTTGGTAAAGCAGAGAGCCTTACCCTGTGTCACTGAAATACACAAGGTGAGAGCAGGATTTTGGACTCAGATAACTCACAAATAAAACTGGAAAATCAGGAAATATACAAATACAAATATTTATTGAGACAAATACTTTAGGTATGTGTACATAACTTATTCAGCTCTTCATAGTTGATCTGAAGTTATAAAATCAATATGCTAAATTTCTGTGGGGATCAGGACAGTTCTGCTATTGACTATCTCACTCAAAACTGAACAGTTCCACAATTAGAAAGAGTAGCATCATTATTTTCTCCCTGTAGTTAGCTTTGAGAAGTGTTTTATCTGCAATGCAATTTTTTCTTCTTTTTTCTTGCCTTCATTTCAGCATGATGATCCCTGGAAATGCTGCAGGTGTGGCCAAGCAGTTCCTCCGTTGTGTGTTCCATCAGCTGGCTCCCAATGGCATCTTCCCTCAGCTCTTCCAGAGCATTATTAAAGGTAATGTGTGATACCTGAGTGCATTTCTGACCTTTGGTTTCCTCTGTATGAGCAGCCAGTGCAAAAATGTCCTTCGAATTTCAGATGGAAGCTTTTTAAGGACCTTGGCCACGTCTCTTATGGACTTCAGTGAGCTGAGTTCCATTGCTGCTCTGAGCCAGCTCTTAGAGGTATGTTGACAATTGGCTGTATTAATGGTGCTGGTTTTATTAGCGTTATCATGCACAGTGGATTATTTCTCCTCATTCGAGTTCAAACTTGCATCATCAAAAACAGAGTGAATTTTTGTATTGTCCTCCCTGGAAGCAAGCTGTCCTCACCATTTTCTTTCTGGGTTTTGCTCTCACTAGTAGTTTGGTTTTTTGTTTTTTGTTTTGTTTTGTTTTGTTTTTTTAACCACACACCAGCTCCTGGAGCTATTCTATTCATTGGTAGTGTGGCCCATTCCTTCTTAAGAGTTAGGATCCTGCTTATAACATTTTGGCTCAAAATCTTTTGGTCAGTGGTTTAGGAACTGAACTGGACTAACACATAAATGTCACATATACAGTTCAAATTCTCTCCACAACATTATCATTAACATCACAGAAAAGCTAAGTGGTATTTGATCTGAACAAATTAGCCTCAGGACTTCCAAATTCTGCTTAAGGGACCATTTCTGCATGTGTACGTTTGTTCACAGTTCTCATTTTCTTTCCCAGGGTTTAAACAACAAAAAGAATTTGCCAGCAGGGGGGGCAATGCTACGCTGTTTGGATAACATTGCTACCTTTATGGAAGCCTTGCCGATGGATTCACCCAGCAACCTCTGGACCACGATTAGTAATCAGTTTCAGACCTTTCTTACTAAACTCCCATGTGTTTTGCCACTTAAGGTATGATATACGGACATCTGAAACAAGATATACTGCCATTGTTCAGGATGTACTGAAACAGTGGGAGAACTGTGGATGACAAATCAGAGTGTGTTGTGAATATTTTCTAATGATTCGACTAATGTTTCCAGAGGACGGGATTTATTGCACCTCTGATCCATCCCTTTAATTATGTTTTCCGTGGGTGACTGACCAGAGTACTCTTTGCTTCTTTCTTGGCTTTTTGCCTATGTGTTTTTCATGCCCTATCTTTGTCAGATTGTATTTGAGAGAGTCAACATTTAGGCAATAAAAATCCATGTGGTTTTAACTGTTAAAACTAAATAAAACTCTCAAGAAGAGCAGCACCACTTAATTAATTTGCTGAAAGTACACAGTAGTCAGACAGGCAGAGAGAACTGAGACTACTGGGAATTGGACCTAGCCTGTTTGGCTGATCAGGTTGTAGTTCTGGCTGTAATCAGAATATAGTTGCAGAAACTGAATCTAGAAGCTTTAGACTCTGCTTTCTGAGAGCTCAGAGGACATACAGCAGGATCTTAACTCCTAGGAGTGTATTTCCAGATGTCTTTTCAGTAAATACAGTAAAAATTTTTCTGAGTCTTTCCAGTAAACATGGAATTCTGATGCCCTTACTCTGACTTTATTTCCTATGGTATAAATGAGGCCAGTGATAATTTCTTCTGTGCAAAGTAGTGTTGCTCAGTATGAGCTGAGGGATCCAAGATCTGATTTTGTGATTGATAACATTGTCTTTTGAATTTGGGGTCATTGCCCAAGTACATGAATGATATTAAATTCCATGGCAGTATTATGCAATAGTCAGATCTTGAAACCTCTTTAGGTTTTGGAAGATTGAGACATTATCCTGCAGCACTTATTAAGCCAAACAGGCAATAACCATTCCCTCTGTATACTAGCCACCCCAATCTGCTGCATCTTATGTAACTGAAATAAATAGAAAGAAATTAATTGGATCTTAGTGGTTCCAACTGCATATGTGCCATTCACAGAACCTTTAAGGTGGAGTGTTTACTCTGATTTTCATGGAGTGAAGCTAACTTTCCTAAACTAGCCCTTTAGTGGAGCAATCTCATCTGAAGGCCTAAGCTGTGGTATGTTACCACTGAAGGGATATGATTGTATTCAGGAATAAGCCACTTTAGAGAAAGTAATTAAGAAATCATTTTTCAGACTCTACCTATAACTTACTCATAGCTGCTACCACTGTAAGCAAGATGTGCACAGAAAGGTACTAACTCTGTTTTTTTCTTTTTCTTTTCTGTCTTCAAATATGTTCAGTGTTCTTTAGACTCTAGTTTAAGAATCATGATTTGCTTGTTGAAGATACCCACCACTAGTGCCACCAGGGTAAGTTCCAAGAAGACAAAATTCTATTGCCTCGGATTTAGCCAGCCTGTGCTACTGTATCTATTGTATGGTGTTGTGCTACTGTATTGTATTCTTATCCCCTGGATAGTAAAGTAATATATAAACATAAAATGGTGCAGTCCAATACTCTTTGGAGAATAATAAGATGTTTGGAATCTAGGTTACAGTAAAGCGTGGATAGAATTACCTTCTTGCATGGGTGTGAATGTATATCTTCTTAAAGATCTGATGTTCTCTTTTTTTTTCACCTCCTCTTTTTTTTTCTTGAAAAAGCCCCACATGAGTAATGAACTTCCTTAGGCATTTTTCAGTACAATTCCACTGAGGTCAGTGAGGTTTTCCTGCATAAACGCTACAGAATCTCGTATATCTCATAAGCACCGTGTCAGGGGTGAAACTGTTCTCTAATTTTTCGCTTCTAATTTCTCACAGAAGCAGGAAAGCAGATGACACAGCTGTTGGACGAAAGCAATGTAAATCCCAGGCAGATAGACTCTGAGCTAAAAATAGTACTGTTCCATTCAGGCATTTCTGAGTTGGAATGCTTTTTGCTGTGTTGGGCAACCAGTTATTGATTTCTCTAAATCATGTCATTGCAGAGTCTTCTGGACCCTTTTTCAAAATTGCTAAGTTTTGTAATTCAGAATGCTGTCTTCACTCTGGCCTACCTGGTGGAACTGTGTGGTTTGTGCTACCGAGCCTTCACTAAGGTAACAATGATGCTGTATCTTCCTTTGGGGACAAGGGAAAATAGGACCAAGTCCTACTTCCCACAAGTAGTTTGGAAGTAAAGATGAAATCATTGTCAAGTTTCAGACATGTCAACAGTTTTAATGTAGTTTGGCTAATCAAGCAGTCATCATGATTCAGTGCCTTTTAATAATACTGAGTTTTACATTCATAGTGAAGATGCAGATGAAGGGAACCTGCTGATAACATTTTTCAGAAAAGTATTTTGGTGTGATTTCATGACTTGGACTTTTTTCTCTGTTGTTGAGAAGATACCTGGTATTCATGCATTGCTTAAAATGTCTGTACAGTCTTATCTTTCCTAGTGCACAGGTTTAGCCACACACTTTGTGAGTAGAAATGTAAATATTCCTGGTAGTGCCTTTTGAGAGCACAGCTGTGGGGGGAGGCAGCAGATAATTAAGTAAAATGGAAGACTCCAAGATAGAAGTTTTCCAGCTTAGGTAATGTTTCATTCTGTATTAGTGTTTCCCTTTGGCATGCACGGCTGTAAGCTGTGTAGAAAAGAGAACAGTATGTGTGCACCTTAAAAAGGTTTTAAGGTTCATGGATGAAAGCTATGGTCTACAAATACGATCAGTTATTACTAAGTTTCATTTTTGTAGCTACCAGTAAGAAATTGAACAACAAAATCCACAAAAAGCAATCAAACCTTTTACTAAGGTCGTATATGTTCCATTATTGTAGATGGTCAAGGTCCTGAGCAAAAATGCTGCTTCAGCCACTAAGTGCACAGTCTTCCATCCTCAATATGTTTGTCAGAACAGTAATTAATCCTCAGGAAACATTTTGTCATAAGTAGCTACATGATTTTCTATATTGGTAATGTATAGCTGGAACGTGCGTTGTTTGAGTCTTGTTAAGACTTAAAATATTGCTGAACAAACAGTGAAGAAATGATAAAAGGAATGACACTCTCACAGAAAAGCTGCACCACAAGAAAATAGGAAACACTTTTACCAGATTTAATGGTTTGAAGCTAACAGTATGTTTGATGACAGCAAACAAATACTACCTTTTTGTCTCATTTGAAACAGTAGAGTTTATGAGACAGAAAGATCCTGAATACAGAAGAGATTGTCTAGCTTTTGGAAGTAATTTGAGTTAGATTTATAGTTAAGGCTTTGGGAAAGACAAAGTGAAAAAAATTAATGACCGCTGTTAAAAAAAAAAGAAATCAGTTGTGATGTGTTTCTCTACAGTGAAAATTACTGTAGGTAAATAAGAGTGTTGTTTGTGATAGAATACCAAATAGAAGTGAATTCCAGAATAATTTGTGAACATTGAAACTACTCAAATTTAATTACTTGTTTTGCAACTTTGAGTATGCTGACTGGAACAAAACAGCAACTTCCAGCTAAGCTGTGGAGGGTTCTTGTCTTTTCAAAGAGCAAGCTACTCCAACATGCACTTTGTAGAGGTCAGTGCTGTACAGCCACTCCAAATCTTTTTATATCTCCAACATTTTCCTAATACCCTGTGGCAGAAATATCTGAGTTTCTCTTGTCTTGGAGCCTGAAGACTCACGTCAATCTGATATTTCCTTGTCTGAGGTTCTGTTCCAGGTCAGCAATTTGATTTTCTCAGTGCCTTTGGAACTCTCAGTTGAGAGAAGCATCTCTTCTGTGGATTGTAATCTTATCTTTAAGTTTTCCTTTCAAGTATCTTAAGGTCCTAAATGGACACTTTCTGGCTTTCTTATCTCTTACAGCTGCAGAAGCTTGAACCTAAACATAGCCTTTGCTAGTATTCTGTTTTCCCTTACAAAGTAAATGCAGAATGCCTCATGATTTTGCTATTGAATTTTTTGAAAGAATATTAAGTGGCTGATCTTCACTATTTGTAATTACCATAATACCAACAGAGGTAAAATAAAGAATTTTGCTTTATACTGGCTTACTTGGAGGATAGCATACCACTCCATTAAATATCCAAATTTACTCTTCTTATTACTCAGTTTGGAACCTGTGGTACTGCTAGAACTTCAGTAGTTTCATGTTCTACATGTAGACATCTGGTAAGTCACAATTTGACGGTTGCAAGGCATTTTTTTATAGGGATGCATAGACATTTGAGAGGGTTAATTTGGCTGAACAGTGACTAAAGTGTTGTATTCTTTACACTCTGATACCAGGTTTACACATGGGGTTCCCCTGGGTGTTATTCTCATGCAACAATGGCTCTGTGGCAGAATATGAAGTTCTTAAAGTATGTATAAAATAGGCTTATACATATTTATCACCAACATAATGATAGGAATAAGTAAACTTGGATAGGAAGGGTATTCTGGGCCATGGACTTACATGTTGTCACTCCTGATTATAGTGCAGGAAGCAAGAGGTCAGATGTCAAAAAACATTTTGCCTGATTTTGCTTGATCTCTCTGTACTGCATGTGCTTAACAAACATTAAGAGTTTAGACTGTGAGATAGGAGACTTCTTTGAGAAAGAGGTAGTTAACTGTTGTATTATCCTTAAAGCCAAGAAAAGCTGGGATTCTTGAAGCCTGTGATTCCTTTCCAGTGTTCTGACAAAGCAATTTATTATGGCCCAGTTATGTCCTCTATTGCATAGATGTTAGTATGTTAAGTAGCTGAAAGCTTTTGAAAGAATTTTGTTTCTGTTCTTTTCCAGTATGTGCAGGCTACTGTACTGGGTTACTGATAGGAACTTCTGTCCACTTTTTTGAGGCATATAGTTGTCAACTGACTTGAGGATGGCACTGTGTAATGTATGTGTCTCAAGACTGAAGGCATGTGATGGTAGGAAGGGTCACTCTTCCTGGTGAATTTTAGGAAGTTGTCAGGGCCTGTTTGCACCATGAGTATTGTGCACTGTTCTGGTTCTCCATTCCCAGTCAGAGTGGAGTAGAATCAGAGAAAGTTCAGGTAAGTGGTAAGAAGAATGATCAAAAAGTAGGATGAGTTCCACATACAGAGGAATTAAGTTAGGGCTCTTTAATCTGAAAGAGCAGTAACTGATGAGAATGTGAGAGGTCTGCAAGGTCATAAGACAGGGATGGGTAATTTCATTCCTTTCCAGTACAAGAACATACTAAGTTTGTAGGACTTAGTGTCAAAGCAAGTAATGGTAAGTGATTCTTCAACAGTGTGTGACTCCTTGCCAAGTACCATGTGTACTAAATGAGTCCAAGAGGTCAATGGGCACCTATGTGGAAGAGAAATCCACTGAGAGTTATGAATAATACAGAAACCACACTGAGCTCAAGAAGGTCCCTGAGCTGAAAATAGTTGGTGGAATTATACGTGCTTACCTTGTTTTTTTTCTTCCTTATGCTTCTGCAATGGCTTAGTTGGAGATAAGTTACTGAAGACATTTTTTCTGGTCTGAACTCTCCTGGATATTCTTATATTGTATTATTTTTATCAGAGCACCACTCATGCTTGTGGAACGTGTGACTTTTGAATGCTTGCCCCCTCAAGTAATGGTTTCATAACACAGCTGATTTTGGAGTGTTAGCTTCCTATGAGTTTAGCCTAGACTGCAGCAATGTAGTCAGACAAGGACAAGGACTGCAGTTTGGGTCCCATTCCATCATCTAAATGTGTTATCTGTCTGCACACTCCATGTAATTGAAGATGAAACTAGGAAGGTTGAAGTAAGGTCTGTTGATTCACAGACTGGCATCATAATGTCCATGAAAGACATACCATTTTGTTGTTTTGGCACCTTCTCTGAAATCGAGGCCTGATATTTAAAATCTGTTTTCATTAAAAGATATGTGTGTTCTGTGGGAGACAAGCAGTGTTTCTGTAAGCTTTGTTTGATAGTATGCTGCACACATAGTGTGGTGACATCAGTTCTCTGAAGAGGAACACTGGTGACTGTTTGGTCTGAGGCAAGCAAAGCTCTCTCTCACTTTCAGCTACTCATGTTCTCCAGCTCCTTCTTTTAGCTGCATTCTCTACTGTGTGTGGCTGGAGGTGGCTTCAAACTGACTATCACTAACTATACCTTGTAAGACTTCTCTGAGGAAGAGACAAATGAACCCATTTTACAGATGCTGCAGAGAAACTGAGGCCCTGATTGAGTAAAAATTTTCACTCATTTAACTTAAGTGAGCAGGCAAGTGCATGCGATTTACAAGATGGAAGATACTAGGTTTTTAATCTTAAGCACACTTTGGATATGCTCTCATTATTGGACAATATTATGTCGTTTCTAATGGTTGTCTGAAAGAGAACACAGCCTAAGTCGTCCTGCTGATCAAAATTCTCGAGTTGCTGTGGTTGGTAGCAGGTTATAGATTTGTTCCACATTTTTATCTTACCATCTAAAGTCGGAGAATGTCAAAGTAAGATGTATAACAGGCCCATCTTATCTCTTGTACCTCCTTGCTGACTCAGCTCTACAACTCTATTCTTAGGCTTCTGTCTTCTAATCTCCTCTGGCTGATTTCCCCCTATGTTTTAAAATGTTTCTGTTGTAGCAGCTGTAGCCAAGACTGTTTGTGTTGTGGAAGTGGAAAAGTACTGCTAGTCTAATGAGTGAAAATGGATGTCCAAGCAACCATAGTGCAGCCACCTTTACTGTAAGGGGAATAACAACAGAAAAAAAGTATGGTAAAGTGTAAACAATTTTTGGCAGGTTCAGTGAAAGAATAATGCTAAATACTATACCAGTTTTGCTCTCCTGTGTAATTTTTTACTGCTTTCCCCTCTTCTTATTGTATGGAACTTAGTGACAGCTACATTTGTATGCCTGGGCTTTATAACTGTTTTATAAAATCTATCTGTATTTCACATGAGAAATATTAAATCTTGGATATAGTGCCTGATAAAACATCAAAGCATAATGACATTCACTGATGTCTGTTCAGTCAAGTCCATAGAATTATATAAGTGATGAGCGATGTCTGCTTTTTTGTAAGACAGGAGAAACTAGTACCCTTTTGTAACTTTGTTATTCTCAAACTTAAATAAAAAGTATCCCTGTTTACTAGTGGCTGTTGGTGACTTTCAGGACATTCATAATTCTGTGTTCTTTTTGTTGTAGGAAAGGGACAAATTCTACTTGACGCGCAGTGTCATATTGGAGTTACTGCAAGCACTCAAGTTAAAGTCACCCTTGCCAGACATGAATCTGCTGCTGTTGGTGCAGGTACAGGAGATTCTTGTGTAATTCTCATACTGAACCTGTCTCAGCCCAACTTCAGGAGTGGGACAGAGGAAGAAGAACTAAGTCCAACATGGTTGCAAAAAGTACCAGCAATGTTGGGAAAGCAGGAACTCTTTGAATGGAAATCCAGTTACTTATGTACGCATTGTTGCATGCATTGAGGCTTCCACATTAAAATTTAAGAAACTAAATTTGGAATCCACATTTCACAGAATGATAATGAGCTGTGCATCATTGCTGCCATATTGAGGATCATAGAATATATCTTGAGTTGGAAGGGACCCATAAGGGTTGAGTCCATTGAGCTTCATACCATGTCGCAGTGGAGCAGGTGCCCCAGGTACTCATATCCTAGCCCCAAGCACAGTGTGCAGTTTGTTTGGGAAAGGGTGCTAGTTGATCATGGGCCAAAACTCAGTTTCTAGCAGTAAACTGTCTCCAGTCCCTGAAGACCATTGTCTTTTAGCCTGTAGTTTTTCAGTAAAGAATACATAGACAATATTTCTGTTCTTTTCATTCTATGGAGTTAAGCTAACTTTTTCATTGGAATATCTGAGGAAATAAGACACAGACTTGTGAAAACTTCTTCTGCCTCCAAGATGGCAAGTGTGACACAAGTTTGCCACCACAAACCTGTCCCACAAAAACAATTTACTGAAGTTCTTCAAATGTAGTCACAGGTAGTGGGCTCTCATTGTTTACAATGAGCTAACAATGATATGTGTTTAAGAACTTAAAATTATAGCATAACAGCACTCCATAAGGTGCAAACAAGATGTTTATTACGTAGGTCATTCATAATGCTTCCAGCATCTGAGCTCCATTCACTCTTTCCGTTCCCGTTGTGGGATCAGAGCTTCATGTAGCTTACTATGGCCTTATTTTCTTCTGAGTACTGGTACATTACTCATAGTAAGTGATTGCCAGTTGACAGAGAAATAATACTGACAAATGAAATTATATAGCCGTTAGGATAACTCTGAAAACAATTATTTTGCCATCAGTGTTAGGGGAAGAATTTGGGAGGCAACGCTTGGTTTTTTGTTTTTTCTTTTGTTGGTAAAGGGTTATTTTTTAAAATCCATTTTAATTTAAAAAGCAGGAATTTGCCCTTTTAAAAAAATTATTATTAATTCCAAACTTCTTTTTTTTCAGTCCCAGCCAGTACCATCAAATAGCTTAACAACCACCAATCTCTTTCTGTCTTACAGGTGCAGTGATGCACCTTGATACTGTGTGCATTGGTATTTGGTTGACTAGAACTGACTTTTCCTGTATTACAGAATAAAGCAATTATTCTGCATTACTCCGTTGTATAGCTCAGTCCTGTGACTGCCCCAAAGGATGACCATCCCCCAGTTTAGGCAATCCTGAATTTCTCATT
Source organism: Manacus vitellinus (assembly GCF_001715985.3). Lineage (NCBI taxonomy): Eukaryota > Metazoa > Chordata > Aves > Passeriformes > Pipridae > Manacus > Manacus vitellinus. Next base: position 27,885,399 of record NW_021940750.1, read on the forward strand.
TGAGAATGCAAACATGCCATGTCAGTTTTAGCAGTGGTATTTAACCAATAAACACTTGCTCTTCATATTGAGTCAAACACCTTATAGACCCAGTAAACAAAACTATGTATCTTTACATTATCTCATAAAGTTAAAGTGATATTTGCCTGGATTTTCCTCCTAGCACTGTTCCCATATGCTGTATTCACTTTGAGATGTATTCATACCTTACACAACAGCATCTAATGTGGATATAAATGTCTTTTATGATGTCTTTCTTTCAGAGGCTGATGAAGTGATTCATATTTCCTGCTATCCAAAGCAGCCAGCTTCTGTTTTTATGCAGTCAGTGGTAAAGAATAGGGGTTGTATTCAGACCATCTGCCATAGATGATGCCTACTGGAGGCATGATGACTACTTCTCCCATTGACTGTGCAAATTGGCAGCTCTCAGTAGTATGTGGTCTGAATCATTCAACAGCCTCTTGAATTTAAATACCATAGTAACCACTAAGCCCACTGTAATTTAAGAAATTTGCTAGTAAAAAACGCATACATATCTGATTTTTTAAATTTTCTTTGGTGTCATTAATAGAATGAAGGGATTATTTCATTTACCACACAGAACCACTACAATATTAATTCAAATTGTATGCTTTGAATCAACAAGGCCATAGCAGAATTAACACAGCAAATGGCTTTAATGGCTTTAATTTCCAACAGTCGTGTCTCCATGGACATGTGAGCTTGTATGCAAGATTCCATACAGACAGTGCACACAGAATACAGAGATTCCATCAAAATGTTCCAGATAACAAAGAAGTTAGGAGCACTTTAATTTAATGATAGATCAGTCGTGGGCTGACTAACAAAGGAATTCCTAGAAATGTACATTTGACACCCACATTTTTCCAGATTATATAGTGCCATCAGTGTCACTGGTGACATAAGTACTAAGATGAGAGTTAACTTTATCCCACTTTACAAAGAATGAGAATTTTAACCACATCACTCCAATCATTGCATAGGTGTCCTGGATGATAAAAGATACAGAAAGTCTGTCTCCTTGATTTGTCCTAGCAAATGAAAGCCATCATGTACATGCTGCTGTTCCATGGGTTTCCATAGGAACTGCTTCTTCACCCAGCATTTTGTTTCCCATTGCTTTTCTCCTGCTCACATTTCATTAGCACACATCTTCAGGATTTTCACTGACTTCAGATTGTATTAGTGTCTCTTTAGAATTTGCTTGTTCAGTCAGGCTCTAAGACTCAGTGTATCTGATCTGTTTTGTTTAGATGACTCCTATTTTGGGAGGAGCTAATGTAAATCAGTGTATATCTAGTGGTTTCACTTTATGTTTCTGTGAAGATCTAATCCACTAATTACTGAATGAAAAGATTTAAGGTGACATATAATATGTTTATAAGAATATATATTTTAAAACATCTGATTATGATGGTAGAGGTATAATATATACAGATTATGATGTATAGATAATTCATTACAGTCAGCAGACATTACAGTTTAGACATTACACTGCAGCTGTACCTCAGCAGGCAATGCCAGTAAGATGCATGACAACTACTTACCCATTTCTCATTTTTTTACACTGTCGGGGTATTTTTCTTTCCCTTTTTTTTCCTTTTTTTGTTTTTTACACGACTGGCATGAAATTGCTTACCAATGACATCTTAATGTATTATAATATCTGTAGAGGGAGACAACATAAATGACAATGAACTGGACTGGAAATGTAAGAAATTTTTCATTTTGAGTTTGGTTTCCCCATGTTGTAGTGAGGTCGGGGTCAGTCTCTTTTCCCAAGTGACAAATGAAAGGACAAGAGAAGATGGCCTCAAGTTGCACCAGAAGAGTTTTAGGTTGGCTATTAGGAAAAATTTCTTCACTGAAAGGATTGTCAGGCACTGGGGCAGGCTGCCCAGGGAAGTGATGGAGTGGAGTGGCACATAAGGATATGGTTTAGTGGTAGCCTTGGCAGTGTTAGGTTTATGGTTGGACTCTGGTCTTAATGTCTTTTCCAACCTAAATGATTCTGATTCTGTGATCCTTTTTTGACTGCATTGCAACTTCAGGAAGGATGCCTGGAACTGCCAGTCTGACAATGAGAAAAATAAGCTAAACAAGGCCTAATTATTCACTAGAGGTTGACTTAAATTTATCAGGTTTTTTTACATATAAATTAATATCTCTTATTTAACCCAAACTCTTCTGTACAAAAGATACAGAAAAGCTATAGATATATAGTTTTTTTTTAATATAGCTCTCCTGCTTTTTTAGAAAGCTTATAGCAGACCAGTAGAGGTTCCTTTGGGTGCTGTTTCTTGTTGTTGTTTTGAAAAGAAAATGTCTGAAATAAATGGCATTTGTCTTTGGTGAGGGTTTTTTGTGACTTAGATGTCGAGTCCTGTACAGTGGCTGTAGTAGTGCACTGAATTGTTGGGTGCTAAATATACTCAGCCAGATTCGTCGTGGAATTATGGTCTTTTTTTGCAGCTGATGTAGTACAAGAGAAGCCAAATCTGCACAAAAATGGTTGACTGAAAAATTGTTTACACAGGAAAACAACCTCTCTGTTGTCCAGTGGACCTAGTGTCAGCATTGCTCTTTCTGAAATAGGGTGCATTAAGAGAAAATCTGTCATCTGTTTGCCTAAGTCCATTAACGGTCCTTTTTAAAAGAGAAGTGAAGAGTCATGGTTGCTGTTTGAACTAAGACTCATCGGTCTTTGCTGGATTGATATGCCCATACCCTAAGGCTTTCATTTGCTTTCCATGTACCTATTATAGCTGTGGCACAGAAGAGCACCAGGCCATGTCTCATCTGAAATATGAGTTAGATTCCTGGTTTATTTCTATTTGGCTCATTCTGGTGTAAAATAAATTTTAACCAGAAGAAGAGTCAACTGGAGCCAGGCCAGTGTCTGAGGATAACTAGTTAGATTATTAGTCTAAACTCAAGTATGTCTCGGACTTTTTGTCAAGACAGGTGAAGTAGTTTCCAAGTCTTGGTTGGCAGTCTGAGTTCAGATTAAATCCAGTTGAAAGGTAAAGCTTGTGGAAGAGTAAATTCTAGGTCTGTAGAGGATATTCTGAAATTTTCACAAAGTGGTCGGTCATTGAGAGTACTGCTAACACACGTGCATTAGACAACCATAAATTATATTGTGTAGTCAATATCTGTCCTAGTTTGTGAAAGTACCGTGGTATTAATTTTCCAGAAAGAAAATTAAATCTTAGACCTTAGTTTGGCAGTTATTTTCTGTCTGCTCTTTCTTAGAAATTTACATTGCATCGCTATGGACAGAAATTGCTCAAGTGCAAATGTAGTGTTAGGACAAGAAGTTGTAGGAACAAGCAAATCATCTGCAGGGTGTCCAATGCCTTATTGAATCTTATAATGATTAAATAACAGTATTAGCTTGTTTAATATATGAATGATGTGGACATTGGAGATTTTAGGTCAAGGGATTTGGAAATAAAAAGAAATAAGAAAAAAGAAAAATAAAGCAAGGAAAATAAAAGTGTAAGAGCAATTAGAAATATTCTACTATAACAGAATGACACTGACCATCTCTCAGAAACTCCTTGTTTATGTAATACTGCAGCCTGTATTGTGCAGAAGTTATATGACACCATACCGGTATGGTCTCATCTTCAAAACTGTTTATATAATTCATCATTGCAGAACTTCAGTGAACGTGTTATATCACAGTGAAGAATATAGCATGTTCTACCTTGTCGTTCTCTATCATGGTTTATTCTATAATGAATGAGGAGCATTTGATATATAGAAGGAATAGAAAATATGTATATATATATTTGTTCATAAAGAAAGTCTGATTTATTATGCAGTATTCTCCAAATTGCTCCTGCACAACATATGTGTTAATTAAGCACATTAAAGTCAGAATTTTTTCATTATATTTATCTCATTTATAATGATGAGTTAACTAGGTTGTTTGTGAAGAAAGACGTCTAGAAGGGCAAATTACCATGAATAAAATCAAGAAGACATCTGAACTGATTTTAATGAAGTAATGAATAAATTATTAGTGTCTTCAGGTTACTCCAAAAAATTTAAAAAATAACTTGTATTTAATTTTTTCTTAGTTTGTTTGTGCAGATGCTGGAACAAAACTAGCTGAGTCAACAATCTTGCATAAACAGATGATTGCCTCAATGCCTGGAGTAAGTACTGAATCAAAGTCTATTTCTTAGTTCTGTTGTTCTGTTTTTAAAAAAAATATCTTATTCAGCTTGTTTCCTTAAAATTAATGCTCTTTCTTTTTCATTTCTCCTCTGGTTGGTAAGATGTATTACAGGCAGAGGTTGAGATGCTTCATCCTTTTTATTAATTTTGGAAAAGTTCTGAACTTGATGTTGCTTCCCTTAGTTTCACTGATAATCTTTAGTCATGTAACTACTTTAGTGGAACCTACGCTCAAGACAAATCGAGACCTTCTACTATTCTGTGTGGGGAACAGAGCAGCTGAATGCCTCAAAAAATAGTAGCAGGGTGGAAAGCTACAAGCCATTGCCTCCATTCTCACAAAAGATTATTTGGTTAAAGAAGGGGGTTAATGCTATATTCATGGCAATGTGTAAAGCATTCATCTATATCCTGATGATGAGTTTAGTTTAGGAGTACTAAATTACAAGTACTCCTATTTGCCTAGGCACTGAGCATGTCCCTGGTGAATATGCGAGGAAGTAGCACAGTGGGAAGTCTTCTCTTGTTCCATGACACATGTGACTGAGTACCCAAACAGATGGAAGAGGGTTAGCCCAGGTTTGCTTCACAAGCTGAGTGAGGAAAATGTTTCCCAATATGTGTGTCAGCTTTAGGGATGACGGGATAGGATCTTTCCCATTATCTTCTGAAGTTCATGATTTTTTAAATGCCAATCTTTAATAATACCTTTCCTCTCAACAGAATATTTTAATTTATACTTGCTTTAAATAGATAGACTAACACTGGTGTGGGAAGCTGTGATAGGAATGTGATCATTTCAGAAGAAATCATAGAAAATCAGACTCTGAATGAAACAGAGTAGATGGTTGGAAAGAAGTCTTGTGCAACTGAGCATTATTTTCAGAGATTGGAGTATAGTATCTTGTATAATTCTGTTATTCAATATTCTGAAACCCACGTGGAATCCTTCATACACATAAACTAGATGGAGGATATACTGACAGGGTGACCTTATTTTACTTATTTTGGTTTTTATTCTGTCATGGAAACTGACAGAAACAACCTTTGAAAAGCCAGAAGGTGGCGCAGTTCAACACTGTGTAGATTGATATTACCATACAAAAATGAGGAGTGCCCGGGTCAGTTGTTTAAGAGTTGTTTAAGAATGCTAGCAGTTTTTCAAATTTCAGCCACTAAAACTCAATTAAGGCTTAATTTTGTGATCAAAACTAAATCTGGTTTATTTGTATACTCAGAGAGGGTAATCAGCCTCTGTGCTTCAAAGTGTAGTTAATTAAGTAGAGGTCAAAGAGGAGTAGTTTTCTTCTGTAAACTCTACAGCAAGGTTTCACCCTGAGCATATGACTTTGGATAAAGTAGTCTTTTGTGACTTCAAAAGGATATTTAATTTAATAATTTCATTGTTTAGCTTCAAAAGTTAATCATTGCTTTAACTTGGCCCCTAAGCATGAGGCATTCATAGTTCCTTTGAATTCAGCTAGCATTGTCTTCACCTCAGACTATTAACATAGAAACAGAAGTTTATTTGATACCTAGTGGGTTGGTGGTATCACCTTCTGAAAGCTTGTCTCCAGGGTTCTCTGGTCTGTTCAAAGTCTTTATTTAATCTGACAGCTTTGTTCCGTTGACTGCTTTGCACACCTTGGGCACATCATGTACTAGCTGAAGGCCAGATTCGCATTTCTCACTATGTTCTAGGAAAAGGATTATGAAAATTTGTACTGCAGAAATACAGCAAGCACCACATGGAGTCCTTTTGTTTTCCCTTTGGGGTCGTTCTTGCTCTGGCACATGTGGCTTCTCAATGCTCATACCTTTAAGATCTAACTGAAGCAGTTTGTAGCTTAAGTGCCATTAAGATGCTGTATTTTGAATGCTTTTGCTTCAGGAGTATATCAGAAATACTCGTTAGTTTTTAAAAAAGGGGAAAAAAGTAAATTTCAGTGATGTTCATTTTAGTGATGTTTACACGTAAAATACCTGAAGACAGTTATTTATACTATTTTTCCATCATGATTAATGTGAATATAAGGGCATCTGTGCGTGTGACTGAATTTCAGTTATAGATTATTGTTTCCATTTGCAGAAATGCTCAGCTGCCTGAAAAACTGAGTTGTTAAATTCTCATCGTGTTTTTAAAACTTTGATTTTCCTGTAAATTTCAGGATTACATGACAGGGTATTCTTGCAAGTTTCATGAGTTAATCTTTTATCACTGTGGCAGATAAGAGTATTTTATGATGCATGAAGAAGCTTACAGACACTGGGCCATCTTCTTATACTGTAATCAGATAAGAGGGCATATTACAGATAGAAGAAGAAGATCAAAGCATACCTATTCTTAATTAAAGTAATCTAACTAAAAAGTAAAATAAAGAATTTGAGACAGACATTGTATTCTGGTGAAGAAGAAACAAAGACAAAAACATGAACATTCAAAACCTGGTACTTAAACTTATTTCTGTTGTGTTTTAGTGTGGAACAGCAGCAATGGAATGCATGAGGCAGTATGTTGGGGAAGTGCTGGATTTCATTGCAGATATGCATACCTTAACCAAATTAAAGGTTGGTTCTGAGCATACATTGATTTAAAGTGTATGTGCTTTTTTTAGAAGAAGTGTATTTTCTGTAAGGAACCTGCCTGGGAGAAGTATTTGAGGATGAGTGACAACTTTTTTTTCTTTCTATTTTAAAAAGCTGTTAGTACTGCTATAGGTTAGAGATTTCTGGGGGATCAGTAAAAAGTAGCTTATGCAGTGTTGAAATGGAGGCTGATTCAAATATAGTGAGCACACAATAGAAATGCAGGCTTGATTTTTCTGAAATGTTGATGATAAGCTAATGATAAGTTTTTCTGAAATGTTGATGATAAGCTAATGTCATAGCAAAGTCACTCTGAGAAGCAGTGGTGTTTAATATAACACAGGGAAACATAAAAGTCCTTGCCTGTATGACTAAGTACACTCCTCTGGAGGAATCCTGTGTCTTTTCTATACACAAACAGACACTGAAAAAAGGGGGTGTCCTTTTTCTAATGGAAGTTGTTTTCATTTTCAGGTTATGTTCTGTTGAGGTGGGGAAAACCCAAATATTGGTCTTACCTCTGTAGTTGAAACTGCTTTTTGTTTTATTTTCATTAGTTGGATGCTGATTGTAGCAGGAGTGATAGGAAAATACTTCTGTCAACATAAAATATTTTATTTAGGAATGCATTTCATGAAAGCATCCTAGTAATCAATAGCTGATCGAAACCTAGAATTCCTAAAACTTCTACCTGGTTTTTCACTTTTATGTTTTGAAATTGGACAAGAAGCTTCCCAAATACGTGGTCTGGCTGTTTAAAACTACATCAGAACCCTAAAATTACATGTTTTGATTTAACCATGTCATACAGGAATCTGAGAACAAGATTAGCATAATAGGAGAGTCAAATATGACTAAAACATTATGTATTGTAAAAAATAAGCTTTGTCTGTCTTGGAAAATTAAAGGGCAGTTCTTGTTTAACCAGACCAGATAAAACTTACTCTGTGGTTCCAACATAGTTGAGAAAATATTTGTAAGCATTTCTGATTTCCGAAATAGTCAGAACTTTAAACAAATTCACAAAATCTAGATTCAAATTCTTGTAAACTCATTTAATATATTTACTTACATTACTTGGGTTTTATTAACAGAGGTGTTACTCACTAGGAAGTGAGTCCTAAGATCATCCAGTTGTACAGTTTCTTACTACAAGTATGTATTATCAACAGCATCTGGAGTACCAAGCTAACTAAGAATGCTATATAATTTATATGACCAGTAACAATCCCAACAGCAAAATTTTAATGTGTGTGTTCAAATTTGGAAATTTCTACTCTCTGTAGGAATCAAGTGAAGAGAAATAGTTGTTTGTTTATTCTTGCCTGATATCATCTTTTGCATGTCTGAGAATAGTTTTTTTGAAAGAGGTTAATTATTTTTAGTCCTTTGTATTAGCAATTACTGCATTATTGAAAAGGTAAAAATGTTAATTCTGAAGATAATCACATTTCAGTGTACTGTTTCAATTCAGTTTATGATGCTTTTTATCCCTTTGGGATAACAGCTTGCAAAGTTTGGCAAGGCTTTATTTAGAAAATTCCACCTTTTTTGAAGGTGTATAATGTATCTGCCTACATACCTGTCTGTCGTTTTTACCTGGCTGTATAACAAAGCCATTAGATATTCATGCTGCTACACAGGATTTTTTTTCTCTTGAAAAAGACTTTAAGTAAGTGATTTTTGAGAGTGTAAGTTTCTGGAGTCAGATACTTATCTGTTACAAAAATATTATTGGTTCACTGATTTTTTTATCCTATTATAATAATTGAATAACTGATGACCTAGATTTTCTTGTACAAAGCATATGGCTCTCCTTTTAAGCAAGCAACTGCAGTTAGCATGTATTCTGTTATAGTCTAGTAGCAGAAGGTAATGCAAAGTTAGCTTAATAGAAATATAGAAGTATTTCAAGAAGCGCGAATGAAACATTCCTTAAAGCTGGCAAAGCAGGATGATAAATCATCTTTCCAGGAATAAATATGTATGTGTTTCTTGGTAAAAGGTTGGCCCTTTTTATTTCCAGGGTTCTAAGGCATTTGTAACAACAGAATAGTGCAATATAGTCATATTGCTGGTGAATAAGTGAGAGCTTCTTTCTGAACGTGTAAATGGAATATTGTACAGGGAAGGCACTTCCTGCCCAGATGCTGTCTTGTTAAATGGTTAGATTCTTCCATCTTCACTTAAGCTCTCTGGATGTGCAAGCATTAGTTTGTATTTATCAGCTGTTGAGTTTGCTGAGACAAAAGCTGCCTATACATTTTGTACAATTTATATTTTGTGTAGACTCTTGAAAATATGACCCTCTGTGGAAAGATCTGCATATCAAGCTGTTACTAATACAGCTAATACAGGGACTAATACTAATACAGGTGCTGGAGAATTTTTAAAAATCTATTTCCGGGTTTTGTTTTGTAGACACAGTTAGAGATCCTGAGAAAGAATTGAAGTGAAATGAAATAAAACATGCTGTTGCTTGGAAGAACTTAGTTTTTGGGTAGGAAATCAGATCTTTGCCTTACAGAGTCACATGAAGACTTGTTCTCAGCCACTGCATGAAGACACATTTGGTGGACATCTGAAAGTTGGTTTAGCTCAGATTGCTGCTATGGAAATCACTCGGGGAAACCACAGAGACAACAAAGCTGTGATCCGATATTTGCCTTGGCTTTACCATCCTCCTTCTGCAATGCAACAAGGGTGAGAATGCTTTTCCACAGGAAGGAATACTAAAATGAGTTAGAAATCTTCACCAAGTTCTGTGTTTATTGCCAGATTCCATAGATAAGACCCACAGTAGGGAATAATGGGAGTGGGACATAGAAGCAGCTGGTCAGCAGCTCCCTGATCCTTAACTGAGGAGTTTGTCAATGTAATATTTAAAGTACATGCCAAAGGGACACTGGAGGTAACTTCAATGGCTTGACTGGAGTTACCTCGGAAATTATCTTGATTCTTGATCTAGATGCAGACAGTGTAAAGCACACAAGTGCCTGATCAATCCTAGAATGATAGAAAATATTTTGGGAATTACAGAGAATACAATGGGAAATGGCCTTTGAATTTAGGGAGTACAAATGAGTGAGAACTCTTAAGGATAAGCCTACTGATGTGATGATAAAAATACTAACTTCATTTATGAAGTTAGGTGTGAGAAATCCTGCTCAAGACATGTTTTTTGTCCCTTTTCACTGTGATAAATCCTGATGTGCAGCATTTTATCTTCTAAAAAAAGGGAGATACTGTCCCTTGTCTTACCTTGACAACAAATGAGATGTTTTGAGTCTAGGCTGTTTGACTGTTTATTCTTGTCCTAGATTTATCCTGGACTACTTGTCCACTAAATTCTGTGTAGTCTAAGTCTTCTCTCAAGCTGTACCAATGATCTGTGCCTCCAGCACACTGAGACTGCATCTGCTTAATGTGTATAAGGAGACTCCATATTTTGGGGAAAGCCAGAAAAGCTATTATTGTTTAAAATCTGCTCTCTCTTGACAGGCCCAAAGAGTTCATAGAATGTGTCTCACACATTCGTTTGCTGTCCTGGCTACTTCTGGGATCTCTGACACATAATGTTGTCTGTCCAAATTCTCCATCATCTTGCATGCCTATTCCACTGGATGCAGGCTCACAAATTGCTGACCACCTTATTGTTATTCTGATTGGGTTTCCAGAGCAATCAAAGGTAAGGGGTTCCGTGTTATATGTGGAGAGGTGTTATGTGTTGGCCTTATTGCAAACACTTATTTATTTTTTTATAACAAGAAAGGAGGGTTAAAACCTTAATAAAATCTGGGATCTAGGGAAAGAGATCTCTGTAGTTCTTTTTACATAGCTACCTCTTTATGCATGGAAAACTGATGAAATCTGTACAATTAGGTTTGAAGTTCAGCTACTTCAAAATGTCTCAGCACAGGAGTGAGGAAGGAAAAACTGAATTTCAAATTGAAGCTTTAACAATGACCTAAATTGTAGCAAATCTCTCAGAAAATTATTTATTCTAGTTGTATATTCAGACTGGATAATTTGTAAATAATTTTATGATCAAAATAATTGCAAGCAGTGATGATTTAAGCACAACTTTTTTCTCAAGGTGCTCAGGACAAGAAGAGTTATTGAAGATTATAAGACATTTGTGACAGTAGTTTAACAGAAGTATAGCAGCAGTCTTTGACACCAACAAGGTTTTTATTAGTGACAGAAGTGGAATGATCACACATTTATCTTGTACATAAAATCCTCCTTTCTTCCCTTCACCTAACCAAGACACTGGTGCTTCCCATTCATTTCTTTGGCCTTTTTTTGCTCTTTCAAATACCTCTTTCCAGTTACCAGGCAACCATTGCAATGTTTGGTGCAGTCAGACGACCACAGAGCATGAATTCCTGTTGCATTTACAAACTGAGAAAACATCTCTGGCCAGAAGTATCTTTGTTGTAGTGAAGTAGTTAATGTCCAGCACTCCTGGAGGCTCAGACACTGTGATATGTAACAAGGATTAGCAAAGAGCCATGCTTGAGTATGCAAAATGAGTTCTTAGTTTTTCAAAACTTACTTTCCTTGACTGTTTTCCTGTGACTGTGAGCAGTCCCAACAAAGTAGAAATGGATGACAGGTTAACAGAACACATGTAAGGGCATGTATTTTGTATGATAGCCATCCTTTCAGGTGATCAGAAGCTGAATGACTTAATCTAGCAGCATTTCTGAAATGGAGTCATATATGCCAGGGCCTCTAGGCCTTCCATAGATTGCAGTGAAATTTTCCATGAAGAAAGCCTCAGAACAAGTCCTGAATACCTGTTTTGCAAAACTAACCTTCTTTTAAAGGAACTGACCTTAATGCCATACTCTTAGATTGCATGGGAGTGTGTTTGCAAATGCAGTTTTTAGTCTGAAAATATAAACCCATTTTTTAAACATGGAGAAGATGTTATCAAGTGTACTTGATTTACTGGCTCCGACTTAGAGGGAAATAGAGGAACGGGAGGGGTGAGACTGCACAGTCTCGGGATGCATGACAGAGGAGTGCTTTGATGAAAGCCTCTGCGCTGTATCCCAATGCACTTACTTAAATAAACATTTTCTTGTATTTTCTGTTTCTGTACAGACATCTGTTCTGCACATGTGTTCCCTCTTCCATGCATTTATATTTGCTCAGCTCTGGACAGTGTACTGCGAACAAACAGCCGTAGCTCCGACAGTCCAGAATCAGAATGAATTTAGCTTTACAGCCATCCTTACAGCCCTGGAGTTCTGGAGCCGAGTGACACCGAGCATCCTTCAGCTAATGGCACATAACAAAGTGGTGAGTCAGGTGCTGCAGACAGATTTAGTACAGATTAAACTTGGAGAGGGCTTGGCTCTGCTTCAGTGTTTCAATGGAATACAACCGACTATGAATAACATCATAAAGTGACTTTGTTGCTTTTGAGAAATTAAAGGGATAGCTAATTAGTAGTGGTTTAACTCTGCAGTGGGCCTGAAACAGGATCTAACCAGGTTCTGCCTGAATCAGGATCAAGAGCTAGAGTCACTGCTTGTTGGATTAAGAGCTCCTTGAATCATATATCCTGCTCTTAACTGTGATCTCTTGTTTTATCTGACTCTGCCTTACAGCAGCAATGAAGTGTTCTAGGATAATTCTGTGAATATCCACTTGATTATTTTTTGCCATGTGATGGTGAAAAAAATACACAACTGCTGACAATTGACTATTCATAACTCACTGGCCACTCATCAAAAATAAGCTGAATAAATATCACTTCACTTTTGAGTAATGAATGACCTGAAGGAGGTGTCTCTAGAGATAAGAGTTGAAAAGGAAATATTCACTACATCCAGAAATCATCCAGACTATTTATTTGGAAATAACTTTTAAACATTTGTTTATCTCAAATACTCACTACTGTTGGAGCAATTTTGTACAATAAGAACCCAGAGGGGTCCCAGCAGCCCTCTCATAGCTGGTACCATTGCTTGCCCTTGACTAATGATTCTCTGTGCCTGCAGGCTTAGGATTAAGAACTTGTTTCTGATGGGCAAGACCTACTGTTTCCCACTTCTCAGAAAGTCATGACAGGTCAAAACTTTTTAACTGAGACGTTAACTAGTAGCTCTGGCTCTGGGGAGCCTGATGTTAGCTTTGAGTGAGAAACATCCTTTATACACAGCCCAGTCCACTAAGTCAGGTGCTCTTAAGGTTTGGGTTTTTAAGGTTTGGTGCTTTCGAGTTTTTTCATTCTGTGTTTGTTTGGATTATATTTTTTCTTTTTTAAATGTAGACCTGCTATCTCTATGGAAATTATTTTACGTAATTCCCCTTTCCCCATGTGAAACATCTTCCATCCCAGGCAGGCATGGACCTTGCCCTTTTAGTTGTCATTGTGTGGGCTGCACTTGAATGTCTCTGAACCAATTATTATTTGCTTGTGTCTTGTCCATATCAGGCAAGGGCCACCTATAGCTGTCTTTAGATGATATTTTAGCCTCTGACACCTAGTGAGGTCTCTGTGGTTCAGAAGCCTCTTTTGGGAACAGTACTTCATGAAGCTCCATTTGAAGAAATGGGAAGTGTGCATAATGTTTCTAACCAGCCAGTTCTTTAGTCAGGCACAAAAGCCTCTTGTCAAGCCTTAGGACAAGAACATGACCTGGAAGTCCTAAGTTCCAATCCTGATTCTGAAAGTATATTGTTAAGTGGCTTTAGTGCAAGTTATTAAGCTCTCTACCTCAGCCATTGCTCTTTGAAATGTAGATAATAATACTTGCCTGTCTCACAGGGGTGTTGTGAGGTTAATTACTTAGTGTTTGTGAAGCACTTTGAAGATGAAAAGCACAACATAAAAGCTAAGCTTATTATTATTGAGGGGAGTTTACATGTAGTTTAGACAGGCACTGTAAATACTCACTGCTGGCTCAGGGTGTTTGTCTTGTATCTATGAATTTACACAATATGAAACATAAAAAGCTGTCTACTACCAAATAACTGATATTTGCATCTGTCATAAATTGTGGTACAAAATGGAAGAATTACAGACTAGCTGTCAGTTCAAAACAATAAATTGTCTTTTGATGGGGGATAAAAAGATGGTTTTTGTGAGTATGTTAATTTTCAAAGATTCAGTAAATAAAAATACCAATTTGTGACACACAGATTGATGAGAACTACACAGCAAAATAAAAACAATTTATGATGTCTGAAAAGAACAAAGCTGAAGGAAACTTGTTTTGATGTGTGATATGAATTAAAATACATCAAGCACTTGAAATACTTAATAGATAGATGTTATCACATCAGGAGAAAACTAAATTAAAAAAATGTCCCGTATGTGCTCATGTAGTATTTAATCTTGTATGTTAGTGGTTAATAAATGCACATCTAGTGATTCAGTAGTATAACTGCCCAGCAAATACAGGAAGACTGTGCTTAGAGAGTGTTGGCTTAGCTTACTACATTGTTATGCTTGGACATTTTTTGATTTTATGCTTGACTTTTTTTTCCAAGATGGTGGAAATGGTGTGCCTGCATGTGATCAGTTTAATGGAGGCTTTACAGGAATGCAACTCTACTATCTTTGTAAAGGTAGGCGTACCATACCATGAATATTTAGTTAATGCTGTTGCCTGACTATTGTGATTTCTAAACATACTGTCTTCTGTTTCCCCTCCCACTGAGAAAAAGAAAGCGGAAGAAACTGAAGTTGAATGATAATGCAGAAATAAAATGTAGTAGAGCATAATGAAAAGTAAAATGTCTGGTAAGAAGACCAGACCATAATCTCAAATTCAAGTTCTTCTGATTTTTTTAAAGCAATATTTAATTTACTTCCTCTTTACGTTGTTGCAATGGTCTTATTCCTCTAATAGACATAACTGATGTCGCTGACTTTGGGAACTTCTAGCTAGTGTCTGAATTTTCAGCCATCCTTTAATCAACATAGGTCCTTTGCAGATCACCTCACTGTGCCAAGCCTCCCATTTTTAGGTGGATAACAAAACGTTCGTGCCACAGTGGTTTTCTTGTTATTTTATGTACCTGTTGATTTTTTAGAAATCAGTAGTCAGTCTCCTATGGGTTACCACAGTGCTTGCAGAATAGATTCCCAAAGGAGTAGGGTAGTCTCACAAGCATAAATTGATTTTACTAGCCTTTTATACATGTTTTCACAGTGCATTATTCTGAAGAGAGTTTTCACATGAAATATAAGCAAATCAAGTAGTTAAGGTTAATATAGTTCTTCTATTGTCATAAAGGAAACTGCTGACTGTTGCTTTACTCCAGTCTTTTATGATCCAACAAGAATTGAAAATAAAGTAGCTAAAATTGAAGGTCTTTATGTCAACTGCATAAAAACATTCACATTCACTGTGAAAATACAGGTTTATAGTCAGTAATGGCTTGATTCACTACAGAAATTCTGTCACTAAGGGATGTTAAAATGATTATGGCTGTCCCTGGAAGACATGTGGGCTTCTCTTTCAGCCATCCAGGATGTTCAGAATTTGACAAGGATGAAGAATGACTTTAAAGCTGTGAAAATAGAGGCCTTTAGGGCCAAATCCCTGTCACAATTCAAATGAATGCTTTCAAGGGGGTTATATTTGAGAGTATATATCAATACTGTGCTAAATCAGGTTAAAAGGACATAGTTGTTACTACAAAATCAAGCTCATAAAACTGTGAAACTCAGAGTTAAGTTGCTAAGCTTTCATGTTTAGTGGATGGGAGATGGAAGAGAAGAATCTGGGTGACCAAATCCCCTTCATTCAGCCCTAAAGTGAAATCCTGAAGGAACAATATACATACATAATGGTACTATAGGATTTTTAGTTCCAGGTTACTATATCTTTTTTATAAGTAACTAAGTGTAAAAGTACATACTGTAGATCTGAAAAGTAAGTGCCACAATTTAGGGAAAGACTTACTGTATTGTTTAAGCCCTTCAGAGATTCAGCAGCACAAAGTTTACAGAGGAACCTGTGAGTGGCTTCTCTATAATTTAAAAAAATCAGATTTGATACTCTTCAGTGGCTGTGAAGTGGATCTGAACTTTGTTACTCCTACTTCAGAAGTCTGCATGGATGACAATTCTTTGAAAACAGTTGACTGGACAGTCTTTTGGTAGCTTGTTTTATTCTAGACAATTTTATCTTATGTTTTAAAGCTTTTTATTTCTTTTATTTTAGATGTAAGTCTTTCAAGCAAGGTTTAGTTTTCACTGAAGGAAAGGACATAGTGTAGTGAGATATATTTTTTTATACAGAACATTGTTAACACTTTCAGAGATTCATTCAGCAAAATTAATAATTACCAATTATTTTCTCTTGGAACAGAGCACATTAGCACTGATAAATATTGACCATTTATCGTTCATATAATGATGTTTACTGCAGTGTCTTTTATTCCATCTAAGGATCCAGGTGCTGCAAGAACTTACTTTGTTAATGAAGTCATGGCATGACTCCACACACACATTTTTAATGCACCAAAATGAGAAGGTGGTGCATGTCACATGGTGCCAGGCAGTTTACGGGATTGCTATCCTACCTAGGTGGTCATGTATGACAAGTGAGGGGAAATTTGTCATAAAACAAGCAAGAAAGAGATGACATAAACAATCTCCTTCACTGAAAGAAGAGCTTTCTTTACACCTGAGATAAGCACTCCATCTCCTCCTTGTGTTGGCGCTGTGTGATTTCCTCCTCCTGGTACCATTGGCCTTTGCTATTAAATTAAAGTCACACTGATAGCATTGAGACAGGTCTTGATTACTTCCTATAGTCTTTGAGCCATTCCATATATTCACAGAAGATATTTTTTGGATCTGATATTAGACTATCTTTACCAGTCTGCTGCAGAAAACAAAGTTGCTTTCCTGTGAAAACATTTCAACCATTTAATTTTCTTACTAAGTTGTAGTGAGATATATATATACACACACATTTACACAGATGCACATATACCTGCATCTATATTTAATTCATTATATATTCCTCTGAGGGAAAGCATTCTGCTTTGGGAGAGCTTAAATGGAAGTGTTCAATTTTTCTCCTGTTTTTCTATGTCAAAGGAACTGGGAAACTGGCCATCCCAGTGATAGCTGTTGATGACAGGGACCAGCTCCTTGCTGATCACATCTTTGTCTGACCATCAAATGTACCTCTGAGGAACTTGGGGGCTTACAGTAAAGACAGGAACAGCTCACCAATCACAAGGCCATTTTTAGAGATCCAGGGGTTCTAGGCAGCTCCAGCAGCTGCTGGGTAGCTTTCTAGAGAACTGGGCAGGCAGCAGAGTTGGGAAGCCAGAATAGCACAGTGACCAGTCTATTGTACAGCCTGGTTTCCATAAAAAATTGCTTTGGAATCAATACAATTCCGTTGAAAATATAAACTCAAAAAATTTAACATTGTCTGACAGCACTCTGTTCTTCCAGCTTTTCTTTCTAACTAGCTTTATGTATTCTTCCTTTGTGAAGAAAAGGTGGGCTAGGGATTAGTTAACAAAACTCAAATGCTTCAATAAAAATGTCTTCTTGTCTCATTTATCTGTCTGGCAGCTGTAGCACTAGAGGATTTGCTTGCTTGTGCCTGCAGCAGAATGTTATGTTTCCCTAAATGAGTCCAGACCCTGGAAGACAGAAGTGGTGCTGGAGGACAAAGATCTGTATCTAACCTTAGACCTTTCCATAAGAGAGTCAATATAAGCTAGTTTCCATAAGTGTCCTTTATAGTCAGTGGAGATAAACAGTATTTTTGGACATGATTCATCCTGATCTATTTTAGATACTTGCTTTGGGACAAGATGAACTGGATGTGAAGTGCTTCGTTCTCTCAGCTGACTGTAAAAGTTGTCCAGTGAATTGGTTCAGATGCAGTGGGGTATCCTAAGTTTTCTACCTAGCTTCCCTCCTTGCTTGACGTACTTCTGACACCAGTCCTGTCACCACTGGCTGTCTGCATAGGAACTTCATTAATGCTGGATGAAATTTTCAGTGACATTTTGTTGATGGCACTGGGGCACAGAGCATGGCTTCTCAGTATGATTACCTGTTTCCTCCTCACCAAAGAACACTCCAGCAGTCACTGGATTTTATTAAGCACTTCATTAGTGTGAGAGCCCACAGAAGGATGTACAGAGCTCACGTCTGCTGCATCTGGCTGCATTCCAGCTGTTTTGGCATTCATCTCTCTGTAAATGCTGAGGTTTGACTATGGTTCTTCATGTGGTAGACTTAAGTAATGAGTCCTGACAGAGCTGCATATGATTCTCCAGCAAAACAGCACTGAAATTGAAACAATTATCATTCCTTGCACAAGGGAAGCAGCACTTTATCTAATGTTGTCAATAGTGATTAGGTTTAACTTGCAGCTCCCGGAAGCTTAATTGGCAAATTGCAAATTTTAATGCCATTTGGAGGAACATTTTAGAACAGTAACCTCAGTGGTTAAATTAATATAGAAAAACATGAATACTTTTGCTAGAAATGCCTCTCTGTCTTCCATAAGCTTGTCACGTTACACTTACTCAGAAGTAAAACTTCCCTAAGGAGCAGGAGTCTGAAATGCATACCAGTCCAGTTCAATAGTAAGTGACAGATTTGTATACCTCCTCACCTTGTAATTCTGGATAGTTTTTACCTGTTCTACCAGGCCTAGAGAATGTCTTACATCCTGTAGTGAAGCACTGATGTGACTAGTGCTTATAAAATGCTGGTTACCATTTAAATATATGGCATTTTATTAGGAACCTCTGCTGCATGTTTTTTTTCAGTTCCCAATGAATGCCTCACGTTGCAGAATGTTTACTGTATTCACTCCAGTACTGCTCACCTGCACATACAGAAACACCCTCACAAGGAAAATAAGTGATTTCCTTTAATATATTTTTATTCTGTACTCTCATCATTGCCTTAAACAGGATATTAATAATTGTTACCAGTGATTCATCAAGCTACAAAAAAGGGAAGCTGGCTTCTTTACCTCTGACAGTTACCTTCCCCAAAACATATGCATCATTTAAAAATAACCACATTCTCAGATTTGTGGTTCAAACTATGTCAATTCAAATGGCTAAATGCATTAGATATATCCTTCTCTGTCTCACAGTAACTGAAGCATGTTTACAGTCACTTGTGTAATAACAAAATACACCTCTCATCTTACAGCTCATACCAATGTGGTTGCCAATGATACAGTCAAACCTAAAGGTGAGTATTTTCTAGTACCTTATCCTTTTATTCTTGGTGTTATACATTCCTGTAAGTTCTGAAAGTAAAATCACTAGATGTGGTCTCCAGACTCTCTCAAAATAGATCCTTTTAGTGTATCCAGATGAAGATCTCAAGTGTGAGCATACAGAGCATCACTGGCTGAGATACTTGCCCTGTGATCAGTACTGCTCTCCTTTTGCCTTCTGAAACTTTCCTGTAACCTGGTTCTGCATCGAGGCCTTTCCTCAGTATTTACTGAGATTGGTTGTTCCCTGATCTGTGGTTTTCCTGATGTCTTAGGCTTGAGAGTCCCCTGACAAATCAGGATTGTGACTGTTGACTCAGGAGATAGATTTGCGTTCTAAAGCAGATATTATGGGCTTGGGTAAAACTGTGTCAGCTGGCCCTCCTTGTAAGAGAGAGCAAGGTGGATCGAAGTGGTTTGTGAGTCAAGAAAATTTTGGTGAAGAGAATAAAAGTCGTGGAGTTGGTGTCAATATGGAGTTGTTTCTGTAAGCACATTTGCCCTCTGTGGCAACACTACAGTGCAGGATGTGGAAGAAAGAAATTCGACACTCGGGCAAGTGTAAGAACTTTCCCTGGCCAACAACCTGTAGCTGTCACAGTGCTGTATTAAAGGAAAGAAACTGAATGGTTTGCGTTATTTCAACAGCATTTATCTGCAGGACTACAGCTACGCCTCCAAGCCATCCAGAGCAATGTCAACCATCACAGCCTAAGGATGTTACAGGGCTCAGGACAAATGAACAATAGCTCATCTGTGCTCCGCAAATGGCTACAGTGTACCCAGTTCAAAATGGCTCAAGTAGAAATTCAATCATCAGAAGCTGCATCTCAATTTTATCCTTTATGATTCATGTAATTTGTTTCAAAATATTAATTTTTTAGCCTAGCAATAACAGAGTTAGAGCTGTAAAAGACCTTTTGTATAAGTCAGTATACAGAGTATATACTGTATCTATACTTTTTAGCCTAGGACAGATTGTGAAAAAGCTTATAATGGGTGAAGCTAAGAGCCTGATCCTGCCAGTTTATAGTTACAATTACTCAGGATCAACAGGTTCTAAGTCTGCATTCTTGAGCATATATTGGGAGGATTGGACTCAAATCTATCACATTGTACATATCTCTCTGATCATTGAAATATCTTGTTCTTAAATGTTTCTTTACATTATTTTTGAAGCTAAGACGAAAATCACTTTTCTTTAACTTCTATTTTTTTTAAAAATAGAATTGTGGGTATTCACAAACATGGAAGTGCTATGTTGCTATTTTTTTGACAATAACAAAAGAAAATCGGGTTTTTAGGAACCTTTATAGGAGTTTTTAGGGGGGATGTCTTTTTTTTTTTTTTAGATTCACAGCTGGCAATGCAATAAAATCTGTCACTATAAAACAGTGATGTTCTAATGAGGCTTTTTGTCATCATCTTCTGGGAAAACAGCAGCTTGTAAGGAGAGTTGTTATGAAGTGCACTTAGAAATTAGGTTGTTAAACTGTGCCAATTCATTCGTCTTTTTTTCAGTAGGTTTTCCAAAACTGCCAAGTCTGATTTATAATTCTTTGAAATACTGCTTTTACTTCATTGATTCTCTGCTGCTCTTCTTTGTAGGTTTCATAGAAGCCTTTTTAATTTTGTGATTACTGTACTGTATTCTTCTGTCAATACTTGTATACAGTGCAATTAAAAATGGATATCCCAGATCTATTCTTATTGATGTCTACAGAATTTATGTTGCAGACTTCAAGAGGAGCATGATTGGACCTGAAGTTTTGCATAATGGTATTTACAAATCCCAGCATTTGCATACTGCTGTATTAAACATGATGTTTAATAACAGATGGATTTTAACATCATTAGGGGATTCAGCCAAAGCCCATTGGAATCTAAGGAGAATCAATTAACTCAGTGGATTTTACATAAAATCTTGAAAGCATCATAGTTTACCACCTCTTGTAATAAATACTTAAATCTGTGCTATCCCAGTTGTATTTTCTGTATTTATTCTGTAATGCACTGATTAGAAGAATAACAAACATTAAGTTGTATATTAGAATGCTATTAAATCCCTAGTCCTTATTACTACTCTCGGAATCTGCCTAGGTACATCTCAGATTTTGTGAAGGGTCAATCTTTCCTCACTGCATTTACTAAAATAAGAATGGAAATGTTTGCATATATGCCATTATAATACCATTATACATTAAGAAAACAGCAACCAAAAATAAAACTAACCTATGAAACAAAGAAAAGACAGTAAGGCATGTGCTAGCTTGCTTAAAATAGCCCCCTATCTGTGTTTTCAATGGGGAGAAATTGATTTGGCTTTCCTTCCTTCTTAGATTCACACATTATAGGGTCTAAGCTTAAATGGCAAAGGGGGCATTCAGTACTTCAACCTTTTCCATGTCATGTATAACCAGGTGCCCTGTCTTATTCAGCAGCAGGCCCACATTTTCCCCAGTCTTCCTTTTGTCCCCTATGTACTTATAGAAGCCCTTCTTTTTGATATCCCTTGCCAGCTTCAAATACTGCTGGGCTTTAGCTTTCCTAACTTCATCCTCGGATGACTGGACAATGTCTCTGCATTTCTTTCAGAATGCCCATCCTTGCTTCTGCCCTCTGTATGCCTCCTTTTCGTGTTTGAGGTTGGCCAGGAGTTTTTTGTCTGTCCACACAGGTCTCCTGGTGTTTTTGTCTGACTTTCAACTCATTGGCATTGTCATGAATGAGTGTTTTAGGTCACTCAAAAAATCCCCGGCAAAGGTATCGGCACAAGCAGGTTTAATATAAAAGTGAAAGTTGGCAAGGTCCACTCTCCTATTTTAGTCGGTGGCTACAGCACACAGAGAAAAATCAGACTAAAATCAATAAATCATTCTAAAACTAAAATCAACCTAAAATGATCTACATGGAGGCTGGGGATGAAGAAGGGATAAGGATAAAAAGGAATGAGAGACACCCTCCTATTGAGTCACAAGGGTTCAGAGTGGACCTTCTTGCCAAACTGAACCACAGTGTTTAGGCCTAAAGGTTTTAACAGCACTTAACAGCACTTAATTGATAGCCTAATTTAAACAATTTAACAAAAGATACTATAGAATTTACTATAAACAGTAACTCACTTATAGGCCTATCTTACTTATGCACCTAACACGCTTAAGAGTCTAAGAGAGGAACATTCATAGTACATTTGCTAGAGCACATTTGCACTTACTGTGTCTTCTTCATGGTTGTGTCTGCAACACAGGTGATAACTTTGCTGGCTAACCACATAAATAGGGCCCAGGTTCACTATTGTGGGGACTGGGGTCACCCTAGTGAAACAGGAGTGCTATTGGGCCCCTGAAAAGTGGGACATGTAGGAGAGAGATATTTTTGTGTTTTGATGTGCTGTCACCTGGTGAATCTGAAAGACAACTGAAAGGCAAGGAGAGGGAGGAAATATGAGGCCCTCGGGTATCAAGTGGATGAGCTCAGGTGGGTACAATGGGAACTGTGGAAACCTGAAAGATGAAGACATGATTTGCAGGGAAGAACAGAGCCTGAGAAAATTTGTCATAAAACTAACTTCTGGAAAGGAGAATCTATGATCGGGCATCTCACTTGGTAGATAATGCATGTAGACAACATGGCATAAGTGCTTTCCCTGCCTAGCAAAATCTCTGCTTCAAAGCATCTAGTGTTCAGACTGGCAAAACAAAAAGAATGCAAATATAGTGGTGGGTAGTTATTAAAATTAAACACAGGCCAAAACCAGACCTGCTGAATCCAGGTCTGGAACTAAACACTTTAAGCCTTTGTGGGAATTGAGATCTGGTTTCAGCTCTGGGTTTAGAGATAAGAGCTGGTCACAGAATCTACTTCCATGTTTGAGCATAGGGTTTAGTATGTATCTGTCACTGATTATAATTAATACGGTTCCTATGGAGCTGTCATGCATAGGCAAATTAAGACTACTTATAAACTGAGAAGCTGCTTTAGCATAGAGAATACAGCCTGGAAGATGGTATGGCCAATGATTAGGGGTATGTTGACTAATAAAAACAAATAGCATGGGGCTTGACCAGGTGTGTGTGCTTTAACACTTCATGAAAATCTCTTTAAGTGCACTCTAGGGATCTTCAGAAGTACAGAAATCTGCATTAGGGGTTTTTTAAAGCACTGTAAAATATATCTTTACTGTGCCTGAGGTCAGTATACAACTCAAGTGAGTCACTCACATTAAGTCTCTGAAATAGCCTAGAGCAGCAATTCTTTATATTCTGTAGGAAGATTAGGAAGTAAATAACATTTGGTGTTCCCTGAAAATGCTACCAAGTAGCAGGGGCCAATCTTTCTGCTCTGCCGCGCTCCCAGCACGGCTGTGTCTCTGTGCACGTGTCACAAGGAGCAGAATCCATCCTCTGTCTGATCATAGAGACCTGCCATTTAGGAAGAGCATTTAGTCTTCTGTTGAAATAAGCTGCTTAAATCAACGCCTGTTACCAGGCCTGACCTAGTAAAAGAATCAATTTACTGTGTGCTGAACTGTGAAATTTCCAACAACAAGGGGCACTTTGGATGAAGCGATGGTTAAAGCCTCACACCGGCCGCAGTGCGTCCTACCGCTGGGTTACATAACCCGTGTCCTGAGTGCGGGGTTAATGTCTACGTGGGCATCTCAGGGTGCTTTCCTCTGCCTGTCAAGAAAGCCATGGCCTGAGCTACACACAGGGTCACACAAACAAAGGCTTTTGCAGCACATCAGTTACTATCTACATACATGCCTTATCTTGTACGTAACGTTTCTGCAACGTGTCATTAGAGCCATGGCAGTTCAAAGGCCCTAGAAACACAGTTGGTTTTCTGGCTCTCTTTTCCATGCTATGACAGCAGTCGATGTGCTCTAGGACTGATGAACATTCTGAGATGGAAGATCTTTCTGAACTCTGGCCTGTACAGCCTCCTTTCAAGCTGGATGAAGATTACCAGAGCCCAGAGCTGTTTGTCTTTGCTAGCGTGTCCTGGAAAAGAGCTCTGCAGCCAAGAATCCTGTGCTGTTCCCCCAGCTGCACGCAGCTCTGGGAGAGTTCTATCCACAGTTTTTCTTGTAGACTTTTGCAGCAAGGCTGAAGTCTGTTTTTTTCAAAAGGATCTGAATCTCAATTGCACAGCAGCCATTTAGTCAACAGTGTGGGTCTTCATCTTAGCAGTCTGCCTGAAGTCAGGAAGAGGCAACAGCATTAGAGTTTGTGGGACTTGATGCAAATTTGGAAGGAAGGGCTCTGCATTTGTCATTTGATTTATAACTCTGAATTACTCTATGCCCTTCAGCCTCTCCCTGCTGAGAACAATTTCAGCTGGAGGCTGAGCATCAAGGGACAGCAGTGAGAATTGTAACCGGAGGGGAAGGTATCCTGGTGGTCTCCAACTGCAAAGGGCTCAGGAGGAGAACTTGAATCCACCCTTGGCATTGCTCTCCCTGGGGCTTGCTGATGGGGAGTCGGGCTATCACTGGAAATGCCTCCAGTCAGATAACAGGAGGCCACATGACAATGAGGCCTGACCAGCCTGGTGAGCCGCTATGGTGCCTAAATCCTGCAGCTGGGAACTGGGGGGCTTTCAGCTATCACTGTGTATGGTTTGTGTATGATAATGTGTGCAAGGGGCAGGAGGAGGTGAAGAGCTGGCAGGGCTTGGGAGGGGTGGCTGTTTTCTTCATTCATCATTACGAAGCATTAACATGGAAAAGCAGAACCCATGACTCAGTCATTGGAAGTCTACATCATGAATTATTTTCCAGCATTTGGCTGGATTTGATAGATACCACAGGGCTTTCAGCCAACTGGCGTGCAGCCTTCCGTGCATTGCCCCAGGTAACCTACTCTGACACTGCATTTAAACAGCTCCTCATCAAACCTGACAAGCCATGACTGTGAGCTGGGAGGCTCTGAGTTTGATAGACACAATGTAATGCTAGGTTCAGTTTTCTCAATGCATAATTCAGCAGCTGGGCAGCATAACTGTTACAGCTGTTCTACTACTTTAAATCCTTTCAGAAAGGTACAATAGCACACCTGTGAAGTTTTACACACAAAATAAAAATTTTATAGGTAATAGATTTTTTACACAGGTTAGCTTTTCTGGCAGGTCCACTACTTTTATGTCAAATTGATTGCAGTAAAGTTCTTTACAAAAGCTTTGCTACACCTGTGAATCCTTGTCATGCAGGAAAAGTGTCAGTAAAACAGAATATAAAGGACTATCGCTAAAAGAAATAAATTATTTATTAAAACTGTTACCTATTTTGCACTTGTGAGGAAATCCTGTGTACATGCTGTTTGTTAGTGATATCCAAAGAAAGTACAAACTGCCAGACGTAGCAAAATCTACAGAGAGGTACGATTTATACCTGTTATGGATCACACCCTGTATTTATAGCTCAGAAGGAGCAAGGACTGATATGGTGAAGCAACTGAGCACCACAGCAATATGTGTTTCAGGTGCTAGTTGATTCCAGGGAGGTGTCAGATTAAACTGCTAAACTGATGCAGCCATGATCTGATTTTCCTCCAGATGCGTTTACTCAAGACCAGGTTTTGCCATCATTTTAGAATCAACAATGGAGGTTTTATTCTTTGTCATGTGTGTGTGTGTGGCACATCTGTTCTCCTGTTTGCTCTGATCACACAGAGTCCAGCATCTTCCTAAATCAGCTTAGTGCTCCAGAAGCTGCAGCTCAACTATTGCTCAGGAGATCCTGTTAACTGTACCAGATCAAAGCATTTTTCACATTTTTCAGTAGCATATAAAATCATAGTATTGGCATTTTCCTCCCTGTGATCACCACCCTTAAGACACCGATCTGGCTCATGTCAGATGTTCATCTGCTGTAAGTGTGTGTCCTGAGTAACAATAGCCCAGACATGTTTTCAAGCTTTCCCAGGAAAAGTGTTAGAGGACCATATTATTTTACCAACTGATTTTGTTAGACCAGCTTTCAAATTTAAAATAGTTTATTTCTTTTTCCTTGCACTAGACCCTATATCAGTTTCAAAAACATTTGTGCTTGGATCCCAGTCAGAACTTTCTCGGCCTGTCTCTAATGATTATTTAAGATCCATTAAGAGTTGACAGGGTGAGAAAAGCTGTACAAGCCAGGACAAAAATATGCTTCCTACTGATTTTATGAAATTTAAACTTATCCATCCCCAGCATTTACAGTTAAAGACTTCCATGTAGAGGTAGCCTTCTTCAGAACCTTTTCAGTAGCAATATTTATCTATGTTTCATTGTAGCTACTTCAATATTTTCTAACATTTCTGTCAAAATGAATTGCAACTGATTCACCTAATGTGTACTAATTTGCAAATTAATTCTATTAACTGAATTAGGCTTAACTGATCTGCATTGTCCAATTATTCATCTGACTCACCCATCCACAGACAGGAGGAGTAGCCTCAATGGGCTATTGTTCTGTTCCTTTTGAATTACAAAACAGCTGCTAGTTTTCCCAAGCTGTGAGGCCGAGATGAAACATTAGGGCTGCTGAAGATGCTTCACTTCAAATGAGAGTATTAGATATAGGGAATTTAATGTTGCCTCAAGTGTCACAAAGGTGCAGAATGAGATGGCTAAGAATCCACAGCAGCATTTCAAGGCTCTACTTAGTCCTGCCTGAGGGTGTTTTCCCATGTACTGTGACATCTCTCCTGGGATTCATAGTGAGTGTTACTATTCTACTTAGGATGTGTAAAGTAGAGCAGGACAAATAACCAATCCCCCTTTATGTCTTCCATTGGTGGACCAGCCCTAAGTGTGGCATAATGCTATTCCCTCACCATTCAGCAAAATAAGAAGAGTTTTGGTGAGTCTTTGATCTCCCGTATCTCTTCATGAATGCAAGGAGCATGGCCTGTAGAGACCTGAAGAACCAAGGAAGTGCTGTTCCTACCCTGTTCCAGGTGTGAGTGGGAAAGGCCACACTAAGATGCTTTGGGATGGGCATGTAGACCTGTGCCAGTGTGAGGTTTCCCTGACCAACTTTTCCAGCTGAGAAACCTGGATCTTAAATTTTACCCAGAGGTTAATTTTCAGGTAAGTGATAGTAGCCTGGGGCATTTAAAATGCAACTCACTTTCCTAATAAAGCATAGTTCCAGAGGTCAGGAAATGAACGTCAGATGTTGGGACGTTTACATCCCTTGCAGCTAATTTTACTGTTTGACATGGGACAGCTGTTTTGGCTGGTACCTAGAGCAGAGGGAAACATAGAAGGCACCTCAAATACATCTGGTTTGGGTTGAGCTTAGAGCTAAAGCTAAGAGAGGCCTTTGTCATAATTTCAGTGCAAAAGGAACAGCTGATCTTATAATCACAGTCAACATGAAGGATCCTGGCATCATCAAATAAAAAACCTAGATGTGATTTAGCTTATTATCTCTGAGTCAACAGCATCTTGCCTGAGCTGTCACATGATTCTGAATTGGACCCAAATCTTACATGCCCTCCTTAGTCCACTCACTTTAAGTTCAGTAAAATATTAATTCCCAGTGCTGCTTCCATATGAAAAGCTGAAAGTACCAGTGAAATGTATTGATTTTTAAAAGTGAAAACTGAGTCTCGAGGGAGTCTGGCTAGCTCAGAGGATTGTGTAATACACTGGAAAATCTGACATCCATTGCTATCTCCAGAAGAGAATGGTAGCTTGTGGTTGTGGAGTGATGCTCATTTTTAGCCCACTCTCAGGAAGTAAAAGCCTTGACTCTTTGGGATTTCTGGGTATTCACCTCAAAGGGAGCAGGCACATTGCAGTTCTGATCTAAACACCTTCAGTTATTGTTTGTTGCTTAGGTTTTGTTTTTAGAGGGTGTTCTGTTGCTGAAAATCTCCCTTTAAGAGACTTAATAGAGACAGATAGCAATTTAAGAACTACATAAAGGAAAAACATTTTCATTATCGAGAGGATTGCTTTATAATTTTCAAGATAAAAAGGGTATTTCTAATTCAATGACTTACTATGCTTAAGCAACATGAATTTAGCTCAGAAAAACTGCAAGAGTGATCCCCAAAGTGTCTCTGTAAATACCATACTTTTTGTGCTCTGAATACTGCAGAAGCAGTTAAGCTTCTCAGAACAACTTTTTAATTAAAGCAACAAAATGTGCCACTCACCACAGAACTGAAGTGGCCTCCTCTTTGCCTTCTAAATAGTAATTATGATTTCAACTCCTTTATTGCCACTTCTACTAAGCAAGAATCAAAAAGCAATCAAGTCTGAAGGACTGTAGGAATCTCAGATTAATACAATCAGCCCAACAGTAGGGAGACTTCTTTTTCTGGAGTAAAAATAGCAAATAGCAATGCCAAGTAGGTCCTTTTTTTTTTTTTTTATTGCCACTTGTTTCACACCATTAAATGCTTTGAACGAAAGGTACAGTAACTGCAGCTATAATAGTTAAACTTTAGATAAATGTACCTGTCAGAATATAAATGAAATCCTATATCACTTTGCTCATTTTGTTTTGTTTTCCCCATCCTAAATAAAATTACAGAGAATTAAATTTTTGAAGCATGACCATTGCACAGAGAATCATTCAGCTAAGAGCTGGCCACCTGCAAGAGATTCTCTCCTCCCTCCCCTTAAGCTTGTTATTTATTGTCTCCGTTACTAATTAGGTTTGCTGACTTAAACTTAGTTTGCAGATGATGGATTTTAAAGAATATTGCAAGGGACAAGACATCAAGGTCAATATCTAAAATTTGTAGAGTAGTTACCTTCAGAGGTCTCATGCTCTGTAACAGCCCAGGAAGGGAAACGCTGCGAGCTGAGCTGACACTCTTGTTAGTGTTTTTTGTTGTTGTGGGTTTTTTTTTTCACCCTTAAACCACAGCATGCAGCAAATAGGACTGCTGGTAGTGGTACCATAGTTATGAAAGTTAAAAGCCTTACTCATTAAAAGCAGCACCTGGTATGTGTGAAGGGCTTCCCTAGGCATCTGGAAAATGCTTCCAGGGTGGAAAAACAATACATTTTCTTGCAATCTGAGGACAAACTGACAAGGAGTAAAAGGGAGAGGGAAGCACTATAAGCATTTTGGATAAACATTGACTGCTTTATTGCTTACTGCAAATTCAGACAGGAGCTTTTCAAGGCTGAAGGGAGAAGAGTCATAATTGGATCCATGGCTAATTCTGCAGCAGTGAGGTGCAGTTCCAGTCTAATCTTTCATATGTATAAAATGGAAAATTCCACTTCAGTTCAGTTCTGGTGCTGGATCTACTTTAAATCTTTCTTTTCTCCCTCATTAGGCCTAATGACTTCATTACAGTCTCTTGTGATATAAGTCACTGCTTGGAGCAATAGGGTGATTGGAGTATGGTCCTCCATTGGTTTCATGGTTCAGGGAGCCCTCTCAGTAGCAGTTTCACCTTCTGGCCTATGGGGGCTAGGGACCATAAGAAGAGTATTCTCTGAGAAAAAGCCCAGGGTGAAAAAGCAAGAACAATTTTAGACTAAGTGTACTTTGGTGGAGTCTCATCTCTCTGAGATATCTGAGTTGTTTGTTCAGCCAGACTGGAATTTCCTTCCCTGACTGATGTGGTGGTGTCGGAATTCTTCTGAAGTCCATTCAGTCTTCCTTGACTTCTACATTACTTTTCCTTTTGCCGTGGCATACCTAGGCTTTAACTTGTGATCAACCAGGAAGTGGTCAGGCAGTTGGTCTAGATGATCATTGTAGACCCCTTCCAAGAGATATGTCCTATTCTATTCTATTCTATTCTATTCCATTCTACTCTATTCTATATATTCTATATAGAATATAGAATATATTCTAAGGCCCCTTCCAAGAGATATGTCCTATTCTATTCTATTCTATTCTATTCTATTCTATTCTATTCTATTCTATTCTATTCTATTCTATATATTCTATGTAGAATAGAATAGAATAGACACCCGGGGGTGTCATGTCCAGGGCTTGGAATCTGTGATGATGCCTTTGTCACTGGAAGCTCTTCTTTTAGCGTCAGCATCAGCATCAACTGCGGTCTCAAAGATATACAGACTCTTGGCTAGATCTGCTAAAGCTTGTGTAGGACTTCTTATGAAATGCAGGTGGCTGGGGCTACAGCCTTGAGATCTTCCTAAGAAATCTAATAAGTTGTAATTGTTATGACTCATTTATATACAAAGCCAGGATGACAATCTGAAACAAACTTAGAATCACTGGTTTACAGAATATTCCAGTAATTCATGCATTACTGACAGAAAACCCCAATATTTCAGGTTGTTATTGTTCCATACTTGCTTCTGATATCTTGGTATTTATATATGCAAAGTCTTGTTTTTTCACACTGTGAGTAAGTGGGGGGAATCACTAATTTCAATCAGTCTTACATCAGTAATAATTCAGCTCTCCCCAGCAGGTTGATTAGGTTCGTTGGATAAGACAGCTGTAGGATGTGCTGTGACAGGAGAGAATGACTGTTTGCTGAAACACTGCTGTCCATGGAGGTGGTTCATTTGGGAAATGCCAGCAGTGGGTGAGATGGAAAGGATGTGTTTGAAAGCTTAGAAGCTAATGATGGGACAGGCTGTTTCCTACAAGAGAAAGCAGAGGACTTGGAATAATTGTTGCTGGTTTTGTTCCAAGTCATTGCTCTTTATTGGATTAGCCAAGCTAAAATCCCCTCTAAATTAATGCTTAGGAACAAAACATATGTAATAATAGAAATAATATTTATGTAATTAAATTTATTTGTCCCCAAATTATCTGATTTCCTTTGCTGTCACAGAGTCATATTCTAAAATGTGCATACTTTGATACTACATTCAGTTCCAGCATACACAGATTTAAGTTGTCACTGAAGTACTGATACAACCATTTTATGCTTTTGTGAGGCAAACTGAATCGAAGACTTGTATAGATCTACTCTGTAATATACAGATAGGAAAAAAAATTGTTTAATGTATGGTATTCATTGCGATACTGTGATTACATTGACTTGAGTAATTGTCAGCAGTCAAATGATCTGCATAGTAATGCCCTGGGACTGGACATGGAGAAGAGAGGACTGACTTCCATCTTCTTGGTCCCAGAGTGGCACCAGTCTTAGACAATGCATCTGTGTCTCAGTTCCTTCATCATATTGTGAGGGAGGTAAGACTAAACTCCCTCAGAGAAATTTTATGAAAATTAGGTTTATATTTGTAAAGCCCTCTGAGAAATGTCAAAGGAACTTTCCCATCCCCAGGGTCTCTGTGTAAAGATCTGTGCACAAATGATGGTTTAAAAGGAATTTGAAGGCCTCAAGAGATAGAGATCTGAGGTAGCCATGGGGTCTCAATGGGTCAGTGGAAGAAATTCCACATGAACCTGTAAGCAAAACAAATAAAGCCAAACCAGTTCTTTGTAAATTCCAGTACTCCTAGAGGGAAAATTACCCACTCGACAAGGATTTCAGATGAACTTTTTCTGGATGTGCTACCTGAATTTGAGGGCATATCAAAATTAAATTAGAAGTAGAGTAGCTCACATATCGGATGGAGCAGAAAGAATTTAATTTATTCGACCTTTAGAGATTGCATCGTGTTTTGAAATTTAGAAGTGAACTTATAGTCCGGATTGAACCTGCCTGTACTTCATGCCAGAAAGACTGATTATAGCCTAAGAAGGGCAATTTGATATGTTTTCATAACAATATTTTGTTAGCACTAATAGGCAGCCAAATGCCAAACAGAAGATTAATTGAAGCAACAGTCAGGGAAGAGCTGAAGTTCAGCTGGGTAGTCCTTAATGAGCAAAATACAAATTGTGCATCATTGTCAGTGACCCATAAATATTTCTGAGAAATATTTCTTCCTGTTAAGAAGCAAAGAGATGTTCTTAAATTTAAACAAAGGGGGAAATTGGGAAAGAAAGGTTTTACTAATAAAAAGGCAGAAGGAGGAAGAGATGAGCAATAGTATGACAGGCTGTGGAATGGTTTGTATTTTCTCTAGAAAGATGGCTTTCAGTTCTCTGAACATCTGATGACTTTGGTGCTTTATATCACTACAGTTCTGGACCCTGAGCTACCAATGGTCATACATCACACAGTACATGTCTGATCCCTTTAGGGGAATCTGTGTGCCTGAAGCAGCTCCTTGGTATATGTAGGACATCTGCCTGTGATGCAAGAGGGGTACGTTAAATTGTTGCTTCTGCGCAAGGGAGTTGTAGCCAATCTTCTCCCTGAAGAGTGGTGTGTGCACCCACTCATAGGGCAGGATTTGCTGATTGGGGAAACTTCTGCTAAAAATCCAAACTTCTTCACTCCTTCAAAGGTTTGAAATGTAGTCACCCAACAGCCCAAAAAACCAAAAAGATGGAACCTTCCAAATATACCAGAGCAAAATCCAGTGCTATCCTTTTACAATCATCAGCAACGATAACTCAGCTTTGGGTTGGACAATGGAGTGGGTTCAGAGTAGGACAGATGACAAAATCTGGCCCATAAAGGCAATCCCATCTGCATTTTTTCCCCAGGCATGTAAATAAATAGGGGTTTTTTTGGGAAAAAATATTGCTGCTTTTGGAAAAAAGTAGATGTTTTATTTTCTTAGTTTTGATGAGGTGTTTTAGCTAAGGATAAAGGCTTCTATCAAATTCTGATCCTGCAGAAAACATTTTCTCCTCAAATCCAATTTCTACTCTTCTTTTCCTCAGTATAACAACCTCAGGCCTTACATGGCAGAGGAGTAACATTTATTAAGCTTCAGTGGCAGGAACTGATGAGCTTAGCAAAGATGTCACAGCGTGCCTTGCTTGCAGGCATGTGTGTAGAGTAACAATTCAGAGACAATCACTTGAAGTCTAAATCAGGCAACTTCTTGATCAATGAAAAAACACTCTCAGAAAATTAAATTGTGAAAAGTCAAGCTTGGTTGTTCATTTTCTAGAGAGCGTGATGGAGTGGGAAAAGCAATAGAAAACAAGCTCTCTGAACTCAGAAAGCCTGCTCCCCGCTGTGCTCCAGATTTCCTACTAAGTCCCCTCTGTGCCAGCCCCAGGAGGTGTGAGAGTCTGTGTTGGAACAATTTAATTACCCATCCCAGAAACAGTGCTGGAGACACTGTGCACTCCACTTTTGGGAAGCTTGGGGCTGGATGCAAGCAGTTTCCTCTCCTGATCCTGACAGAGAGGCTAGAGTCCCTGTGTAACACACCCACTTTTCCTGCCATGACTGGAAGAATGTATAAACTTTTAATCTCAGAAGCTTCCCTGGGGGAGGGAAGGAGCAGAAACACACTGAAGAGGCAGCAAAGCCTTTTAAAGTCTGGCATGGTGGTAGTCACGGAGATGGAGACAGTGGCATTCCACTGCAGTCTGCTGGCCTGTCTGCTCCTCAGCTTTCTCCTCCCTCTTTATGGAATGGCGATGTGTGACTCTGTGCTTGTCATGGGCTGGCCTCACTTTCCTGCTGCTGCACTACTAAGGTACCTCTGTATACTGCTGCACTCAGAGCACAGACATGTCATCAGTATCATAACACACCAGGCTCCTAGGAGACTATGGGAAGCTGTGGAAGCTGAAGAAGACAAGAAAGCTTATGTATATCTGCAGCAATCCTTGTGTTTGACGTTTTCAGAGGAGGCTTTCCATAACCAGAACTGACTGGCCACCACTGGTCTATCTTACAGGCTTCAGTGCCTGGATGATTCCTGGAGGTATCTGTCTTCCTTGGTGCAGAGTTAGCATTTGTGAAAACCATATTTAAACACTTGGTTCATTTTACTTAAACACCCATCTCATTTTACCTCTACTTGCATGCAGTACAGCTGCCATGGTGGGGCATGGGGAGATGCAATGTTTCCCACTTCTCTGGAATATAAAGCAGCTGCTTTGCTGATTTGATTTGTACTGAGGTTTGATTCTGGCTCTTACTTCCAGGATGTGGCTGTCTTTGGGTTTCTTGGTTTTCTTTCCTTTCTTTCCTCTCTCCCCATTTTGCACAGTATTGACCAGACAGGCCAATGATGATGACTCCCTTTCACCCTGGTCAGTGCCCTCACCACAGGCTGTAAAGCTGGAGTCTCCCTGCACATTCCAGTGAGATCGAGTCAGAAAAAACAACCAGTCTGTGATTCTTGGTAAGTTTTAGCATTCAGCATTGCTCGGTTGGATGGAGCCCAGAACAAATCTACTCTGGTGGAGGTGTCCCAGCAGCATGTGAATTTAAGCCCCTGTGAAGGCAGGCAGCAGCTCAAGAGGCACTCGAAAGCCCTGCCTTTGGATTGCTCTGTCAGATGTCTGCTGGGGATCTGGCTTTGTTTGTTTTGTCCATGTCTTCAGAGAAGTACATGACAGAATGAGGATTTACATAAAAGTCTCTGTCTCCCTTTTTTTTTTTTTTTAATAAATCTTAAAAGGAAACTTATTTTGGACTGAAACTAACTTTGAGGGAGGAACAAAGGAAGTTGTTTACAATGTCTAGGTCATTGGTTCACGAGAGAAGAAAAATAGAATTTATGTAATAGGTCACATTGGTCACACTGTTCGAAATTTCAAATTGTGATTGGTTAGATAAAATTTTATCAACAAACTGTTTGCAGAAGAATGTCCCTGTATCAGGGTTTGTTTGGATTAGAAATAACGAGAAGTCTTCTTGCATGAAGACTTAAAGATCTTAAATGAAGAAACAATGTCAGATCAGAGCATCAGCTGCTGAACTAATTAACTTAATGGATTTGGCTCTCTAGAGTAGAAGTGGTTCTGCATCACTTTTCCTGGTGGGTTTTTTGTTTGTTTGTTTTCCTGTTGTTGTTTGTTTTTTAATTCCACATTTGAGCACTGTTAATTTTAATCTGATTTTTCTGACTCTGTACTGTCTGAATACCTCAAACCCTCTATAGAACATTTTCATGTACAACAAAAAACCAAGCCCTGCTGACATTAAACCATAAGATGCAGTTTTAGTTTTATGCCTGTTGGGACAGTGGAAGCTTAAGAGGCTTTGCCAATTTTCCTGGATATATTCACATTTTGACCTTTCTCTGCTGTGAAACTCATAAATATAGCGAAATCGAGTTTCACATCTTCAGGGTAGATAAATTTCTGGTTGAAATGCTGCTCTGAGGCATGTTCTTTTTTGTATGAATTTTCTCCCCCAGCTAGAAAGAAAAATAGAAACCTTCCTGTCCTAACTGGTTTGGACAAGCAAACCAAGAGGGTCTGCAGATGTTTAAAGTGGTTACGAGAAAATGCCAACCTCTTTAACTACAGGAAAGTTAGAGAAAGATACACTGTCTTTGAACTGCTTTCTCCATTGAAAGAGAAATGCATTTCTTTCAAAAGTTAAAAATGCCAAGAAAGAAAGCAGCAAGAAAAGGCAGTAATTTCCATCAAAAACAGTGACAGAATAAGCATCATTGTGGCTCAGAGTGTATCTGTCACTAAAGGTGGTGACTGGGGGTGTAGGGCCATGCTGGCAGGGTCAGACTCTGTACACAGGAGCAAGCTTCAGGGACTCTTGCTGAGTCCTCCCCACTGGATGTTATAGGCATCCCCAAAACTATGGGCTTTTTGGGCTATTCCTTATGAGCTTTTTTGTGCAGGTCACTGAGTCTCACAGTTTTCCCATTTTAGAATAGGAATAAAATTTCTCAATTTCTCCTTGATTTTTCTATCTCTTCAGTTATTTGGAGACAGAATATCTCTTGTTATATGCATGCCCAGCATAACTGGACCTCTCTCATGATATGCCCATCTGCAATGAGGCATAGTTGGATGGAAATTCACACTTAGAACCAAAAGAGAATAATTATTCTTCTATGATGAACAGATCTTCTGTTCCAACAGACAAATCAGAATATTGGTACTGACACTTATTAAGTCCTTTTTCCCATCTTAGACTCAAAACAAGGACATGTTCCATATTATTATTACTACTATTATTATTAAATTATTTCACTATTATTATATTGGATTCACATATCCTAGCACCCATATCTGTTTTAAGTGAAACATATTCTTGAAAGACATTGTTATTTTCTTCTTCTTGCCAAGATCCCTACATAGTGTAAAAGCATACTTGTCCTAAGTAGCACAGCTAGAGCCCCTAGGAGAAGGCATTTGAAATGCTGTTTTCATTTTTGGCTGCATTTATAGGAATACATTTCTGCGAGGCCCTTCTATAATCTGTGAAATCATAGGAAGCCAGAGCATAAGGGAAATATACAGCTTCATCTTTCTATGAGGGTTTTTTATAACCTGTCATTGAAAAGAAATAAGTGATTTTCAAAAATCCATGTCAAATAAGTACGTCACCTAAAAAGCTCTGTATTGCTTGACTAGTTTGCTACAGGGTAGCTTTGTATAATTCCTTGGATAAAATAAATGTTATGAGCTTTCTCTTTCCAGGTAATTACATGGTATCATGCTTAGCCACACTAAACCCTGGGATATCCTGACCATGGCAAGATTTCATGTGCAGTACAGAGATGAAGAGTTAACATGACCATATCACAGGTTTAGGACATCTTGGCTACCCTTTGCTCCTGACCATCAAGGTAAATGCATTAAAGCAAAACTCCTTGAATGTGTAACACAGGCCCCATTAAACAGATCATAAATGTTCTTCAAACAGGTAATCAAACAACAAATATTAAGACAACCAGTAGTAAGGTGATGTCAGAATAGCAAAAAAAGAAGCAAGCAGTGAAACACAGTAGAGCAGATCAAAAGAGCAGGGCAGTACATCTAGTACTGCAGTGTGGAGATCCCCCTATTTAAAGAACATTAATTGGGCAGCAATTGATTTTTAAGGAGATGCTGGATACTGTGGATAAAGGATCATTATTATAATAATGCAGATAAACTGGCGCCCTGGAACCTGTCTGGAAAAGCGTTCTGTATTTGCCTAAATAATGGACATAAGGTAATGAAAAGCTCTGGGTTACTGGAAGCCATCCTTGTGCTGCAGGCAGAGGGCACAGGCTGTGCAGAAGCAACCATAGTCACAAGGATGGGGAGAGGGAATAGGGCAGATACTAGTTCACAACAGGACAACTTTTTTTCCTGACAGTTTGGTGAAGGGAGAAAAAGGGATCTTTGCTTTCAATAAAACTTAAGACCCTTTGCTCCGGTGTGAGGTGACCTTTTACAAGGTGAAGATCTCAGCTCATTTCTATGACTGGAGCAGATTTACGGCAGTTGCTCTATTTTGCATGAAGTAGCACAATTCTATGGGAGGGACAGATTGCAGCATGCTATCATTAGTGAGGCAAGACTGCAGTATTTCTGTTCTTGGGTGACTATCAGAAATTGATGTTATCCATAAGTTGGGGGTTTTTATCTACATAAAATTGTAAAGTGGAAAAAAAGTGCAACCATAAAAATAGAATCAACTAGTAAATAATTTAAACATTGAACAAAAGAGAAAAGGGAAAACAGAAGAGAGAAAAATTTTGAAGTGTGGTATCAGTTCTATTGCCTCCATCATTTGAACTTAGTGACTGGGACATGGGATCAGACAAATTACCTTTTTGCCCAGTTTATCCTTTCCTACAGCACCCACTGCCAGTAAACTGTAGTGTACTTGTCCCCACTGGGAAGCTGAAGAGGCTCTGTCTGAGGAGTCACATTTCTTTCAGGGAGGTGGTGGGTGCATATGCAAATAATTACTGCTGGATACCCAGGGCACTGGAAAAAAATTCTTCTGACTCCAGCAAATGCTCTTTTTGGGCCCTGCATTGATGTTCCCAAATCAGTTGCCTAAATTTACCTCAGCTTTGAGACTATATTCACTGATGCCAAGAGAGAGAGCAGTCATACTCTGAGACCTGTGAGGGCTAATGTAAACTCAGCACTTGCCTGTTACCTCTTTTACCCACATGGTCCAGGGAGAAACAGAAGCTTTGATGTTTCACAGATTTCACAGAATATTTTGAGCTGGGTCCCTTCCTTTGTTCAAAGCTTTAAAGTGCAAGGTGAATCTAGAAAATATTTATCCCTAGAAACAAACAAATAAACAAACTGCAGTCCTCTGTGAGATGAGATCAAGGTAGGCAACAAGCAAAGAAGAAACAAATGCTTGTATGAGCTGCAGTGCCATATCTGAAGATGAACATCTGAGTACCTGCAGTCCATCAGAGTCTGACATCCTCCCCAGGCTTTCTGCCACCAGGAAAGTGCAGGAGAGTCTGTCTCTACAGCCTGGCACAGGCACCCTCAACCTACCAGAGGTCATGTGGAAAAGCTCCTACCACAATCCCTAGTTCTGTAAATTCAGTTTTCATACAGCTGGTGATGCCCCCTGAGGCCCTCCTGGTTTGTGGATGCAGGTAGGGTCCATCAGGGTGAACTTACGTTTATCACAGCTGAGAAGGGTTTTAAATTTGACCTGAAAATGTGGCTCTTAGCTAAAAATCTGTCTTTTTGTTGTTATTTTGGATCGCAGAGATGAAGAACTAGGAAAAAAATGACACCTTTGTTCACCAGGATAGTTTCAGATTGTGTTTTCAAGGACCCAATACCTGTTTCATTTATCATACCAGTAAGATTGATTAACGTTGTATCAAGAATGCACAGGCTGGCCTTGTGCTTACCATTCAATATCAATCCAGAGAGGAAGACATGATCTGCAACAAGGGCTTCACCAAAATGTGACAACTTTTCCCTCCAGTGCTTTTCCAGAGCTATGACTTTCTCTGAGAGTGGTTTCATGCAGCACATGAGGCTGTGAGGCTGAGCCTCAGCGGTGAGGTGGTGAGCAGGATGGGATGCTCATTGCTCAGCTCTGTTGAGTCAAATATATGAGTAAAAACATATAGGCATCTACTGGGAAAATCACATTTAATTAGAAGGGAATAAAATGAACATGCAGAATAAAAAGAGACGAGAGCTGTCGCAGAAAGGAAGTTGAATTAATCCATCTGAGAATTCTCTGAATAATGATTATTATTAATAATGCTGAGCATTATGTAGCATTTTTTGGGTCAAGTTCATTGCTATGAATCATCACAACAAATGTGGAATGTAGGTTATTCTTCAGTATCCAAATGTCATATCTAATGTATATTAGTTTTAATTATCACTATCATATGATAAGGAGATGAATTCTGTCTTTGTTATTGAAGGGATTTTCCCACCTCTACTGCAAATAAGAATCTCATCACTTGTGCATCACCTTAGTCTGTCACCTGGCATATTAAGTATGGAATAAAATGTACAGGACAGAATATGGAATAACTGTTTTCATCTTCAGTGTAATTTTAAAATGTGTTCCTTTATGCAAAACAAAACTTAAGATAAACCTTTTATACTTTGGTTTCAACAAACATAATCTTATCTACTTCAAGCCCCAGAACTCTGTATGAAACAGCACTTCCTTTGGTCTGGAAAGCCTGAACACAAACCGACCAGCAGCCAAGGTCCCATACCAACGCAGCCCATGGGAGTCAAGCCACGGATATTAGTACACTTAGGGTACCACTCTATAAAAAACATTAACCACACAGCTCCATTTCCCCTCCTCAGTTCTTCAGGTCTGGCAGTTTCAACAGAGCCTTAATTATCAGCAGCCAGGATCATTCGCTGGGCACCTTTGATAGTTAGGATCTCCTTCTCTAATCTAACATCAAGGGTTTGCAGCCTCAGCTGATGATCTATCTCATTCATACACATTATTTACAGGCCATTGTCTTAATTCAGTTACAGCTGAAAATTAATACAGGCCAAAGCAAGATCTGACATTATGATTGTTTTCCAGACACACTCTAGAGAATGATGCATAATCTGACAGAGAGAAACTGTCCTGAAGCAGATCTCACCCTGTATAGACAAGTTGTTTGGGTAACCAGGAGAGCAGTTAACAGGTTTGAAAAACAATTGTGAAAGAGATATTTTAAAAATATCTGTTCATGCTATGAATAACATTAACAGGAACATTCTTAGAATAAAGGCATGTTTTCCTGGAGTAACTGGGCTTGAGGGTTTGAAATGTTTGGGAAAGGTGGGTTCGTAGCTAGTATATTTTAGACTCTCTCTTTTCCCGCCCCCCCCTTCTTTCTGATGGTTAAATGTAAGTCAAGGCAGAAAATCCCTGAAAACCCAAACTCAGTGCTTATTGCTTTTAAGCTTTCCTAAGCTGATAGAGTGTCATGTTGTTTTCAGCTGCTTGGTTCCCTTGGAGAAAGGGCACGTCTGTGCAATGTGCGCTGAATTCAGCTGATGGTGACAGACTGAGACATCAGAAGGGTTGAGTTGGCTTTTTGGACAGCTCCGGTCATTTTTGTCAACAATGTGTGACCAGCCCTCTTGGATAGATGATGCAGCTCCTCACCCTGAGGCGAGTCGGGTCAAAGGGCATTCTCTTCCTCACTTACGCATCTGGGTTCTTTTCCCTGATATGAGAAACTGCTCAAAATAGGAGGAAAAACAGATTTGAAGGAGGTGTCCTATGCCTGCTACAGCTTTTCTTAGCCTAAAAAAGAAAATGGATTGTAGGAAGAGGGGCTTAGTGCTTTAATACCCTTGCAATCTGCATTTCCATGTTTACTGCAACATTGGAGAGCTGGCCTTGCCAGAAGGCTGGGCTGGGATCACTGGGTCCTCTCCCATGTGCTCTCCAGACCCCCCTGAGGTCCCAGTTTGGGTTTCTTTCTCTGGAGACAGTAGCTGAACCTCTGAGCAGCCATGACCCAAAACTGCTGTGAAAGCCTGTGCTGCATGTGCTGCTCCTGGCTGGGAGTGAGGAGGAGGCACCACAGGCTCTTCAGCTGTCCCATTCAGTGGGTGCCTGACCAGGCTGTGCAAGTGACCTCAAAGGTATTGTCTGCCCGAGAATTATTATTTTCAGAATAACATTCATCTATGCAGACTGAACTAAATTGCATCCATGTGCACACATACAAATATGTGCACACACACACACAAATATGTGGACACACACACGGTGTTCTGCATCAAATTTCATAAAGTCTTGTTTTGTATTAATGAATTGACTGTGTTTTCCAGAATGAAGTTGCATTTTCTGTACAAGTTTGTATGAATATGTCCAGTTTTGGATGGACTGTTCATACTCTGATTATTGATTATTGTTACCCAATTCTACATAATGTTCCACTACAATGGGTGTCTGACATCATTGGACTGGATGCTGCCCGCCCTGCTGAACTGCCTGTGTGCAGCAGCATCTGCCCTCTCAGCATCAGTAAATTCAGACCCTGTGAGACATGTTCTGTGTTACAACAGTTGTTCCTATGCAACCAAACAGACTGAGGCTGTTCAGCCCCCCCAGGCATAGGTACTTATTTTAGGGTAAGATGGGTTGCCATCTGGAGATGCCATCTTTCTCCACTGAAAACGAGATTCTTGAGAATTTAGATGTATTAAACACTACATTTTTAGTTTGGTTGAAATTACATGAGAGAAATCCTGCCTCAAGTATTCAGTGGCTTCGTAAATCACAGGTGTTGAGAATAAACCTCTTCTCCCTATGACAAATGAAACTGCAATGTTACTGATATTCCTCAAGGTACTGACAGCAGAAATGGAGCCAATTCAGATCACATGGTGCTGGACAGAGAACGTCTCTCAGCACATACCCAGCACAGTAGAAATACCAAATGGGAATTCATCACAAGACTCATCTTGGTAAGTCAAAACTCTTAAAGGGAATGTTGAATATAGAGCATCCCTCAAATTTATGATGGATCAGTTTCCTGTTTGTAAGGTAAATAGCATTTCAGAGAAGACTTTTTTTTCTCTCAGAAATGATAAATTTTAATTCTAAAAGTGCTTGGCTCCATCTGGTATCTGATCAACACAATTCCTACACAACATTACAATTACTAAAATAAACTTCTGGTGCTTTTCCCCATGCCTATTTCTATGGAGTAGTTCTACTGCTTTTAGTTGGGCCATAAAAGATGGCATGCAACCTTGTGGGCACCACACAGCCTGATGCCTCACCTAAGGAACTTCTTGCTAAATATGCATTTCTTTTTTCTTCCTGGACAAGCTTCTTCAACACAGAAAGATCGTAATCTGAAACTCATGAGTCACTGAAATGCAGCCAAACCTCCAATTTGGAGACCCGAATTCATATTACAGGTGATGAGGCATGAGGAAAAACAAACCCTAAATAAAATAGCCGCTGAATCTGTAATTTCTTCATTCCGGTCCATTCCTCCATCCCATAAAGCCTCAGTAACTTCAGATTTGCATCTTCAGTACATAAAAAAAGTTGGGGAAAACGATAAACCCAGAGATATCTCCCACTCCCTTTCCCCCTCTTCTCCTCCTTCCCCCATAGTTTTTCAAAGGAGAATCAGATAATGACAATTCTGCCTCAGTGGCTGGAGACAGGGAGAAATTCTTTCCTCAAAAGATGCCCTGAAACATTTTATGCTGCAGTGCCATGGAAAATTGCAGATAGTTGCTGCTGACTTATAGACAGTCAGCATGTGTACATCTGTGTGTGTGTCTGAATGTATCTGCATGCAGGAGGCAGGTTTAGATAGCTGTAAAATCATAGCTTTGTCTGTGCAGTGCCAAAGGCAGCAGGAAACAGGAGAGTGGAGCAGATTCACGTGGTCATTCATTCGAGGGATTTCTAATGCTGAAGGTCTCTATCTGCATGTACGACCAACATCACCTGTTTCAAGGTAAAAAAATACCATGAGTAGGAAGGTTCTACTTTTTATTTCTCCTAAGTGTTTTTTATATTCTACTAAGGTGTGTTCCTACCAAGATATCTGAAGATGAGAGCATCCTAACTATTGCAAATATTTTGAGCAAAACTCACCACTAATTTTGAACTAAATTTACAAATGGTTTTGAGCTTTAAAAACAAATGAGCTGCATTTCTTTTATTTAGCTCAACTCTTGTTTTTATTACATATATTGAATTGAATAATTCTTGGACAAGAACTGATTGAACTTCAGTGTCCTAATTTTAGTAGGAATGTTAAGAAATGAAGCAACCTCACTGCAGAGAGGCTTGTAACTGTTAATAAAAACATTGCTCTGCTTATCAAATTTAATCCATCTCCAAAGATTGAAGGAATTAGAGATTCTCAAAAAAACCAGTCAGAAGTTACTGTTAGGTTTTGTTATAATATTTTTTCCCCAAATATCATTCTTGGAAGAAACTGTTCTTCTTCAACTCCCGGACAAATGCAAAGGTCAGCTTGCAGCAGAAGTCAGCTTGGAAAATTTCAGCACAAACTGTTCACACCTATAGGTTATAAGCATGCTAAACACTGGATCTTCAAATAGAATGGCCCAAGAAAATTACCACTGTTTCTGGCATCCATGTGTACTGTATGTACTTTTTGTGGTTTTACCATCCAAACTTGGTCCTGTGTAATGCTTAAAATGAAGAGAGGATAGGTGTGATACATTCCTAGAAAATTTTACATATGAGTTTTCTACTCCAGAGATTTTCTGAGGGGCTGTTGAAGGGACACCAGAGGCACATAACCTGCCAGAAAATTTTACTTGATGATTCCTGATGCTTTCATCACCTTCCTCTAAAAGTTGTTAGCAAAGGAATGACTTTGAGCAATCCAAGTCTGTGTCTATCAAAGCAGTCAGTCAGCCAGTCCATAGGTTAGGGTGACCTCCTGCTTCCAGGGCAACTTGCTGGGGACAAGGCAAATAGCATTTCTTCCCCTGGGTCCAGAGGTCACAAGGGACAACATGTTTAAAGCAAACAAGGCTCTGAAACACTCTTGTTTGAAATTCCACCTGAAATTCTTGCATTATTATTACATCCAGTGTTTTAATACCACTAAGCTATCACCCCAGCAGCCAATATCTCCACTTGTGGGCGCAGAGCCATGTACTCCATGG
The DNA here is from genome assembly GCF_001715985.3 of Manacus vitellinus. Classification (NCBI taxonomy): domain Eukaryota; kingdom Metazoa; phylum Chordata; class Aves; order Passeriformes; family Pipridae; genus Manacus; species Manacus vitellinus. The sequence goes on from NW_021940750.1 coordinate 27,929,256, forward strand.
TTACCCCACAGGGATTTGGTTGCTGGTGGCCAGGGCAGCCAGGGTGAGCAGGGCAGCAGGTGTCAGGCTCACGATGCTGAGCAAGGAGCTGTGCGATGCCTTGTTGTGGTGAAATGGGCTCCGGGAGTTTCCTGCTCTCTGATTTCTCCCTGCCACCTCTGAGGGGGCCATGGGTCCAGGCAGGACTTCCTCCTGCTGCTTGGGTACTGCACCAGGACCTTGGGATGGGGCAATACCTTCAGATACCTCAGTGTGGCTGAGTGTGGGCAGGAGGGACCTGGCTTTCACGAGCAGTTGCTTATGAAAATTTCCCATTTTGCTCCTGAATGCCTGCCTGCCTTTCTGCTACCACTGGAGAGGTGAGCAGATGGGTGATCAGGTGCATTTGTGTTTTAATCCCTCCTTAAAAGGAACACACAGGCTTTGAAATATTCTGTTAAGCAAATGGCTGCAAATGAGGTGTGAAGCCCACAGCCAGGATACACCCCTCACTCTGTCCTTTGTACTTCCCTCACTCTCCGGGTACCCCCCTGCACCCCCCCGCCCTTCTTTTTTTTTTTTTTTTTTTTTTTTTTTTTTTTAATTTTCCGGTAGGCATCAATTAGATGAGGGCTTTTCCTTTTAAACATTGGGATTTTCACTCGGCCTGCTAAGGCTGTCAGGTCTTGTTTGCTGCTGAACAGTTCATGCTTTGGTGCTGGACAATACATGAATGTTTAAATTGCTTGAAATGTCTAATTGAATTATCCTCAAATTACAAATCAAAATAGGAGAGGCTGTCTCTGGCTCACAGGCTCATTCACTGGGATGTGTCTGCTGTACTGCTGCTTTTCTTTATATTTTCTTTTCTGCTTCCGACTACGCCCGTGTTAAATGAAACTTAAATACTGAAAGCATTTCTGTCTGTGTGTGCAGGGGGAAGTGATGCCGAACTTAAAGGGAAATTTATTCACGTTCAGGCTCCAAGTTCTTTTTGTGCTGCACGAAAATGAATTCATGAAATTTATTTCAATGCACAGGAAAGGAAAACAGCCAGCTGCTATTTACAAAGAAACTTCCTTTCTCTTTCAGCCACAGTGATATATCATATAAAATACTTTCAGGCAGATATATATATACAATTTAACTACTTTTTTATGAGAGCTCACAGGTTAAGGAAACCAACAGCCATTAAAAAGATTTTATGCTTCTAGCCAGCACTCATGACAAAATCAGCTTCTTAAAGCCTTGCCATTTATGCAACAAGGGAGAAATTTAAATCCATAGGATTTTCTTTTGTAAGTTGTTAAGGGAGGCAGAGCTGGGTCTCCAAGCATCACATCTGCCCTGCCCTGCCCCCTCCCCAGCAACACTGGAGACTGATCAGAAACTCTAGTTAGTGCAGGAATGCTTCTTTCATGGGTATAATGTTTTTTATGGCATTTAATAATATATGATACAGGGGGTTTGACTACCTACCTCCAGCCTCAATTGGTTTGCTGCTGCATCTTAACTTCTTCAGTGACTGTCTGTACCAAGGGCCCAAAGTGGGTATTGGTGCTCCGTATTGTGCTCAGCAGTTGCACCATTCCTCCTCTCCCCAGAAAACACCCCTGCAGGGGCTGCACACTTTATCCAGGGGTTCGTACCTCCCTCCATGGCTGTCAGGACATCTCATGTGCTATATATTAGCTGATCAGGTAAGGAGCCCTTGCCAGGGCTCACAGCACTGCATGGATGCTCACACCCAGACAGGTTGGGCTGGCAGGACACTCAGTCTAATCAGGAGAATTGCCAATCACCATGGATATACCAAACTGTGCCACGGCATAAGACAGAGGCAGCAGGACAAGAGTTTAAATGTTGCACTCACGAAAGTGAGGGCTTCTATTTCAACTAAAACCAAAAATAAGACAAGTTCAAAACATGTTAGGCATCTTGGTATTAATATTCTCAGTATCTTTTCCTGAACAGTAAAAAAAAAAAAAGTAGTTTCAGGCCACTTTCAAGGGCAACTTCTCGTTAGCTTGCAATTAAACAACTGTTTCTGTGTGTCTTCTGGTTGAAGACATAATAGTTAGGAAAGAACCTTAAGGAAATGGCTTAGATAAAATCTTTATTAATGGAAGATCATCTCTGAAGGGATATTTTTGATAAGAAAGAAACATATATTAAAATGTTAACACTTAAGTAACTGAAGACTAATACACACTATAACATCAGTTGTTGGTTGTTTTTTTAAAACATTTGATTGCTTTTTGGGCAAAGATTACAACTGCATGAATCAAGCGTGCCCAAACAAGAGCATATTTCAGAAATGGAGAAAGCTCTAGTTTGAAACTAATTGTACTGGACATCTTTTAAAATGATGTAGACTTTGGAAATGCATGTGCCTAGACGAAACTAGTGAAAAGGACTTCATGATTTTATATTACTGAAATCACAGAATACACCCCATCCCTCTCATTACAAATTTCTTGCTCCCTCTCCAAATATATTAAAACTTTGCAATCTAATTTCTCTCTGGTATCATAACACAGGTTTCCAGTGATGGGACAGTGGAGGAAAAGCATACCAGGCAACACCAGGCTCTTCAGCACAGCAAGTTGCTGCATATTGCATTATTTAACAATGTTTTCAGCTATGCTCAAGATGTAACCTTGGTTTTAGGTTTGGAGCTCTTTTACTGTGCTCTAGTCTAATCAAATTTGCACTCAATGCTCCTGTTGCTTGCTGTGACTATTCCACCATAGCTAAAGCATGACAAGAGCTCAGCCAAACAGCACGGAATCTGGGCTGATATTTTTAGTGTAAGTAGGACTTGAGGGACCTCACCAGAATTTCACCAGGGTGTGCCCTACTTTTTTCTGCTGCATGGTTTCTCTGTGGTCTCTTCCTGATTGTGGCGATCTCTTCAAAGTGACATCCTTCTTCCTCTGCTGCAAATGGGAGGTAGGAATGTTTATCCAACAGCTTTGATGCCTGAAGCAGGGGTCAATGACTTCCAGAGGCATTTTTCTTTCTCAGTGGTCACAGGGAAATTTTAATGTGGAAGTTTTCTTCTGCGAAATGTCTCTGATATTTAAGTCTGCTGGATATCATAGTCTATGACAGAATGGTTATTGCTGTAATTCATTAAACTGCCACTTGATCACCTTTCATTATAGAATCATAGAATTGTTTATGTTGGAAAAGGACCATCAAGTCCAACCACTAACTTAGCACCACCCTGTTCACTGCTAAACCATGTCCCTAAGTGGCACATCTACATGTCTTTTAAATAGGTCCAGGGTTGGTGACTCTACCACTTCCCTGGGCAGCCTCGTCCAATGCTTCTTTTGGTGAAGAAATTTTTCTTAACATCCAATCTAAAACTCCCTTGGTACAACTTGAGGCCCTCTTCTTTTGTCCTATCGCTTGTTATTTGGGAGAAGAGACTGACTCCCATCTTGTTAGAACCTCCTTCCAAGTAGCTGTAGAGAGAGATAAGGTTTCCCTTGAACCTTTGTTCCTCCAAACTAAACATCCCCAGCTCCCTTAGCCTATCCTCATAAGACTTGTTCTCCAGACCCTTCATACTCCTGCCATTCTAGATGATTAGTGTTCCTCAGTCCCATTTAAGGTTTTTGTCCAGCTGGGACATGAAATAATTCCTAAGGGACCTGCAAAAACTGTTAGGGAATATCATCTTGGGAACTAAAGACAACCAAGATGCCTCCTGATTTATAATAAAATCCTCCCATCCCATGGCTGGTGTTCAACTGACCTCAGTCAGGTACCTGGCAGTCCCTGGGGGAATTACTTCAGCCTCCTTCTGTGGCTGGGGAAGGAAGACCCCACTGTGAAGGAGGGGTTCAGGTTGTGGCAGCCCCTTGGCTTCAGAGAACCTCACGCAGGGTGTGCTCTGAACAGGGAGGGGTGAATACCAGCAAAAGGACACAGGTTTAACTACTCTGTGTCAGTGTTGGTCTGCTGAAGGACTGGTCCATAACTGGCTTTTGTTCTTGCATGGAAAAGGGAGGGTGAAGCCCACCCAGGGAGTTAGAATATAAAATGATGCATATTATCTCTTGCACCAAAATAAATAAAGGTATGTAGTGTTATGCAAAAGACAAAGAAATACGTCTAAAACTAGACTATGTTGTTAGGGAAACTTCTAGCCTCTCAGCATAAAGAGAAAGGATTTCATGAACTTTGTGGGGCTGCAGGAATGTCTGAGTGTAATTCCTTTGCTTACACAGCACCAGCAGTGCACCTATCTGGGATTAAACTGCAGGTTTAGGTGAGATAGAACCAGAACCTGGCTGGACACATGCACAAGCAGCAGCCCCAAGCTTCTCCAAAACCATAACAGAAAGTGTTCATGCAAGCAGGGTGAATTTGGGCAATAAAAGAGTGCTGAAGAGGCACTGCAGCCATTCCTCCCTTCAACATGTAGACTGCTCTCAACTACATAACTGACAGGACACAGGAAACTTTTTACAAGTACATTTTTATTTAAAATAAAAATTAATTATGGTGGCTTTTTAAAATAGGGTACTGCACAATCTGTATATGCAACACAGTTTTTGGTACGGAACATACTTATTGAGCAATATCCTTAAATACTAAATATATATTAATGGCTTGTTTGAGAAACATGACAACATTAATTTTGATATTTTTTTTCTCTTTAGTCATTTAACCACTGATACAGATTTCCTATAAACAATATTCGTTTTCATCTGTACATGTGGTACACAGTCAAGAAGGCAGATCTTAGAATATTTACATTCATGCATTGATTTAAACACACTATGTTGCAGTTTAAAATAATATATTTTTGTTTGTACAGGTGCAAGGAGTATTGTAAATACATATCTACCATAGGCCTGATTCTCCATTGCTTGGCAGTGTCTATGGTCATGACCTGTTTGGAGCAGGATGCCCACACTTTCTTCACATGCTGTGACCATATGGCATGCAAGACCGGACAATTAGGTCTCTGTATAGATATATATATCTCAGTATATTTATATCTTATACTTAGTAGAACTTTCCTCTTCCCTTCCATGTCTGTTTTTGCAGCATCTGTCCAAGGCAGAGATGCTTTCCCCAGGCACACCTCTGAGTTGGGTGTGGGTCAGGAAGGGTGGCAGCTCCACCTTCCTGATGCTGCTGAGGAACAAGGAAACTCAACAGCTCAGGCCCTTAAAATGCACTCCCCGCTAGTGGTGATCCTTGAGAAGAGATTTTGAGTGGCAGCTTTCCCTCAGACTGAGCACAGCAGTTTACTCAGTCTGTCTGGTGGTGGTCAGAGCAGAACAGGTAACTTCTGTGTAGAAACTGGTCACCTTTGCATCTGCTGGGGATCCGGCTATTTTGTGAACGGAGCTATGAAGGACCTTTCTATCCCTGATGCTTTGGTGGCTAAAAAGGAACTCAAAATGCTTTTAAAGCTGCATATTAGATTGCCAGTTCCCCAGAACCAGGATCACTGCTTAGTGAAGCGCTTATCCAGCAGGCCTACTCCTTTCCTTTTGTATTTAATTATAGTACAATAAGGAAGCATAGAAGCCTCTCTTATAAAAGCTTTGCAAGTAGTCTGTAGAGTGTTAAACACAAGCTCATACCACATCAGCAGGCTTCTGAATTCACTCCTGAGAGACAATGCCTTTCTAGCCTTTCTTTTCTGAAGACTTATATCTGCTTCCAGTATACTTTTCTAAGCACTTCTGAATATCACTTTAAATTTCAGTGCAGTGTAGTCAACTGTACCTAGGCAGGAATCTAAAGGCAAAACTACCTCATGGAAGATTTCCCACCTCTCCTTGCCGTGCCATGGTGTGAGGGCTGAGAGGAAAGTATCTGGGCAAGCAGAGGAGCAGCCCTCAGGCTGTCTGCTGCTGCTCTTCTGTGGCCAATGCATTAGAAAAGCACAAGGGAAATGTCTGTTCCAAGAACTATTATGGTGATTATGTGCCCAAATACATTTATCAGCATGTTGCATATAACGATAGTGTATATCTGCCTATGCAAATAAGCTACATCTATATCTCTCAAAATACTGTCACAGAGCTGGTACATACTTTTATCTTGATTATACAGATGGGTAAATTGAGGCACAGAGAGGCAAAATTACTTGCTAGTAAAGAGCAGATTCAGTGGCAGAGTTGAAAACAGATCCTAGTCCACATGTAGTACGTCTTGCAATGCCCCGCCTCCCCACTCTCCATGAAGTTTTTAATGTTTATATTCTCCTAAGGAGTCCTCAGGAGGCCTGGGGGAGTTTGCTTGTGGGTTGTGTCATGCACCAGGGTCTTCTCTAGTGAGGACATTTTACCATTTACATCAATGAAAATCAGACAGTGTCTAGTGACCATCTCTTTCTTGCAAAAACAGATGCATTTTGATGGACTTGTTGTGATTTTCACCTTACAGAACATGCCTTTAAAGCTGAATTAGGAATAAAATAAAACCAACAACCTTTAGGAGAAAGTGCTAATCCTGAGCCTGTATCATGCTAAACTTATCTGCATTCATACTTTATACTCTCAGAGACACATGCAACCAGTCTCAAACTATGCCACATTTTCACATTTAGGCTGAAACAAGTGGAGTAAAAAAAGAAAGGCAAACATAGGTAACTACATTAAAATAAATGTTATAGCTTAAAAAATATTCTAGAAATATACTTGTAATATTATTATTATAGTATTTAGGAGCTAAGTGCTTTAGGCAATCATCATTTGGGATACTAGACTCAAAGTGTAAATCCTGTCATTTTAATCCCACTTTGGATCTAAGAACATATCACTCTGTCTTGTGCAAGCACACAAAATGACTGTGTCTGGGAATGATCATACTCTTGGGCAAAGGGTTACTTATTCCCTTTCACTTTTGTAATTGCATTCACTTCCCAAGAAGATCTAGCTTTAAAAAATAATTTTATGTGGTTAAACTTCTACATAGTGATGACAGACTAAAAAGCTAAATGAATAAATCCATAAATTTCTCAAGAGCAGTATATAGCAGCATTTCATTTTATCATTGAAAAGATACTTATATTTACATACACCCTATTGTTCAACAGGTAATAGAAAGCTACAGATGGGCCTGACCTGAAACTGCTGATTTGAACGTCCCAGAGCTTCTTTTGGGGAAGGTCTGCAGAACATTGTCTTCCTCTACCATCAGGCCAAACTCTGCATCTCAGTAATAGACCAACTGCAGGCAGGAATGCATTCAAATCAAGGTCTGATTTCTGCAGTTCAGGCACATCCTTATATAAAACTGGTGTGCTGCAGTACCGAGGGACATAACAGCCAGGGCACAGCCACATCCCAGGGACTGGGCTGACACCTGGGAGTTACTCATAGATGCGGAGACCCAGTGGTGTTGAAGCTTTATGTCCGGACAAGAAGCCAGGGTGTAAATTTGTCTTTGACTGCATCACTACTTTCAGCACAGAGGTAAACGGAGACATACACGTGGAGGTATGACACGAAGAAAAGTTTTGAGGAGGTGGGGAAAGACCAGCATCTCGACTAGTCTCATCACCTTTATCCTAAGGGTTATTTACTGAGTCTAACCTGAGATCCTACATGAAATGAATTTGGGTAGATTCAGCCTTGCTTTAAATAGTCTGCAATCCACCTCACGGAACGTATACTAAGCTATTACACTGAATTTGGCATAATCGGCATTCTCGGCTCAGGAGAGGCAGAGACTGAGTTAACGTGGGCACAACCAGCTTACTGGACCCTCAAAAGTGGTCCTCCAAGCCAGACCTGCAATGTCCTCAGTAGGTCAGCTCAGGAGATTTAACACTTTAAGAAAACAACACTAACCAGTGAATGAAGAGGACTTCAAAGGGCTGCTAGTCCTTTCAACACAATCCCGCCCAAATACGCCAAGATGTAAACAATATCCTTCCTGTAGGAGTTTCCTTGGGGAATCAATGTGATGCAAACACAGAGAAATGTGTAGAATTTTGCAAAGGAAGGACAATTTTAAAGATAAATTTTAAATGTGATGAAAAAAAAAGAGTCTGATTATGAAGTAATAACGTTCAAAGTACCTCTTAATAACATCTCTCTTTCAATAGCAATGATAATTGCTAAAATCTTACATTTTGATTTCTTTTGCCTGAAAAGTCTTCAGCCATGGAAATTGCATAGTCACCAGACTGCAGATAAATTTCCTGGGACAAGTCACAAGTTCACGCAAATTTTCCTTGATGGCTTAACAAAAACCTTTGTTCCCCTTTTAATAATGAAATAATAAGAACGCTAAGAATGAATTATTAGCGTACAAAACTGCACAGGCTGGAGAAGCATGTAGGTAACACCTCCCACCATATAGAGGGAGGTGTCCTCCCATATAAAGGGAGACACCTCCCTCTGACCCATTTATGAAAAGCTGCCACCACTCTGGTAGATCACTCTCTCCTCAAAAGATCCTACTTCAGCAGCTTTTTGTGGATACTCAATACAAACATAAAAGTAAGGGGGAAGAGAGGAAGAAGAAAAGCGGGAGGCATTGCAACATCGCTTTCATGAGAGGCAGCATGCAATGCTTATGCCTTTGTGAGGCCTTTTCTCCGGGCAGCCCAGGTGGGTGAATTTATCCTCCTTTGGAGAAGCAGCAAGCCTGGAGAGCAGCCTGCTTTTCCCTTCTGGATCACTGATGTGTGCGCTGTTTCCGAAATGAAGTCCTTGGCCACACAGCTCCCTTCGTTGCCTTATTTCACCCACCTTGCATCCTCCATGTGTGTGCTTTGAAAGTTTACCACCTCCTGCGCCCTTGGCGGGGTTTCAGGGATTATACGACCGCATTGTTATCAACTGTTTTGTTGTTCTGGGAGGAGGTCATTGCATATTCCGACCGACTGGTTCCGTTCTCTTCTTTTCTCATTGGTTTCCTTGGGTGATCCCAGGTTCGGTGATGTATAGGCAGGGTGGGGAGAAAAGAAAGAACAGAGATAAACATCTTCTTTGTCAATACAGATTGAAAGCAAGGACATGTAAGGTACATCACAATGCTGAACTTTTTCTATCTCTTTTCCCCTTTCTGAACACAGGCCAAATCAGTAGTTAAAATTTGTCAAGCATCATGATTCACCTGGAGGGCGAGAGGTCTGATCCTGAGGTCTCATGATGTGCTATTGGTGTGCCCATGCTAATTTGAATACCTGTAATAGATACAGGTGTACCTGTTACATGAGATGAAGGCTGCTGGAAGGAGTGTCCTCCACCATCACTTCTATCTCTGGAAGAGAGGCTGGGATGCTGGTTGGGCTCTGCCTCGGAGCAGTCCTGGCCTTCCTCCTCAAAGTGTTACATCATTCAGACTGGGATGATGACCAGTTGTGTCCACCTAGGACCCACCACAAAACCCATAAACCACACTGTGTTCGGTCACTAAGAGTAGACTCATCTGACCAGCACAGATACGTACACCTGTGGTGACCTGACAATCTTCACAGTCAATGGAGAAAAACAGGTACTAATAAAAAATGGTTCAGAACAGCTTAAAGTAGAAACCCCAAATAAGTCAGATGCTTTGTGCCCAAGGCATTTGTTTTTCTCTGAATTCTCTGGGCATCAGGCAAAGCATCACCAGCTGGTCGAGGGAGGGGATTGTCTCACTCTGCTCTGCACTGGGGTAGCCTCACTTTGAATACTGTGTGCAGTTTTGGTCACCACAAAATAAGACAGACATAAAGCTATTTAGGAGTGTCTAAAGGAGGGCAATAAAGATGGTGAAGGGCCTTGAAGGGAAGCTGTATGAGGAGCAGCTGAGGGGACTTGGTGTGTTCAGCCTGGAGAAGAGAAGACTGAGGGGAGACCTCATTGCAGCTACAACTTCCTTGTGAGGGGAAGAGGAGGAACAGGCACTGATCATTTCTCTGTGGTGACCAATGACAGGATCACAGGGAATGGCCTGAGGTTGTGTCAGGGGAGATTTAGGTTGGATATTAGAAAGAGGTTCTTCAGATAGAGGGTGGTTGGGCACTGGAACAGGCTCCCCAGGGAAGTGGTTACAGCACCAAGCCTGACAGAGTTCAAGAAGCATTTGGACAATGCTCTCAGGCACATGATGTGACCCTTGGGGATGGTCCTGTGCAGGGCCAGGAGTTGGACTTGCTGATCCTTGTGGGTCCTTTCCAACTTTGCATATTTTGTGATTCTGTGAAAAAGCTTTGTGCTTTCCACACAGATATTTCAGACATTAGGGCCTTGAGTTTAAGGTGCTTCTGAGGGCAAAAAGAGGACCAGATACATGTAATAAAACAGTCTGTCTGTGCTATTGTTCTTGACAATGTTTAAAAAAACAAGCAGCAATTAATGACAGTTAATGACATTTAATTTCAGCAAAGTATTAATAAACGATTTATGGAGAATGATTACAAGAAGATAAATTTGTTTGCTTGTTATTTCAAAGACAATACTTCTGATTGTGTTATTTTATGCCTCTCTTTAGCTGGTTAGAGTTAAAACTTGTTAATATTAGTCATGATTCCAGAATGGAAATGGAAGGCAAGGGAGGACTAAGAGTTGTTGAGACTAAGGGTTTTATGAACTGTTTTTCAGTCCTTAACATGCAGTGCCTGTCTGCATCTGACATAAGGTCCTTTGGCTCTGTCTTTTGTGACATTGTAAAGCACCCTGCCACATCCTTGACAAAAGGGATGAAGAATTTGATGGCAACACTTATTTTTTTTCTGGGCAGGAAAATTGCTGTGGCTATCTAAACTTCTTTGCTGCTTTCAAAAATTCTTTCCTTTTGCTTTTCCCCTAGTTCCGAACCTATCAATTATCAAAAAATGAAGACATTTTGGCCACTTCTAATTGCTGTTTGTCTCCTGCTTACCCCTTCTTTCTTTGGTCTCTCTCTCTGCACCTCTCCAGTTCCATTTTCTTTTACCCTGTCTAATCTTCCTCTTCTTTCTTTATGCTAAAAAATGTATTCCTCTCATTTTTATCTACATATTTCTCTTTTCTAGAAGTGATTTTAAGACAGACTGCTTCAGTTCTCCTGAAACTTTTTTTACTTTCCTCCCTGCGTTTTTTTTTCTTTCTTTCTTTTCTTTTTTTTTTTTCTTTTTTTTTTCTTTTTTTTTTTTCCTTCAGTTGCTCTTCCCTGAGAGCTGCCATTTGCTCTTTCCCTGGAGAGGTTGCCAGGGGTATGACACCACTGGCACTTACATGCATTGGAAGGGTATTTTTTCAGAACCTGCAAGTAGGGGAATGGAGATTTTATCAAGATTCTTCTTCTGCCTTATCAATTGCTCAGGGTTAGTGCTAGCAGAACAGAGCAGCTATTTTCTTGTCTCAATGAAAAGACTACTGTCAGATGCAAAAATTCAGGCTTGGAGACTGCTCTGTTTAACTCCTTCACTCAATTTGTTTCCAAATTCACATCAGGAATCGATTTGGGGTCAAACTTGACCAAGTTACACTATTTAAATCATTGACTTGGCACACTTGCATGGACTTGTCACCATGATTAAAACTGACCTATGTATTTAGATATGCAAGGTCATTTTGGCCTATTGATTTTTCAAGTGCCCTCTTGCATTAGGGCATGGCTCTCTGTGTGCCACTAGCTCTTTTTTATTCCAAATTTTGTTGACTGTTGAGATCCAAGCATGCAAATTTTCCTCTCACACATCAAGGGGAACCCCTTTATCCTATTTTCTGCCTAATAAGGTAGACTATGCATGATCTTCCAATGTATAATACTCCAAGCCCCCTTTAAGAGGACGAGCTATGGCCACGCATTTATGCATTTCCATTCCAGGGTTGCTCTTCACTGGTCAAAGGGATGTTTCAAATTAGTAAGGGAATGAGTAAGGAACTATTCATATCTGTGACATACTCACTTGGTGGCAGGCGAAACAGGCTGTTTGCTAATAAGTGGTTTGCATTGTTTTACAGTATGATTTGCCATACATTGTGCTTGGATGTTTAGCAAACAAATTGGTGTGTTCTTCATGCCAAACATCTGTGAATGAAAGGGCCGTGCAATTCTGTACAGCTTAGTACATGCCTGAAATGATGCCTCAGATTCCATATTGACCTCATCACCACACATGCATTAACTTGCATGAGTCCTAAAACCAAGAAAGCACGAAACATTCATTTAATAGTGTATTTCACATATCAAGCTTAAATTTCAGAGGAGGTTCTGATCACATTATAAACCTTATTTATCAAAGAATTTCATACTGACTTGTCATACTGGCTTGTACCAATCCTTTGCAGAGTCCTGTGTAAAGGTGAATGTAATGATGCACATTCAAACATAATTTGTATGTTCTGTGTTCAGAAAATTTCCTAGAGGAAACATAATTTTTTGCTCTTTATTATGTCTAGCCACAAAACTCAGTATATGTGACAAAACTCTTCTTGCCAGCTTTGGCTACTGGTATAAATTTGGCAGGGAGTCAGTAAGGCAGTTGTGTGGTAGAGTATTAGGGGAGGGCTTCACCTCATGTCCCACTTGTATACACTTAAGAAAATCTCTATAGGTGACTATTCAGACAAAATCAAGCAAGAGCAGAGCAAACTATTAATTTAATCAGGACTTTATTATGCCTCATTATAGGCTTACTGAAGCTTTGAGGAGAATAAGACCACTTAGAAATGGGAATTTAAGTTTTGTCCAGAACAGTAAACTGCAACAGAGTTTAAAAGCCACTGTGCAATCCACAACTCATACAATTGCAGGTGCTTCATGCTTGAAAGGGATGAGAGTTAAGAATAAAACCTGATTTCATAAGGCAAGTCTGAGCATTGCAAACCTGTTTGCTGTGGCCTACCTCCATAGCAAAGCCTCTGTTGAGTGCCAGTGCATCATGGCCAGTATCTGGGAAGGCTGGGCCCTGGGGAAAACCAGTCAAGCTAGGAGGGGGTGACCTTGGGCTGGCAGCAGAGAGATGACAGGATCTCAAATTCATCTCCTTCTGGGGTTCCCATACCCGACTCAGCACTGCCAGGAGACACCTGTCTCGACTTGGGATTTGCTGCCCTGGATTATTCCCTGAGGAAACACATATCCTATTTCTTATGAAATGGGAATAGAGTGTCATTCTTCTTTTCAAATGTAGTTAGAGGAGGAAAGACTGTTTTTTTAGTGTGTGTTGTTCAAGGAGATGCCCAATGCTCAGAAGAACAAAGTGAAACTTCACTCTTCCCCGAGCAGCGGTACAAAATTGTAAAAGCCATCTACAAAAATACATCTCTCTCTCTATATATATATATCTGAAAGATTGCGTTGTATGGGTATCAGTATCAACTGACAGAGATTTTACCAATGGTGAAAGCTATGAGGCGTCTCTGTACTGTCTTAGCACAACTGTACCCATGCCAAAGTTGGCACAAGGTACCCATGCAAAAAATCCTTTTGTGTTTTCAGCTCCTCTTGGGAAGTTGCTTTTAATAGTGCACAAAGAACTTGTCTCTCCTCTCACAGCACTTTCACCTCAAGAAAGCTCCTACCCATAACAAAGCTGCTACCAAGCTCTCTGGGCAGCCCCACTGGTGCACATCACAGCACAGGGCTGTGCAAGGATAAGCAGCTGGGGAGCTGCCCCACCAGCAAAAGCAGCTGAAAGGAGGAGGTAAATCAGAGAGCTGTTTTGCTTATAAGTGCAATGATTTCAAAGCTCTTCTCCATAATGATGAATATTTCATTAGCTATCGACACATAAAAAATGTTTTTCAATAAAATTGGGTCTCATACAAGACACCCATTTACTTCATAGGATTGGTCTATCCTATGAGTCCCCAGTGCACAGCAGAAATATCCAAGCTACTTATTTACCAGTAGAGATCAAACTGCAGTGGCATCTTCCTGGGTTACAAAAAGTTGTTCAAGAAACAAGGTAAATATCTATTAAGCATATTTTCACTCAGCTTCATCTCCTGGGCTAGGATGCTAGCAGTACTTGTGGCAGCTATGTTTAGAGCTCTCAGCTAGACTTCACTGCTGGAAGCCCAGACAAGATGATGTGTGGGCTCTAGTCACACTTCAAAAACATCCTTATTTAGCAGATACAGGGTAGGACTGGAAGAATAAATTTTGTAATGTTATTCAATTACTAGACCATCAATCTGCATAACTTGCATGTTTATAAGAATATAAAGAACATGAATGGAGGCTGTTTACATCTCAGTACTGGGGGTGTTCATCAAACAGCCATTTGCTTCATGCTGGCCATCAGTCATCAGAGGCAAATCAGTTCCCACAATAGAAACTGGTGGGAGAAGTGAACTTGCTTTAAGACTGGTTTGTGAACAGGACTCCTGCTAGAGGAGCTCAGTGCACTGATAACAGTTGCTTTCAGGGACACAGCCATCAGATTTGTGTGCAGCCACCCACAATGAGCCTTGCTGGCCAGCCTGATGCTATGACTCAGACATATGGGGCTCATGTTGAAAAAGGACACTTGTCTGGTGAGAGTTTTCAGAGCCATGGGAAGAATCACATTCCAACTTCTCCCCTTTGACTGTCTTAGAAGGACAAAAAAAATTAGTCCAGATATATTCTACTTGATAATCTAAAGATAGAAATCAAAGAAGAAACTCTAATGACGAAAATTCTCTGAAACCTTGTTTTTTCTCTATTAAATTAGTTAACGGCCATATGTGGACCATTTATCTGACCAGAAAAAAGGCAGCATACTACTTATTATTTGTAGAAAGAGGTTACTGGCTCAACTACCTTCCATGTACAAGGTAAATGTTTTACAGTTATAATAAAATACAGCTCCATCTGGACAACTTTCAGCAACACATTCACTACTGCTCAGTGTTTGTCATGGACCAACATTCAGTACTCCCAATCTCCCAAGGCTCTTACATTGCCCGTATTTCCATCTCCTCTCTAGTAAGTTAGATAGTCCAGCATCTAAAAGACAAACTGTCTTGTCCCAGTGTTTATTACTTATTACCCCAATATGTGATTTTTTCTTTACTTACTCTTCCAAACTAGAGAGTTTTATAGGTAACTTGGATGATACTACTTGCGGCATTTGGAAGGACTATGTATACTGGATTATTTTCATTTGGACATTTGATGGAGCTCTCCTTCCTCAAGCTTCATTACCCCTTTTCTCCTTACAAAAATAAATAAAAAGTATTTTGTGAATCAGAAAAGGCCATTCTTTTCCTAGAGACCTTTGAGTACTTCAGTCTTGGCCAAACAAAACTAGTGATCAGGTGATAAATAATATTTACAAGAGTAAGTAAGCATACAATTTTTAAATCTTCAGACCTTTTCTGTCTGTCTTGTGTGGAGAACAAGAGAAGATCTGTACAAGTGCCCTGCACAGTGTTAGGACTATTATGCAAAAGGGGAAAGTCTCTTTCACAGCTCTGGAAGTCATATTGCAGCAATAGGCTTTGATCTAACCCCAAGATACAATCTCCCAAGGAGGGATTCTTCTTTTCTAGCTGTTCACATGAGCATTTCGAAGCCTGCAATTTACCGCTAATTTGACTCTCCCTCACAGCCAGTTTTAGCTGACTGGTTCCTGGTGTATTTTTAAGCAAGCCCTGCAGGTGTGTGGGTGATTTCTGTTTTGGGATGGTTCACACTCAAATCCCCCTCTCTGTGCACAGATTGAAGATCAAGCCTTTGCTGAGTGCTTCTCTTGGGGAAAAAAAAAAATCCATACGTAACTGCTCTGCAGCCATTCATCAGCACTTAGAGGTTCCCTGAGCTGGTGCACTCAGGCTTGCAAAGCGTGGCAGGCAGATCTCTTTCTGCAGAACTGCATCTATCCCAGCCTGCTAAAGTCGCTCTGGGTATATCTGAAGGAAGGATTTGGCCCGTTCAGATTGCAAGTAATTGCAGTAGATTGCTGAGCCGCACATGAAATTCAAGAAGTGGAGTTTAGTCTTCATTTATTTTGAGCAGTGCAAAGTCAGAGTAAATCCACAGACTTTGTTGGACTTGAGGAAGATTTGTTCTGATGTTACAGAGGAAGATCTGTCCCTGGGAGACTAAGGTGATGCAATCCCATTTCCTACTAAGTCCTTCAATGAAGCTAACTTCAGAATTTTTCTCCTACACAAAACCAATCTTAAGGAAGAGAAGCAGCTTTATTATTAGGATACTAGACAATTAACTGACATAACTGATAAAAGTACTTTCAGTGACCCCTCACATTGCAACCCATTCTTTGCATTTCCTCTAAAGATCTTTAAAAGGTTTTATTGACTGGAGGGTTATTACAGCTGACGTCTGTCGGGTGTTCTCAGTGTGGAATACACTGTTGATATGTTTTGATTACAAAAAGAAAAAAATGAATGAGACCAATATAAAAAAATGAGCTCATGTTGCCAGCTTTCCAGCCTGGCAAAAAGCCACTAAATGAAATCAAAAACCTCAAACAAACTAAAAACAAACCAAAAACCCCCCAACCAAAACCCCAAAAACCAAAAGAGGAAAAAAAAAAAGACATCGAATGTATGGAACAAAGTCAAAACACGTCTGGAGGATGGTCATGTCCATGGCCCTGACATTTGGGCAGTGCCATTTAGGGATGAGGTGGGCACACTCCTGCTCCTCAAAGGCCTGAGCAGCTGCAGAGCAGTGCAGGCAGCTAAGGCACATTCATGGAGCTTAGTTCATGGTGCACCACGATCTTCCAAGCAATCCAGAAACAGCCTGGGATTGGCAATATATATGTCCCACCCAGATAAATCGAATTATATGTAACTCTATTGCGTTAGGCTTGATCTGTCCTAACAAGTCTATCATTTAAAGAGAGTAGCCAGCTCCAATTTCTGTCTTACAGAAGACAATAAACAAGCTTGAACAGTCTAGTCTAATGAAAAGAAAGAGTGGATGGGATTGGCCTCAGGGAACACCAGAAAAGGAGAACAGCATTTGAAAAGAAGAAAGGAAGAAGCCATAGGTAAATTTAGGCTGGAGATGCAAATAAAAGTTTCTTTCACTCTCAAAATACCAATTTGAACTGGGATCGCTGGAGGAGAGAGCAGGGAGAGAGAGAAAACTACACAGCTTCCATATTGGAGGGGAAAGTGGAAGAAGGAAAAGGTAGAAGAATCCCCTACCATGTCTGCAAACTGAATGGCTTTTGGTGCCCATGCTTCCAGTCAGGTTGGGCATCAGTACTAGAAAGATGTGGGGTTGGAATAATAAGGGACTGAGAGAGGAGATGATCAAGGGCTGCTCTTCGCTGCTCTTTTGCTGTCTCTGAAGGACAGTATGTCTCTCACCAGCCAAGTGACTGTAGATACTGCCATTTTAGGCAATGGACTTTTCCATCCTCAAAACAAAGTTGATCTTCTGTGCTACTTTGTGCCCAGATTTTTTGCTCAATACAAGTAACTATCTTGCCATTTAATCACTGGTAAACATAGGCAAGACCTTGAATGATCAGACTTGATCCATACACAAGAACAAGGCTACTGCTATTTCACAAAATTATTTAAATAGTATGATTAATTTCTGTGCAGATGAACAAGAATTCTCTGTAGATTTTCTGCTATATAAATGTCTTCAAGAGAAGAGTGTCTGCAACACAAATAAATGCAAGGAACTGAGAAGAAAATCAAAACTTGTAAAATGAACTGACCTTTGCAGCTATCTAGATCACTTTTCATTTGAGGCAATCTGTCTCTACCTCCAACTAGAGTGAAACCACTATTTCCAAGCATCTGCTTCTGGCTTTCTCCACTCACAACGAAGAGTCTGCAGAGCCAGATCCTGCTCTTTGCAGGATAAATGCAAACCCGCTGTGCATGGACTGGACAGGGTGGTCTCAGCCTTCCCACGCTCCAGGTGTGCAATGGGGCAAGTCCATGCAGAAGCAGAGCAACCAGAAAGTCCTGCACACCTTGATGTCTACGCAAAGATTCGGTTTTGTGCAGATATGGCTTTAGAAAATTGTAACTGGGGACAATTTCTGAGAAAGAAATTGAGTTCAGCCAGTCTCCACACTGGCTTCTCAGGGCTCAGAGCAACTGAAGGGAAGTTCCAGCAGCTTGGGAGTATTAACATTTCATAAGGTTTCATGCTGCTGCCTCAAAAAGCAAACACCAAAGGGAGCACTATTTCTCCACGTGGGACCTCTTTTCATGGCTTCTTTTAAAGGCCAGAATGAGGAATTACCTATTTTCGCACTCCAACCTTGCACACAGCTGGGATCAGACTCTACATACATCTCTTTACATACATCTTTAACCCTCTGTTATCAGTCCTTCACTCCTTCACCCGGCATTAGCTTGGGGAATGGATGCTGTGACGTTCATCTCCACGAATGCTCTCTGACATGGCTAATTAGCCAGCAGCTCTCCAAGATGGACAAACCAGGAGCATCATTCTCCAGGCCAGCCATACTGGAGGGGGTGGCCATGTGCCTGCTGATGGAGGGGACACTGGTGTGAGAGCAAGGCAAGAGTGTGGCAGAGCAGGACCACCCCAGACAGTGCCATCTTCTCCCCCCCCCCAGCTCTGCCCACACTGACCTACTGTGTGTGTTGCCTTCATGGCAAGGCTCTCCAAAGCAGGGAGCTATGTGCTGCTTAGCAACCCTGCAGCATAATAAACATTCAGCAGTAAATACACGGGGTGCAGAGGAGGAAGGACAGAGGTAGCAGAAATCAGACACACAAGTGGTGGCAGCACAGCTGCAAGGGGCTCTAGGGTGGCTGCAAGCGATTGATGTGCACCCCTGGTGTGTCACAGATCTGCAGAGGGGGACCCTGTCTGCACCCTTTCCTGCTGGGCAGTGTGGCTGCAGGGCAGTAAATAGCACAGCAAGGGGAGGATGTGCAGGATGTAACCTTCCTTCAGGGGGGACCCTTGAAACCAGCTCAAGTGGACAAGAACCTCTGAGCCTTTCTTTATTAACACCTGCTTTCTGTGAGGGCATGGTAAAGCTGAGATCTTGTTAAAACACCAAGCTGTGACTAACTAAACAAGGTGTGAAGCTAATGTACGTAAATTACAGTAGGAAATAAAATTTGTTTTGGTCAGATGCCTTGTTACCTCTGGCTGGGATTCCCTGCACAGGAGGGAAGTGCTTCTGAGCGCAGCTCGTGCTGTCGAGCTCCGCCTTTCCCTGGGGTTTCTGCACATTGGAGTCCAGGTTAGAGCCAGGCATCAAAATCAAAGCCAGCAGAGGCCACAAATTAGGGGAGTCAAGGGTGGCACCAAGCCAAGGCTGCTGGCCAGAAGGATGCTGAAAGGTCAGGCAGGAAGGGGGTGTCTTCTACGTGGCCAAATTTGGGGCAATGGTAGGGTGATGCAGAAAATAAAGTTCTGCAGAAAACATGAAAGGGCAGAGATTGGGAGTAGGGAAAGGGGCATGTGCACAGGGCTGAGTGGAGTGCTGAATGGTCTGATCATATTGAAAGTGTTTGGATGCTCGCGATGGGTGGGAGATCAACTGGTGCTCAGCTGCTTCTCGTTCAGGTCTGGCTTCTTGTCAGGCTGAGGCAGAACAGACTGAGTCTGGCAAAGCCTGCCTGGGGCAGTGTAGGGCATGTGTGGGAACTGCTAGGGCACTCCCATGCTTTTCTAACTTTTTTGTTCTAACTTTTGGTGGTTTAGAACTCCTGCAAATTCACCATGTGTGCTGAACTCACGAGGAGCTGCAGTTATTCAGACACTGGAGAAATCAGGCTTTATTGCTTTTACTCCAGATGCAAAGCAAAAGGGGCAATAAGGGCACCCAGGAGGTTTCTATAGGAATCTTACTGTGTAGAGGGAATTTCTGGGTCATACAGAGCTGGAGTAAAGGATCCACACAGCCACCCTACTACCACGGGCACAATTTCTTCTTCTGAGTTACAAAAAGATTGACCCAAGAACCCCAGGATGCTGCTGCTGGGTTCTTGCAGGCTGTAAAAGACACAGTCCTAAGCTCAAATCAAGACAAAAACTTTCTTCAAATGTGCTGGGTATGCCTCAGCCACAGCTGTGGCTTTTCACCAACAGGGTCAGCCACAAGTGACCTCCTGTCAGCTTGCAAAAACTATGATTGGCTTAAAAATTATATGAAGGTCTAAGAAAATTTTATTTCTTTGCCTTCAGGAAAAAATGTAATAAAAACATCATGGTAAACCTGGCAACTCTCCTCTCCTGTATATTTTAAAGCTCTAGCATTCACCTGTGTCTTCTAATTGTGCTGGGGTAAATCCAACCAATACAATTAGACCACCATGAGCATTATAGTCTGTTATGAGCATGTAAAATCCACCCATGGCTACTAGATCGCACTGAGGCAGTAACTCTACAATACTTGGCTCTACTGGTGGACTTCTGCCTGTTCAATTTCTTCTGCAGTAGAAAGAGAAGTTTGTTTCAGGTCACAGTGGAAAGTTAATTGTTCACAAGGTAGATCGTAATGCTCTTCAGATTTCTGTTGGCATCTTTATCAATACATCACAAATTAGGAGTGAAAAAGTGCAAAATGATCCATCATAGAGTATTCTGTGAAACACTTGGACCACTTGCTTTATGCTAGACTAAAGCCTCCTGAAGGCTTCCAGTCTTCCCAGCTATGAGAAACACTGGGGCATTTTATCCATTTATGACCACAAACTTTCTCCCTAGCAGAATGTGAGTTTGTACAACTTAGAAGAGACAGAGAAATCCTGCCCTATAACAGCTATGAAAACATGTAGCACTTATAAAAATCCCAGACTGACATCACTGGAGAGCAGATCCTTCTGCTTATCCAACCAACACATTCTGCAGAGGCAACAGCAAAGCAAACTGTCCTGCACAGCAGTGCTAATACAGCTTGGCTCAGCTGTCTTTCTAAGTAAAAGACTATTTCATCCACTTTATACAGCAGTCCTTGATCTGTCAAAGGAACCTAACAAGTAGTAGCAATATTTTTGTTGTTGTACTTAAAAAAATGAGGCCAATCTTCCTTCATCTCGATGCACCCAAAAAACACGGGGCAGCGCTAACTACCAGTAACCTGTCCAAAATCCCCAATGAGGCCACTAAATTAATAGAATAAATACAGCAGAGCTCTGGAATTTCTAGTGGGCTTGGGTCAGGTTGTAAAGCTGTTCAGCAGCTTGCTTGTCTCATAAACACTACCCTGGAAATTATTGCACAACCAACATCTAGACTTCAATACTGTTTGGGATAACAACTGATTTTCCTTGTACTAGCACACAGTTTTCATCAGGCAGGGCTACATTTAGTTTAATAAATAGTGATAGCTTTGAAAGAACACAAGAAAACCAGCAAGAACTCTCCATCTGTGGAGATATCCAAACCCCACCAGAACACAGATGTGAGCAACCTGCTCTAGATGACTCTGTTAGAGCAGAAGTTTGGATCAGAAGTTATCTCTTCTAACCTCAATCATTCTGTGATTCTATGAACTCATTTCTTGATGGTTAAAATATGGGATTTCCTGAAGAAACACTGGTTGCTCAGGGTATTTAAACTGTCTTTATAAGACCACCTGCAGCCTCATTCCAAAGATGAGAGTAAATTAACTACTGGGAGATGATTAGGCAGAGAGGCTAAGCAACACATGGGGATGTTGGGCTTTGGTTGGGGGTAACAGAAGATCTGGACAGTGGTGTTCAGTAGTAGATACTGATCCTGTTGTTGTTAAGCATCAACATTCAGACAGTGGAATTGGGCTACAATGTGTTTTCCTTGCTTTTCCAAAATTTTCAAGTCTTTCAACTGCCCTCAGTAACATTCCCAAGATCTTTCAATGAAGACCCTATTCCCTTTTGAACTGGTCTGACATCGATGAATTGCATCAAGGAGGCAGAGATCTGCCCCCATAGATCTTCTTGTTCCCTCTCAGCATTCCCCACTCAAACAGTATTTTTAAACCCAGCTTTTCTATCAACTATCTTACTCTGTGTCTCCTGAGTAACTGCTGTCTTTGCTGGCACTTGCTGAGAATTAAGACACAGTTTCAGTACAAAACCTTCTAATATGTCAGGTAGAAGAGATCAACAATCTCGATTCACCTTGACCCATCTGTCATCAGTCATGCCATGAGCATCTTCTTTTAAGGGGATAAGAACATTTAAGATGCTGTTCTGTCTTCTCTCCCCACAATAGACAGAACTGTTTTGTTGCAATTAATAATGATTTTGGACTAGATTGTACTTGGCCTCTGTGGCTCACAGGAGATGGCCACGTAGAGGACTACACAGTTCTTGCTCTTTGGGGGAGTGAGTGGTACAAAATGGGCTGGAGGAAAGGTACAGGGCCATGACCCGTTTCGTGGGCAATCAATTCCTGCACCATGGGACACTCTCACCACGGCCCCCACTGCTACTTCTTGGCCTCCTCAGTGTTTTTGCCTCACAAGCATCTGCCTCATTTCGTTAAACAAAGCCAAATTTCAGAACCTTGCTCCCACTTTTGAAACTAGATCTTGCAATATACAGGGACCATAAATCATACACTAATGCTAAGCACCCTAGAAATACCTGAGCAATGAATTTTAAGACAGTTTAAATATGACCTGTTGTTTTATTTCGGTACGTTTTCTTCCATTTAATTATTATTTGAAGGTGAACTCAGTGCCGATTTAAGGAAGTGCATATGTAGGCATTTATGGTACCTTTCTCTGAGGCTATGGGACACATACAAAACAGCAGCTTGACAAAGTTACAATAGTGAATAAAAGGTGTATAATGAAAAATTTGCCTACCATCAGCCTGTTTTCCCCTGCTGACTTAGAAAGAGGGCTCTTTGGCAGCAAGCCCTGTGGTTCATCTCAGAATAGATGTATCCATCCTACCTAAAATCCAGCAGAGCCAAGGAGCCACATCCCTAGACACAATGAGCTGCTCATGGGTCATCTCAGACTATATGGATGTTCTGAAGATACTAAGTGTATGGTTTTCACATGTTGGAAAGCCATCTGAAACACCTCCTGCCAGGCTGCATCGCTGGCACATCACTTGTCACAGAGACCAGGACGCTCAGCTTTGTTTTCCCCTTTGAGGTTTAAGAGATGGCTCCAGTATCTTAATTTCATACAGAAAGCCAGGGATGTATTTTTCCCTTTTATGTAAATATCTTACTCCTCTCACAGACACCGACACACCAGTGAGCTGCAGAAATAGGATTATATATTGCAGGTCCCTCTCTCCCCCATCTCATCTGCTTATTTACCAAATAACTCTCGTTAATCCTCTTTACTCTTGTTTACTTCTCACTTTCCTTCAGTCTTACTGTCTCACTATTATTCAGGTGCTTGCAGATGTTAAAAAAAGCTTGAGACAGTCACCTCCCCAGCTGATTAAAATCAATTAAATTCCACTGATTGTTTTTGATTCTGAATTGATTTACACCAGATGAAGATGAGCTGCTGGCATTCACTGTGCAAGCCCACAGATCATGTAATATACTGAAATAATCCAGCTTCCTCCAGCTTATTCTAGTTATGAACTGTCCTTGGACCTCCTGGTTTTACTTCTTGATGACAGTCTTCTGGGGCAAGAGTAAGAATGGTAAGTTTTTACAGACAGAGACATGATAGGTAATTACTTGGAGGTATTCTAGATTTTGAACCAGTTATTCATCTGCTCTTGCTATGTTTTACTGAAATCACTGGTTGTGAGATCACTTTTTCATCCATTAAATGAGTGGAAAAGTCCCACTGCTTACACTGAGGCTGAGCTCCAGCCAGCGATTAAGCCTGTCCTAGAAATCTGCAAATGTCACAGATGGTGCTAAGCGACACTATCATGTATGATGTCCTCTGGTGCTTGATCTGTGCGGCAACACACACCTGTACCCTGTGTGCTGGTCATGCAGTGTCCAATGCTGCAGTCACCAGCAACACACACAGGGAATTTAGAGGTTGTTTGAAGTGCCTTTGAAGTATGGTTCCATATCTATTTTCCCAAGAGTTTAACCTGCCTAGCATTTCTCTGAATATTAAAGCTGATAGATGCAATTTGCTATTAGTTCCCTCATGGACAAGAGAAGTTCAGCATTTCTTACGACCATTTCTTATTGGGAGAACCTGAGTATTTCCAGGGGAGACGCATGGATGGAGGTAGTAGCATGCTTGTTTGGTTCAGGTAGTTATTACACACAAAGAAGCACCAATCCACTAGGTTGCATTTTATTACAAAATGTCTTAGTGCCTAAAATTGGTGATATGCTGAAGTTTCAGTTTTTACGAGGGAAAACAAACTACCCTGAGAGAAACAGTTTATATACAGATTGAATAAAAATACATCTGAGTTATGATACCCCGAGGGCAGTTAGTCCCTCTCTTCCTGCTTCAGAAAAGCAGACATGACAGAGTTTGACTGGGTCTGGCCCTTTGAAACCAGGAAATGAGATTTCAACATAAGCACAATAGGATTTTTCCTTTTCTTTTCTACTTCAAATTTGATTCACATGAAAGTGAGGGATTAACAACAGATACAAACTCTGTGCAAATAAATCCCTGCCTGCACTTTCCTACTAAAACATTTAACCCTTGTTACACCCTACAACCAGATGACTGCTTTTATTTCACTCTTCATCACCTCTTCAGTGGAGGTAGGAGACAGATTTGTCAGAGATGCTGCAATGACAGAGGTTACAGTTCCAGAAGATGTGCAGGAAGGAGGGCCTAGAGGGAGAAGTGCAGAGGAGAGTTGGTGGGATGAGGGTGTGAGAAAGGACAGGGCAGCCAACAGTTATGGAGCCAGAGGCTGGGAACCCACTGGAGGGATTCTAGGCTTCAGTATCACCCAGATTAATCCCCTCTCTTTCTCTAGCCACTTCTACCTCCCAATAAAAAGAGTGGAGGATTTCTCACTCTAACTGAAGCTGATTCAGCTCAACAATATATGATAATACTCTGTGTTGAAGGTAGAGATGTTTCTCTTGTGAAGCATCTGATCTTATTTCCCAGCATTTATCAATAGATATCTTTTACAGTGGATCAAGAAAACTGAACTGCTGGGGAATGCTGCCAGGCACTTTAGGGCATTCTTTTAGTAGAACTGTTTTAAGAAGGACTCATTGATGAAAAGAAATGCTCTAGTTAGTCTATAAAATTCTAATTAATAAGATTTTCCTTCATAGCTGTCCATCCCACATTCGAGCAGTTTTTAGCTTAGCATTTGTCAGCAGTGTGAATGTCAACAATAAGAAGATCTAAGAGGAATTTTCACTTTTCTCTGAGCTTAATGCCTGTTCAAGCAGATAACTTGTATGTTGATATTCATATTGTTGACAAATAATGGGTATCTTCATCAAGTATCAGTATTATTCTTCACTGACATGAAGCATGAGGCTGTTATGTGAATTCCCCAAACCTTTGCAAGGCAGCTCTAAATTTGTCTATTTAAATTTTGTTTCTCTTCCTCTCATCTATTCCTCCCATCTACCAGCATCACGGCAGATTTGAAAAGCAATTCCTTGCTAGGCACAAGTTGCCCTGGAGGGCTACTGCTCTCACATGTATAGTTTGCAGCCTTGACACAAATCATTCACAATTTGGCAGACAAATACAAATGAGCAGCAATGATAGATCAGGATCTATAAGTGAGAGATTTTTCACTGTGTTACCAATTCAAATGGACTATAATCTCTGTCCTCCAGAAATCACTTTTTAAAAGTGCCGTTGCTACAGTGAAAACTTTACAGCTTCCCCCAAATAATAAACATTCATTTCAGCTAAACTAGAATAGCAAAGATACTTATGTAAATTTAATAAGAAATAAAATAGAGACTTCTCTCCTCTTGTTTGAATTCTCCCTTTTTGATGCTCTTTCAAACCCTGTATAAATTTTTCAAACAATCACAAAGCATGTCCAATGCTCCACCATTGCGATGTCCCTGCTGAGGCTCAACACAAATCTTGCAATCGCTTTGCATGGAGATAACATTTTTCATTAAACGTATTTTCATTTATTTTCCTTTTTTTCCCCCCAAGAAAACATAATTCAAAAATGACAAAGTTGAGAAAAATTGCTATTTAATCCAAGCTGCAATTCAATGTCACTGCAGTGTCTCATGAGAGGTATGGATGGCATATTGTGATCTCTACTTCAGGCTGGGGCACCTGGATATACTAAGAGCTTCTGTCCAAGACACTTACAGTATAAAACATGACACCATGAAGACACTATTGTGGGGTGCTGTCAGAGCCATATTAAAACCAACAGAGGACAAAAGAATCTTCATCCATCTAGCCTACAAGTCGCACAAGTTACTTTCTCCTCTAAGTTGACCCTTTGGACTTGCAGTTGGAGCCTTCATACAGAAATGTTAGTTTTGACTTTTTTCACTAGAATATAAAATGTTATTTAAGTGAAGAAATTATTCTCACTCCCGTTTTTCTGTGTAACTGAAGTCAATACTTTCTAACTACTCAAGGTCATATGAAGCACAGCTATTGCAAAGACAGTGACCTGAAATGGTTACTACACACTGTGTTGTACATAGGTTTCACAGAGGATTTTACATTAAAAGAGACAGGTTTTGAATTTCATTCCATAGGTTATAATTTTGAAGGAAGAATAAATTAGAAGTAGAGCCTCCAAATGAAGACTTAGAGTTAAAAGAGCTTGCATCAATTTGAAGTGCTAAAATTAGTGATGGGCCTGGGCCAAAAATCTCATATCCCTCATGTAAATTTTGAACACTACCAGAAGTGAACAGGACAGTTTCCCACCCCTATACTTGGCCAAGCCAAAGCTCTCCACATTCACCAGTGACCTGCAGCAATTTGACTTCAGGCAAGTTCTTATTAATCTGAACACTGCACTCTATCCCATTTCTAGTTTTTCCCCTCCTCATGCCCATGACTGAACTTCACCCTTTACACAGGTAAGATATGGTACACAAGCAACCTTCCAATGGAAACACATGTTGACTACAGGATGCCTTTTGTCTTTAGGATGCCTTTAAACAAAACAAAGTGTCAGGCAAATTCCTGGGTCAACCTTTGTGGGGCTACATTGCCTTAGGCACAGTAAAAGCATCTGGAGCCTTACCTTTTTATGGCTTTGTAGCAAATGATGACAACTACAAAGAGGAACACTAGTGTGGCGCAGCATACTGCAATGATAATAATCAGGCCTGGCCACCAGGTCTCTTCAGTGGGACAGAAGGTAGACTTGGGAGCTGTAAAAACAGAGTAGAAAAATACATGAGTTCCCCCAAATCAGCAGGGTATAATCATATACACTTCAATCTCCCCTGCAGTAGCACTATACCAGGGCCACAGATACAGGCAAAGAGGTTATTTCACGTTTAGAACCCGTTTCTTTTTTTTCCCCAAGCAACCAATTGCTCTTTTGGGTACTAGATATTTCTTGTCATGGTCCTCAGATGACCAAGTTCTCTGTGTTAGCATTGTCTACAATCTGGCGCTCAGCATGAAGGAGAAAGGCTCAGCTCTGCTACTCGTGGGAAACATCTTCTCCCTCTGCATTTGCCATCTCCTGCTGCATCAGATTTAATTTTAGAGAGAGATGTTAAGCTGATAAGAGTAGGTTTTGAAAGCCCATTAGGGGAGGTTTGCTGGAGAGCTGCAGCAGTGCCTACCAATCCATATTGCAGCTAATATTACTGTAACCTTTGAGTGAGGAAGAGGGATTTGTTTTAAAAGAATATGAATTCTATTACATTTATTAATTATGTTCAGAGTATTATAGTTGACAAGATTCTTTTTCATTGCACTGTCTTTTAATTCTAAGTCAAACAATTAAGAAATGTTAACATTAAAAAATGTTAACTTGTGAAAATATAAGCAGTTATTATTACATTTTTCCTATTACAATTGGGGCTAGAATTTTCTATGTAAATATTACTCAATCAGTATTTCACATTCGGTGGCGTTTAGTTAATATATTTTTCTTTGGAGCCATGTTCCTTTTCCCATGCTTTGGGGGGATACTTATTTCCTGAAGAACGGTGAGCAACAGCCAATGCCACGAGCAGTACCAGTGTATTATGACAGGCAAAGCGACCCTTAATGCAGCATGTGCAATCACATAAATCCATGAGAATTTCAGTCACCTTAAGTGAAGTTTAATAACCAATCAGTCAATGGGACTGTCTATATCTACATGCTCAGCTAAGAAGGGGAGAGAATTAAATAGTAAAATTAATAATTAATTAAATAACAAAAAGGTCTTTTTTAAGTCTAATTGTTTAATTTGATATTCTGAACTCCCTTTTACATACATCACAAATAGCTGCACAAGGTAAAATATGTCATTAGTCTGGCATTATGTATTGTGATTTGACCTCTGCTTTATCTCTTGTGTTTGATTAGGAAAAGACATACACATACCCTTAGATTAACTCCTAACAGGTTAAATCCTGAACTACAGAATTACTGAGAAAAGATTTTTTTTTCATTTGCAAGAGGCAAAGAGGAGTTGGCAACATTCATCCCAAGATATCTCCAGGGGCACCTTAGGAAAAGACTAGGTAAAGCACTGTAAGAAGTAATCAAACCCAACAGCCTGATAATTTATGGGCAGTTCAGCATGTGGTACCAATAAAAGGTCTTGTCTTTCTCACATGCATCAGCCCTTAACACATGCTATCATTATGATCATACTTGTCTAGCAAATATTGCCTTCCATTTATTGTGCATATATTGACTGTGAGGGTGGGGTGTTTTTTGCATTTGTTTGTTGTTTTTTCGCCCTATGGGAGAGAAAAAGAAAGCTGAAAAATGTAGTGATTTTAAAAACTAGTGGTTCCTGGCTTCTTCATTGACTATGTCCACTCCTAGATGGTCCCAGCAACTGAATTTCTACTTTATTACTATGTCAGCTGCAGAAGTCAGTTTTCAGTGGGTGATGGAACTATTTATTCTGTTGTGATAAAGCTAATGATTTTAATATTCTCTGAAAGTTTTCAATGTCATTTTTTTCTAAGATTCCAGAACAAAAGGCATTTCAAAGATGACAAAATTTTTGCATGAAGGAGCAGGCAGTCTCAAGGTCAATTTTACCCTTCTCATGTTGTCCTGAAAAACACAAAAGATTGCAGTGAAGTCAAAGGAAACACATCCATCATCAGGTGTCATGTAAAATTTGATGAGGTCACAGAAAATGTGAGAAGTGCAGCTATCCTTATCTAATCCTCGTTCTTCTTCAAAGGCAGGATCAACCAAACTAGTCATAAAGCAAAATGATAGTGAGACTGGGTTGCTCCTCAGCACAACAAATGAGACTGACAAATGGCAGAGACAGGGTATAAAGCCATGCTTGCCACATGTCTGTGCTCCTTCGTGGTTTATCACTGTATTTTTACATGGAGAATAAACAGATATATGTGGGATTGAATAATAAATATTACTTCTGACAGCCTGTATGCAGTCATTAATGACAGGAAAATATGAACTGCTAATGTGGAGGTGACTCCTAATACATCTGGCTCAGTTCCCTTCCCCACTGGTCCAGATCAGGCACTCAGAAAGAAGCACAAGAAGTCACACTGGAATCCTTTTTCTTAGTGGCTCATGGCTTCACACAGCTTTAAAAATTATTTTCTATTTCTACCCCTTATTATTGTAGTGCTAGGTAATCTTGTTTTCCTTAGAAATGTCCACTCCTTTTTTAATAAGCTCCTAGTTGCATGCACGTTTCTGCCTTTCCCTGTATGCATTCACATAGCCCTCATTACCCTGGCATTTCTATGTCCTTAATGCATTTCTCCGCACAATTATCCTCTGAGGAAGAGCAGAACTGCTTTTAATCCCTTATGCTGATGGGAAGGCTGAGTCTGGCCTTCGTGGATGACTCTGTGTACAGCTAGAAATGTCAGCTGAGAGGGGAACTTCCCAAAGAGCCAGCAAGGTGCCTGGGAAGCACCATGTCCTCAGAGATGCCTCAGCATGCCTCTTAGTGAGCCCCACACTGAGCTCCTGATGTTAGGGAGCTGTAGATGTCTCAGTTTCCATGGGCTGGAGCTCACAGCTCAGCTCCCTGAGGCACCCCTGGGCTGGGGAGGCTCTCCATCCTGTGCTGGACTCCCAGAGCCCAGCTGCACACTGCAGTGTAGAAAAAACAGGTCTCATCTGGGAAGGGCTGAGCCCACATGTGTCAATAAGCCCTCAAAGATCAGAAATTATCCTGGGGTGAGGGCAGCTGCCACAACCTCTTGCGACTGTGCCGCTTTGCATGGAATAGAAATGTATTTCTTGGGCACTCTCTGGAGGAGCAAAGATATGGGTCCCAAACCCTCCTCTAAGAAGGTACTGAAATCATTACAAAACACACTGAGCAGATGTTCCACACTATCTATAACAATGTCATTGTCCACTTGTTTCATTGTCTTAAAAAACCTCTGATGAAATGCAGGGAAACCATTCTCACAGTCGCCTCCTTCTTTGTACCACCTCTTTCAAACACCTTAAAAACCCACAATGGTTTCAGAACCGAACTGTGCTCTTTACACTCGTGTTTACAAAAAAAGTGTAAAGAAACAACAAGCCACATAATGCTGTCATTTGCAGCGGTGTATCTGGGAGGTGGAGGACATCCCTGGGTGCCTGGAGTCCTGTCATCATCATCACAGGGCTGAGTACTGCCCAGCCTGGCCATGGTGGGTGCTCCCTTGGCACCCATCACCAGTCTCATGTGAGCAGCTTCAGCTGCTCACAGCATGACTGCTTCCTGGTTTGACTCACTCCTGGCTGCTCTTCACTGTTCTCAAAGTCAGGTGAATGGAGACAAATTATTTTCACAGAGCAAAAAACTCAGGAAAATGTACTTTTTCTCCTAAACCTTGAAGTGTCATTCTGCACGCTGAACACACCGCTGGGTGGAAAGTGATAGGAAAGTGATGACATTTTAAAGAAGATAAGAAGGGTAAGCTAAGCAATCACAGTCTGACATCCTTATAGAAATCTTGCCAAAATAATGATATCTCATTCTATAAATAAAATATTAAAATAAATAATTGATGCTAAACAGCACAGGCTTAGGAAGATACATCTTGTCAATCCAACTAGATATTTTCTGAGGAGTTTACTAGTTTGGTAAATAGATGTATTAGTGCTGGTGAGACAACCTTAGACTTTGATATGACATCTGACTTAATTCGATATAATGTTGGGGTTATGAAACTACAAAGCCACACAGTAAGTGTGGCACACATAAATTGAGTTAAAAGCCAGAGAACTGGTACGTCTCAAAATCTAACTATAAATGGAAAGTCACTGCTGAGATAATGTGTGATTTTAATAGTGACCTCCCATTTGCCCCAGAATAGGGTGAAGGATACGGGTAGAATTTGTAAATGACTCAGGACTGTGCTCCAATACAAACAGAGACAATCATATTTAGCTTAGAAATAGGGTAATTATTATCATTAAGGATAATTAACCATTACCATAGTCTTTCAGCTCTGGTCAAGCATTCCAATGAAAAATTTAGGTTCTATTTTTTCCTGTAAGAAGTCTAAATTCAGCTGAAGAGTTGGACTCAGAATAAGAACTGAGTAAGTAAAGAAAATGCTCTGTCTCTGCAAAGTCCACATGAGCAAATGCCTTTTTTCTCTTGGCCTTTAAATTCATGAAGTACATGAAGTTGGTAAGGTTTACTCTTAGAGGGCCATCACCTTCTCTTATTTCCATCAGCACCAGGCCTAAATAAATACAATGAACAAACCCATTTCACACCTACAGTGGATTGTTGGATCCAACTTATTGAAAACAAATTAATGAAAAAGTACTTTTAGAGCAAAGGCATCCTGCAAACTATTTCAGCACCACAAAAATCTTACACCTGCTTTCTTTAACTAAGTTTGTTTTGAAGGCTCAGCACAAAGACACAGCTCCAGTTCTAATGTTAGCAGGTATCTGACCACACATGGTTCTAGTCGGAAATGTGCATACCAGGAAAGATTAGCTCAGCTACAGAAGGTTTCCCTCAATGTTCAGGCACAAAAATAGAGGTTGTATCACTGGAAAGAATGCTTACATAAAATTGCAAGCCTCTGATTTCTTTTTATTAAATCTCAATGGGTCACTCTCAAAACTGCTCTGAGCTTCCAAAACAAAACAAAACAAAAAAATCTGATGAAGCTGTTTTAATCTTCTGGGTTAAGTATTAAATTGTTTTGTATAAGTTATAAAAGTGACACATTCTTGTACTGCCTGAGACAGATATAGAAACAGGACTTGTAATCCTTGGATACACCATAAGGTTATCTTTAGTGGTCCTGGCTGTACTTCATGAAGCTCGTATTTTTGAACTCTAGTGCTCCTATAATTTATTTTGTTTAGGGTTATTATTTTCCATTACAAACATGGGTTTTAGGCTAATCGCTCTTTGCATGGGAATGCCGGGACAAAGTAACACCACCAAGTTTGTCAGAAGACAGAAAGTGTTTCATCATGGGGGCCCTGCTGGGCTGAGCTGGCGCCTTTGTGCAGCCCTCAGCAGTGATGTCGAGACAGGGACCCTGTATCAGGACATCCCTTCCCACCAGCCAACCCCCATCAGCCAGCCCAGCAAAGCAAAGCAAAGCAAACCAAAGGAAAATAGAGCAGAGCAAAGCAAAGAAAAACAAAACAAAGAACAAACCAAAATCAAACACAGGGCTAAGCTGGAAAATAGCTAAGGGAGGCAGAGACCCATGCTTCCATGTGCAATCCCAGGGGAGCTGTCTCTGGCTGAGGTCTGAGTGTGTCAATTCCCTCACAGGCTCAGCTTCAAGCAGCTGGTGAGTGTCCACTGATATGATGTGGAAGGGTGACAGTGACCCCCATCACCTCTCTACAAGAACAGTAACTTCATGCCTAAAAAAGGAAGAGAGCTTCCAAGATAAAGCAAAACTGATTACGATTTTTCCTCCTGCTTTTATTCCTGTTCTTGCAGAAAGGTCAAGATTGCTGTCAGAATGATCTTTATGAGACATCTTTTTATTGGTGTTAATATTGTATATTCACAACAGGCAGGGGCCATCTCTATTCCTGTAGCACTTCTCTTGCTATTGTAGGGCTATTATAAGCCATGCGCTTATAATTAGCATGTTAGAAAGCAGGATTAGATTTTATTTGAAGGCAGGTTCATATACCATATACCATGTTTTATCAGTCTTGGATGCAACTTAAAGGGAACTGGAGATGCAGGCAATGTGTTTTTAGCAATCTCTATGTATGTCACATATTCCAGAGACCTGTTAATCTGCTGGCTAAGCCAAGGTTTGTAGTTCTACTTTATCTTCCCTCCTATTTGCTCTATTATTTTGATATATTCTTGTAAGTTGCATGTTGACATCTCCATTTGAGAGACACTAGTTTCTACACCCATTATCACACTGGGATGTAGGGACAAGCTCAGAAAATGTGAAGAGGTTTAGATATGATTTCAGATGTTAAGGTATATGAAAAAAATCCCAGTTAAATATGGAGATGGATTTTGTGTCTGTTGCAGTTTGGGTCACATCAAGGTGCCTTATAGAAGCCCCTGTGGAATAGAGGAGTTCAATGAATCCCCTGATTAATGCGAAATAACTTGGGTTCTGTGAGGAGAAACCCTACAGAAGGAACAGTTACACTGACACCAAGGCTCGGACATTTACTCTATGAGTATAGTGTTGTGTAAAACATGAGAAAAAAGGGGAACCTCCATCACGTGCCTATATCCATTTTGAGAAAGCTGATTTCAGTCTTTAGCCTGAGATCTCTTGTCTACTTTTACATAAGGTCCTTTAGTCCCCCCAGCAGTGTAAATTCACCCTAAAGTGAGTGCTGATTAACTTAATGCTGATTAACTTAATTGTACATCCGGAAGAAGCTTTAGGCAGCTAATAAAAAAGGTCCAAGGACTCAAGAGATGTAAAGTAGTAGCAGTCCACACAGCCATGGGACTGGGGCCAGCTGAGGATCTTGTCCCAGCATCTGCATAATGATGCTCATAAGTGCCCCGGAGGTTCTGGGGTCTCTGGGAGCAAGATTTGTTACCTTACTCGGGGTGATGGGGAGAGATTTGTGAGACAGTGTCAGCTCATGTCCCCCCTGTTTGCTGTATTTCACCACGTAGGAAATGCTACAGATGTGTTTGGATAATCCATGTGATAGAAACACACTGTATGTAGCCAGGGCTGCTAACAGCCAGAGCCAGCCAGCACAGGAAAATAATCCTTCAAAAGAGCCTGCTAGTGAAGTTCCTGTTGCTGCTAGACCTTGACACAAATATAGATCTTCAGCTGTTATCCTGAAAGGCATTTTGGGAATAGGCAAAGTATGTGTTCCCTTCCACATTCTTGGATTTAAGTGGAAAATTTCCTGGGAGGATGGGGGAGAGGAGGCTGACCAGGAGGTGGGCGACCTTGGTGCCTGTTCCTGGAGCAGGAAGCCAAGCATGACACGAATCCTCATGCTTGCCCCAGCGCAGAGCCCCGTGGCTTGTGTGTGGCCAGAGGGAACCCTGAGCTCTCATTCATGTGGCAGCTGCAGCTGCCTGTAGAAGGCAATGCTCAGGCCGGTGATCAGGTGCAGACAAGCTCACCAAAGGAAGGAAGGATGGAAGGATTGACATTTTCCACTGCTGATGAAGAAGTGGCTTGTCTAACCATGTCAGGCTTTTGTGTGCTGTGGGGGGAACTCCCTGGTGTTTGCACATATAAACACACAAAATATATGATTACATATGTGTGTATACATATGTGCATACATATACATGTCTATGTATGTGTATGTATGTGTATGAACACACATATATATAGAGAAAGGAGATATATATAATATATATATTTAATGTATGTCTATAAAGGGGTATACCTATGCATCCATATAAACGAAACCTCCGCAAATAATTTTGTTAAATGTCTTTACATTCTCAGTGGTTCCTCAGGATTTATTAGTAACTGTTGGTGACAGAATAAGAGAACCTACCAACTCCTCTACCAACTCTTTTTTTTTCTTCTCCCTCTTCCACGCACTTGAGATTTCTTTCATCAACTGAACATATAAAGACAAATGTTTACATTTGGGGCACCTCTGTATGTGTTTGAAATTATTTATTTTGAAGATATAGGAGCTATTAGATATAGAATCATAGAATCATAGAATCAACTGGATTGGAAAAGACCTCTGAGATCATCAAGTCCAACCCTGGATCCAACCCCACCATGGTTACCAGACCATGGCACTAAGTGCCACATCCAGTCTCATCTTAAAAACCTTCAGGGATGGTGAATCCACTACCTCCCTGGGCAGCCCATTCCAATGTCTGATTACTCTCTCTGTAAAGAATTTCTTCCTAATATCCAACACAAACCTCCCCTGATAGAGCTTAAGATCGTACCCTCTTGTCCTATTGCTGGTTGCCTGGGAGAAGAGACTAACCCCCACCTGGCTACAACCTCCTTTCAGGGAGTTGGAGAGAGTGATGAGGTCTCCCCTGAGTCTCCTCCAGGCTAAACAACCCCAGCTCCCTCAGCCTCTCCTCATAGGACTTGTGCTCGAGTCCCTTCATCAGCCTCATTGCTCTTCTCTGGACCTGCTCCAGCACCTCAATGTTCTTCCTGAACTGAGGGGCCCAGAACTGGACACAGTACTCCAGGTGTGGCCTCACCAGTGCTGAGTACAGGGGAAGAATCACTTCCCTGGTCCTGCTGGCCACACTGTTCCTGATATAGGCCAAGGGGCCATTGGCCATATGAATGGATGCACTTTACTGTCTCTCTGGTAGGTTTGAAAATCAGTTCATCAACCTCCCTTCACAGCAGTTGCCCGCAGACAACACACCTGGCCATGCTTGAACTCCTGAAGGGGAGATGTAGGAGCACAACATATCAAATGCCAAAAGCAATCCTGGTATCAACAGGAGCCTCGGGTCTAGGCCAGCCCCCTTCCTGACTGGCTGGTTACAGACTCAGAGACAGCCTGCAAGAAGCCATAATCCCCCTCTGCACTGCCTCCAGACCCCACAGCAAAGCCAGAGCTAAGTCTGTGACCGGACTCTGGGAGGGAAGGGTGGAGGCATTCCCAGATTTCAGCTATGGTGGAGCCAACACGGGAGGAGTCTGAGCGGGTCTAGCCTCAATCACATGAGCTCATGGTGGCACCAGGTGCTGTCGTCAGCAGCATGAACACACAATTATACACTGAAGAAAGATAAACTGAATTTGGCCAGGACTGCAATGGGGCAACTTCTTTGCCCATGGTAAGACATGGTTATAACCAAATGTGTTTAACTGCAGGCTGGAGGGCTTTGGGCAAGACTGCCCCCCTCCTGGCATCCCAATGGCAGCTACAGTTGGTCGCCTGGGAGATATGAAACCATGTAGATGAGATACTGGGAGCAGACCATCTTAGAAAAGCAAGGTGGTGTCATGTGCACTGCCATATGCTTGCATATATCTGCTCAGAGAAACTGTGGATGCCCCATCCCTGGAAGTGTTCAAGGCCAGGCTGGATGGGGCTTCGAGCCAACCTGGTGTAGTGGAAGGTGTCCCTGCCCAGGGCAGGGGGTTTGGACTAGATGAGCTTTAAACATCCCTTCTGACTCAAACCATTCTGTGGCTCTGTGATGTTTAAATGTCCAGTATGGAGGTGCTCTGCCATTGCAGCTTCTTGGCACAGCAGCTGAGAGACAGCCTTAGCCCCGCTGCTGCGTTGCCATTGCTTTCCTCTGAGCAGCAGAAACAAAGCAAGCTCCAAAGAAGAGTTCCAAACACTAAAACAGTCTCAGGTGGCTTAACTCCAGGAAATACAATAAAATATGAGACTCCCACAGCACTGTGGCTTCCCAGGGCTGTTCTGTTCAAAGTGATGGACACATTGTTTCCCGTTTAGAGTCGGGGGTAAAAAAGGTGCAGGATGGATACCACAGAAAGCCAGGTCATTATTACAGCCACCATTAACTCAAGGGACCAGGCCAACACAGTAGGAATGTAAAGCAGGAATAGACAACAACTTCAATAATAAACGAAGACCACCTGGGACAAGTTCATCTCCAGTAAATTCGAACATGATGGAAAGAATTTGGATTATCACAGTCCCCAGTGAGCAATGACCCAGAAAGCTGCTTTGCTGGACCTGTTCCCTCAGATCCTGTACACAGAACAGGAGGAAGATACTACCCAGTGAGGAAAGACCAAAGAATTGCTTCTGACCAGCAATATCCTATGCCAACTCACTCATCTCTGGAGCATGGCTGTAACTGCACATGATGTGCAACAAACTGGCTTAAAGAAAAGAAGAATCACGTAATTCTGGAGCAAATTTTATTCCAGAAAAAATGTCTGGTTTTTTTTTTTGTTTGTTTGTTTGTTGTTGTTTTTTTTTTAAACTTCCTTATAGATCTTCACCCTTCCTGTTGCCTGTAATCTTAGGGCCATCTCCGGAGTGCCAGCAGCCAGTTGGGTAAATAAGCAGGCAATAGCGGTGTGCTCAGCAGAAGCCTGGCCTGATTTACGGCCTCCCTGGAACAGCTAGGTTAAATAACACTGGTAGAAATCAGCTATTCCTGTAGCAGATGATACTTCTGTTTATTGCATTATGCTGCAGACAAGTTTATATCATGCAGCTGTTCTATGCATATGTTCCTACTACACTTTTAAGGGGGATACTGCAATCACTACGCAGCGGGAACTTCTGCTATAATAAAAATGTGTGGGATTGATGCTGGAGAAATTCCCTCCCCCGCAGCTCTTACACTGGAGACGCTGTTATTCTACACTCTTGGTTCCCTCATCTCCTTAGTTTTCTCTTCCTTTCTAAAAACACTTCCCTTCTGAAACAAGAAACATACTTAGTTTTTGAGACTGGAATGTGCAGGAGGTGGAAGAAAGGGGCACTTCTGCAGGAATTTTCTGAAGGTCACAGGCAATAGAGTAATGCATGGCTCATTGCAAGAAACAGATCTGAAACTGCAGGTGAAAAACCCTGAGCCTGGATACAGTCAGTGAGAAAGAGAGCAGCTGGGTGGGGGAGTTTTAAGTGTGATGCTCAAGATCTAACCTTTAGAGGTTATTGAACCTGCATGCATTTAGGTTTGGGTTTTGCAGTGGATTTCACTAAAGCCCCATGTTGCTGTGCTGTCTTGGTAGGTGTCCTGTAGCTGCTTTTCCTTGGCAGATTTGAGATTCCTATAGAAAATGAACATATAATAAGGACCAAAATAAAATAATAGCAGGTGAAAGTATTGGTCTCTCAGATAAAAGTGAAGCACATTGTGAGGAAGTGGCTTGTGCAAAGTCACTGCAGCTCTGTGAGAGAGCCAGGAAACAAAATGTCTTTTGACTCCTGGCCAGTCCTACCCTCTGGAACATGTTGCCTCTTCTTTGAGAGTAAACACAAACACTTGATTTGGCCAAAACTACAATATGGGGTGGAAGCAAAAAACTCCCTTTTTGCCTTCCCAGGCAGGTGCCAAATCTCTGCCCCAAGCCAGCACACTGACACCGCGCCCAGGAGCTCTGAGCAGGCAAGACCTATGGACAGGAACAAGGTAGGATCCCACAGGGTGCCCAGGAAGGGATGATGCTAAGCTTGTAGGATAACCTGTATTGGTTTTGTACAACTGCAGAGGAAAACTAGAGAACAATTCTACATACTTATGGAAGGATGCCAATGCACAGATCAGAGCAGTCAATGGATTGTCAAACAAAGTAGGGAGGGAAAGTCTGTGTTCCAAACGATCGACAGGCTGAGGGTCAGACCTGCCAGCCTTAATCCTATTAGGTTGTTGGTGAAGTTGATGGGACCCACCAGAACTGAGGCACAACCCCACAAGTAGGGGCAAAACATGGTTTCAGCTGCCAAGGTCTTTTGGATGAGAGTGGGGTTAGAGAGCAAAGAGGGAGAATCTGTTCTCTAAAGCACGATCTGGAGAAGTAGTAGCATTTATAGGCCTTGTGGAAAAAAGGCTTTTAAGGAGATTACATCATAGCTAGCTTCTGTGTTAACACTCAGCTCTGGCATTTATCTTTACAATGCATGCTCACATCAGCCACTGCCCTCTGATCTGACTTTGTCCTGTGTTTTTCTAATAGCAGTCTCCCGATGAGACGCCGTTTTTCCATCATCATTTGATTCTCTCTCAACATAAAGGATTGAATTGTTTTTACCCTGATTAAATCACACCCTATTGGTTTCTGTCCCAAGCAAATGAGAACCAAAGTCTGTGCCTTGCAAGGCAGCCTTCTCCTTGCAGCTAACACCGACACTCAGGAGAGCCTCGTGGGTACCTTCAGAGTTGCCTGCTCTCCACAACCTGGATCACCGCCAGGCTAGGCAGCACTGAGACAATCCCAGTGACACCTCCGGGTAGTCCTAAGTCCTGTCCCTCTGTGGGAGCTGATGCTTAAGTGAGCCCTACTGTACTTGGTGGTATGTTTTCTGAAATGCAGGAGATGTCGATGAAATTAGTGGGTATCTGATTCATCTAAGAAACAGGTCACAAGTGCCTGAGAATTTGCTGTTAAATTAGTACCCTGGAATTTATTTTAGAAGGTGACCTGATTTCCAGAGGTTCTCAGCACTCAGACAACCGGAATGATTTAAGTCGGGTACGCAGATACAAAACCTTAAGTTAATCTTCTGAGTTTTATGGTACAGGTTTTAACCTCTCTTTACTTAGGCAGAGTGTCACCGTGAGTGGAAGACAAGAAATTCCTCTCAGGATGT
This sequence comes from Manacus vitellinus, assembly GCF_001715985.3. Lineage (NCBI taxonomy): Eukaryota > Metazoa > Chordata > Aves > Passeriformes > Pipridae > Manacus > Manacus vitellinus. The sequence continues at coordinate 27,968,809 of NW_021940750.1, forward strand.
GGGTTCCACGCTTAGCTCTCCCCCTTGATTGTTGGGTGATTTTGGAAAGACCTCCACTCCAGCCTTGTTTCTCCTTCTCCAGGATGGGAACAGGATAGCCCCATCTTTCTAAATAGCTGCAAGATGTAAAGATAAAAAGTGCAACATAAGGCTGCATGTCAACACCATTGTTATTCCTTTCCCGATTCTTTAATAAATAGGCCCACTTATAAGTACTTCATCTATATTTCTAAAGGACTAGTTCTATTTCCCTGACCTTCCCGTCAACTAACTTTTCAAGGAAACACAGCAGTAAGGCCACAGTCTGTGACAGAACAGCAGAGCACAGCACTGACCTGGGGACAGTAATTCTCAGTTCTTTTGAACAGAGGCACCACTGAGAGACATAGAGATATGCCAGCACAGTACCATCCACTTCATTGCACAAACACACAGTCTGACTCTCCAGCAGCGAGTGACGTGCACAGGCACGTTATGAGCACTGGCAATTCTTCAGTGGGGAAAAATCAGTGCTGAGCATCATCTGCTTGTCCCAGCAAACGTGATGACCTCATCACATTACAGCAGTGAAAAGAGTATCCTGGAAAAAAAGCGGCCTGAAAACACTGAACCTTCATGTTAAGTCTGCCTTTGCCATTTCAGCACACTTCCATTAACAAGCATACTTCCATTAACAAGACTGCACACATGCACACAGACACCCATACAGATGTGCCCCTCCCCCCATTCTGCTCTGGCTGGCACAGATTTCCCAGGGAGGATCTAAAAACCAGTATGACACACAAAGATGAGTGGACTCCCAACATGTTTTAAAGATGAGCTTGGTGCCTGTAACAATCTGTCATCAGCCTTGCAGAGCAAGCAAATACTGCAGCCTGTCCCCTGCCTGCATGCCCCAGGTATGGTGTCCTGTGGCCACTTCTGCAAGGAGCTGGTTGGCCGCCCCACTGTGTGAGACCGTTCCTCGCTGCATCTCATAATAAGGCTGAAACAACCCAGGAGCTTCTGTTTTGGTGTTTGTTGTGGTGGGTGCCTGCCTGCTGAGACCCAAGTAGCTCAGTACAGGCATGAACAACTTCAACATGGGCAGGAGGAGGTTTGCTGTTAGGAATCAGATATGGGGAGACTTGTTCAAGCTTCCTGGGAAAAGAGCTACCTTTGCTTGCAGGCTTATGGCACTGGGCCCTGAGCCATTTGACATCAAACAAAAGTAGGGACCAGTGAAAGAAGGGTTGCTTCTAAAGTGGAACTCACTAGGGAAAGCAGATGCATTTTCCCACTTTCATCACATAGCCAATATCCCCTCCCAGATCCACTGCAGTAAGATAACTATGAAAAGAAATGAGTCTTCTGGAGAGTTTCTTCCCCAGTCAAGCTGGCCTGCTTTCAGGCTGCTTCAGAGGCTGTCTTAGGGCAGAAGATGGGCTCATCACCAGCTACCAGATATTTCTGGGAGAGATAGGCTCCTTCATGGGGCAGTGAAGCTGCAGGAGGCATCTCATGGAGAAGTGACTGCCAAAGAGCAAAGACATTAAGTAGAAAATTGGCCTCATCCTCCCTTGTGACCTGCTGGCCACCACTCACCTCAGATCAACAGTGAGGAAGTGATTTGTAAACAACACATAGAAAGCACCTCTCCACTCCAAAATAAGGTGGAGTGGGCCATGGCTTAGGACACTTGCTGAGAGCTAAGTGGTTTGGAGAGCTCATTCAGCATCCATCTGCATTTTTAGGTGATAAAAGCTCTTGAAAAGCTAGCTCTTGCTTCCACTGAGCCTCAGGCACCCTTGGATGAAATCCATGCCCCAAAAGGTGCCATGAAGGCAGGTTCCAGTGAGCCTGTTAAGGTCCTGTGGTAGTGGCAGTTGTGTGGACACTGTAAGTACAAATAGTGATAGCCTTTCCAGGTTGTTAATTCCTATATTTGCTGATACAGCAAACTCCTTTGTCAGGGTTTTGTTGAAGCTGTATCATCACTGACAGAGGAGAAATAAGACAGGACATAGTGCTGTGTTGTACTGTGGGTTCATGTCCAGCTCCTCAGGCTGCCTCCTTTCATTCATTACTGTGTGGTAACAGCATAGCCATAGACTTTGCATCTCACTCCTGGCATGGTCATCCTCGCTGTGTGATGGTACAGCCTCCTCTTCAACGAGTGGTAGGACAGGACACAGCTGATCAATTCTATAGCAATTATAGTTCACTTCTGAGCCTAATAATAATAATAATAATAATAATAATAATAATAATAATCTTCAGTGCTTGATGTCCACTAGTCTCAAATCCAAAGTTTACAGAGGTGAAAACGTATCTTTGTTTCAGATATGACAACTCTGAGTGGCTGATAGGGTAGCTGACTCTCTTGTGATCTCCCAGCAGATTGGTGGCAAGAGGGATAAGCAGTGCCCTGGACTCTCTTTTCACCATTCCCCAGAGGGTGGGCAAGATGCCTCACTTGCAGGAGTCACAGTACATCACCATCAAGTATTCTGAGAGCTTATCAATCTTTCGGCTCTTGCAGTGAACAGACCTTCAAAGGAGGGATGATATAGGCTGAAATGCAAACAGCTGTAACACGGTTTCAGGAGTCTAAACTCCTATATTGATGACCAGTCTTTGACCAGCAAATGATTAATGAGATACCTCAAGGCTGGTAGATTCAAGCCCACAGAAAGATGACAGATTTTCTTGGTATAATGTTCTGTGTACAGATTAAATTAAAGTCCAGATCTGCACAACTTCTTCAAGTTCAACAGCATTCACGAGTGGTGCCATCAAAATCACAGGCTATGCAATGTGAATAAAATTCTGTGCTACTGGTATAACTAAGATATTATCTTTTGGAAAGCTTTTTAAAGAGGTCAGGAACCTCCAGGTAATAGCAAAGACAGGACAAACCTCACGTCTTAGAGTTGACACTTTCTCATTAGTGCCTTCAGAGAAGCCTGATACAAAACCAGCTTCAGCCAACTGCAGACTGAATTTCCTAACACAGATTGTGGAAGACTTGGAAATACTCAGAACATTTTCCTAATGTGTTAATACAGCGGTTTCTAAGGCACCAGTTTGTGTTCATCTCTGAAAAATTAATGGTCTGCCTGTTGAGCACTCCACTATATGGAGAGAGTGACTATAATAGTCACACACTTTAGATTGGTAAGTACAGATGGCTTTAACGAGTTTACTTTACTAAGAAAGCCATATTGCAAATCATATGTCTAAGTTTTATGGAACAGTCAGCTGACTAAGTAGCTGATACTTCTGTTGGTGTACGGCATCTATATAAACATTATCCTGCTGTTTGATATTACGTGGTTTATTCCTTCTATAATTTCAATGGCTCAGTTATTGCCAGAAATAAGAGCTACAGTGATCACTTAAAAATGCCCCTCAGGAGATCAATAAATAATTCCCATACCTAGTGCACTTAAGTTCCTTTTCCAAATTGTATTCAGGTTCAACTTAAGGGAAATTAAGTTGATGACACATGTAGAGTAAAATGGAACTGACGTGTGTAATGCCTTCCAAACCAGGAGTAAATTTAATTCTAATATAAATAAAATCATATTTTTCAAATGATAAATTTTCATGCAGTTTCCATAAAATATAGAACACTAAAAAGGCAATTACATCACATTTAACAGACCAAGGCATTTCACCATGCCAAATGCCCAATATGAAGTCCTCAATCACCACTCAGTCCATTTGTAACTCTCTGAAAGGTAAAAGAAAAGGCACAGGTTACCTTCCAGTCACAACTACAACCAAATTGGTAGCAGGTTGCTGCCTGCATTGTCCTCAGGCTTTACACAGAAGTCTAGACCTGCACAGGTAGGCAAGCTTTTGCAGAAGTGCTGCTCACCATCACTCCTTGCTGAAGCCTACAGCTGTAAGCAGCCCATGCTGTAGAATGGTGCCCTATAAAGAGGAGGTAGAGCACCTGCAGCTTGACAAACCTAAGCGAGGGTTATACCAAACCCTCCCTGTGCTCCACTGACAGTAGTTTCCTTTGATAGTGGCGATGAAATAAGATTATGCATTGCTTCCAGAAGGAAAGGAAAATGTCCAGAGATGATTCAAGAGAATCTGCTCCATTGGTAAAGGTCCAGTTTAATAGCAGCATTTGTCAAGGAACAGATCTTTGTCTAAAAATATTTCTAACCAATGAACTGATGAAATACCAGCTCCATTTAAAAGACACTTCAAAATTATAAAACGATTAATTTAAATAACAATTAAGAATCCACAATCTGCTGCTGTATTTATGTGGTTATAATGGTAATATGATTTACTAGTGGAAGTATTAAATTAACTTGCATAATTATTAATGACAGTTTTTGGCAGTGGCATCAGTTATTAACCTATGTTCATAGTATATTAATGGACACTATGTCCTCACTTTGGGATAACATCCCAAATTCCCAGACTGCTGCTTCCTTGATCTGCTATATTGATTCAAAAATTGCCCATAAGTTGCAATTACACAAGCAGTGCAACACCTTTGTATCATGTTCACAAAAATACAATGCTCACAACTATTACAAGAACATATTTCTGTGGGTCTGTTTTAGCGAGGTCAGCTGCTTAGCCCTCCCTGCTGGAACAGCTTGTGCCAATTAAGCATTGACTTCTGACTTGTCAAGATGAGGCACAACTCCTTCTGCCAGGGGCAGGTGAACCTACAATTACTTGTAAATCAGCAGCCTCTGACTCATCAGTAACTTCACTGAAGATTTGTTATCTTCTTAATCAGTGAAATGGTAGGCACATACAAATGGACTGCCATCCACAGAAGGAATTAATGTCTCCAGCTTAGCCAACTCCTTCTGTTTAAAAAAAAACAACAAAGAAAACAAGCTGTTGGAGTATGCATCTCAGAATAGAAAGGACTGTTCTACTGCAGAACCAGTTTAATATCTCATGTTTCTTTTAAAAAATTAGACAATGCTTTTAATCTATAGATAGCAGAACTCCCACTGATTCCTGCACTGCAAAATCTGTCCTGAGGCTCTTACTTTTAAATACTTCAAAATGCATTTTCAAGAGAGAGGATTTTTCCATTATATAGATTTATTACTGCATGAAAAATTCAAAACAAATACAGAAGGTCCCAGAGCAGGGGGAAGATTCATCACTTGCCCAAATAACAATTAGACTTGACAAAACATTTCAGAATTTATTGTGGTGAAAAACTCTGAATTGGGAAAGGAGTGGAATCTGTGATTGACAGTCTGCTCTAACCAGTGTTTTACACAGACAGACAGGGAGTTTACAACAACCCAATATGAGATGTCAGGTGCACGAGTGACAGCAGAATTCTATCATGGAAGTATTAGCAGGAACCTTTCCAATCTTACCTGCTTTTTGGTCACTAATCCAGCTCTTCAGACTTACTATAACATTTTAGATGCCCGAACTATTTCAAATTTCTTATTTGACTGCTGTTTAAGAAATGTCCTCACCCTAAATAATTTTCTCATTTTGATTGAGAGGTGACGACTTGTAACTTTTATTCCTACACCAGAAATAACTGTGCTAAATCCAAAAAACATCAGGATTATGTCTTCAGTGATAAAATCAGAGGTGCCAGCTACTTGAGGCAGAAAATCCAATCACTGCATTTCTGATTTAGGTGAGTGAATTCTGCTTAAATCCAGTCTTGGACGCTTAATTATTTGGTTCACTGTGCTAAGAGAGATCGGAGTGTCTGTGATGTGAAAACAACATGATGGAGACCTGGACTGGAATCTATATGTGCCATCATCTATGACTCCAGGCTGCGGGGTTGGATTTCAAATTAGATTTGAGAGCCTCAAAATCCTACTGCCAATTCTGAGAGTCACATTCCTCCAGTAACATGAAAGTGTATGTGGGAGAAGACAAGAATTGAATTTTGGTTTTGCTTTGTAAATTATGAACAATGTTCTCACAGAAGACTGCAATTCAGAGTATGACAGCTGTGTTACCAAAACTGGAAGGGCTTCCCTGTTTCAGCATACTGTTTGCATTTAAAAACAGTCACTGTCTAGACCAGACTTGCTCTCACAGTAGCAGTCACTACCACAAATGTCTTCATGTAGGAGATGATGTGGCCCTGGCCATTTGGGGGCTACTGTAGTTCTCTCTCTGCTGTTCAGTTTTGGTAGTCACTATGTTGTATGAAGCATGGAGAAAAATGTCTTCCCCATATTATAAAACAAACCCAGCCCTGTCTGTTTGCTAACAATTCCCTTGGACATCAGCACTTGGGAGAAATCAACCCAAGGCTCCTCAGGTGTGTCCAAATATCTCCTTCAGTGCAGTTCTTCAGGGGTCACTATTAGGACCAGTGCTGTTTAACATCTGTGTCAGCATCATGGATAGTGGGATTGAGTGCACCCTCAGCAAGTTTGCCAGCAACACCAAGATGTGTCATGCAGTCAACACACTGGAGGGAACGGATGCCATCCAGAGGGACCTTGACAAGCTTGAGAGGTGGGCCCGTGAAAACCTTGTGAAGTTCAACAAGGTCTGGCACCCAGATCAGGGCAATACCAAGCACAAATATAGGCTGGGTGGAGACTGGATTGAGAGCAGCCCTGAGGTGGAAGATTTGGGGATGTTGCTGAACAAGAAACAGTGTGAGCTTGCAGCCCAGAAATCCAGCCATGTCCTGGGCTGCATGAATATAAGCATGACCATCATATTGAGGAAGCTGATTCTTCCCTCTACCCCACTCTCATGAGACTCCACCTGCAGAACAGTGATCAGCTCTGGGGTGCCCAACATAAGGAGAATGTGAATCTCTTGGAGTGAGTCTAGAGGAGGGGCATGAAGATGATCAGAGGGCTGGATCACCTATTCTACAAAGACAGGCTGAGAGAGTTGGGGTTGTTCCTGAGAGGATTGGAGAAGGCTTCAGGAGATGTTGTAGCACCTTCCAGTACCTGAATGGAGTCTACAAGAAATCTGGAGACGGGTATTTTACAAGGGCATGTAGGAATAAGGATAAAGGATAACAGATTTAAATGGAAAGAGCATAAATTTAGATCAGGTATTGAGAAGAAATTTTTTACTGTGAAGGTGGTGAGGCATTGGAATAGGTTGCCCAGAGAAGTTCTGGATGCCCCATTCCTGGAAGTGTGCAAGGCCAGGTTGGATGCAGTTTTGAGCAACCCAGTCTAGTGAAAGTGTCCTTGACTGTGGCAGAGGGGTGGAATTAGATGGTCTTCAAGGTCCCTTTTAATATGATCCATTCCATGATTCTATCATCTGTCCCAAAAGATCTGAATGTCCTTAGCTTTCCTACTTGCACTGAAGGGACCCTGCACACTTTCTGAAATCAAGCTGTACATCTGAGCTTATATAGTTGCCAAAAGGTTTCAGCCTTCCTGGAGTTTGTCATTTTTATTTTGGCATTTTCGTCAGTCCAAATAATTAGTTAATTAGATGCTCTATCTCTGAAGATAAAGGAAAGGATTTCACCTTAAAAACAGAATTATACAATTACTGCATGGAGATTAGAGTCTTCTGCAGTGATGTCATTCACTCTGGCTTTGCACTGACGTGATCATGCTTGATCTCAACTGTCAGCTCAGGACAAACTGTCACTGAGGTCAAGAGATGTAAAGACTTCACTGTGTACCTGTGTGCAAGCATACAACATGGTTCATGTATCCAGACTCGGCTTAAGCTTCATCCTCTAAATTCTGACTGAAGCAATATTTGACTGAACCCTTCCATCATACAGAGAGCAGATGGCAGTACTGTGGACTCCTCACACAGTTCAGGAGACAGGTAGAGCAGAGACAGCAAATGTTGCTCACCAGCAGGTGAGGAGTTCATGTAGAACATCCTTTCTCTTCCTTGTACCATTTTAAAGAAGTACTTTCTGAAATGGTTTTTTCCTCAGACCTTACACAGTCTAAAACTGATACTGACTGCAGCTCTAACCCTTTCCTGTTTTGAAAACCTGCCTTTTATTTTCAAACAAAGTCCTTTCTTCTTTGCAATGCCCCTGGAGAAACCTGCATGCTCACAGAGTATTTAAGGGTTGACAACAGCAGTTTCTTAGATTTTTAAGGGTCAACATCATTTGAACTAGCTTAATCTCATGGGTCCATGAAGGCAGGTTGGAAATGCTGCCTAAACAAGTACTCCATCCACCTTGTCTTAGTCCTGGCTGAAATCCAGAGGCAAAGAGGAAAGCAGATCGGGGGGAAAAAAGACACAGTTAATTAAAGGCCAGGTTCTGAGCATCTCTATCTCCTTCAGGTCACCAGAGCCTTATTGAGGGTGCATACTCACTGAAAGTTCCTCCTTCCTTTGCTGTCAGCATCTAAGCTTAGTTGGCCTTAGGCCCCTCAGAGCCTCATGAGCTTTCCCTTCACTTTATCAATGAGCAGTTTTCTAGGCATGGGTTAAAGTGCAGGCTGCTGCTTGCATAAGGGGACTTACTCCGGAAACATCAATATGCCAGACTGTCTGGAGGAACCTCAATCGGCTCCGAGACCACGTCTCCTGACGGTCCTCACCACTTCATCACACAGTCCCCACCATCCTACTTTCTTCTAACATGGGCTGGAGCCCCTTTCCTTGAAGAACCTCAGCAAGGTATACATACCAAACAAGACAGCAATATCTCAATGTGCTGCCAACAAACTGCATCTGGAATGAAGCTCAGGAAACCAAAAACTTAAATCCTCCATAGGCCCCACTTTGCAGAAAAAGATAAGGCTCACCCAGCAAAACTGAGAGAACCAGCATCCACAGGGGGCAGCACAGCTGATGTCCTTCCTGAACACCCACACATTCCTGCTGTAAATACACAACTGTAACAGGGAGGTGTCTCCTAAAGCCTGGAAAGCTGGTGTTCCTAACACTGCTCGAGGTTTTAGACTGCCTGCTAAGCTGTGTGTAATTCTAATAATTTTCTGCAGAGGGAATTAGCTTATTTCCACTCAGAGTAAACACAACATTTGCCAGTTATATATGAATTATGGAATTCACAACATGTAATAGATTTTGTACAAATCTATCTGCAGGAAACAGAGCTAATGATTTGTTGCTGGATCAACCTGTCGATATCAAAATGTCTAAAGGGATGCTTAATGCACTGCCAGTTGATGTAATATTTTTGGATTTCAGTAAAGCTTTTGATACTGTCTCTCACAGGATCCTTCTGGACAAATGTCCAGCACACAGCTGGATAAGCACACCATGTGATGGGTGAGCAATTGGCTCACAGGTGGAGCACAGAAGGTAATAGTGAATGGGGAAACATCAGACTGGTGACCTGTCACTAGTGGGGTTCCACAGGGCTCCATCTTAGGCCTTGTGCTCTTCAACATCTTCATAAATTACTTCAACGCAGGACTGGAAGGGACACTAAGCAAGTTTGCAGATGACACAAAACTCGGAGGAGCTGTTGACTCCCTCCAAGGCAGGGAGGCCCTGCAGAGAGACCTCGACAAATTACAGGACTGGGCAATCATCAAGCATTTGAAGTTCAACAAGGGAAAGTGCTGGATTCTGCACCTGAGATGGGGCAACCCTGGATGTACAGACAGACTGGGGAATGAGATGCTGGAAAGCAGTGCCACTGAAAGGGACCTGGGGGTCCTGGTTGATGGCAAGTTGAATATGAGTCAGCAGTGCCCTGGCAGCCAGGGGGCCCAACCGTGTCCTGGGGGGGCATCAGGCAAAGCATCTCCAGTCGGTCAAGGGAGGGGATTGTCCCGCTCTGTTCTGCACTGGGGTGGCCTCACCTTGAATATTGGGGCAGTTTTGGGCACCACAATATAAGAAAGATATTAAGCCATTGGAGAGTGTCCAAAGGAGGGCAACGAAGACGATGAAGGGCCTTAAGGGGAAGCTGTATGAGGAGTGGCTGAGGTCACTTGGTCTGTTCAGCATGCAGAAGAGGAGACTGAGGAGAGATCTCATTGTAGTCTACAACTTCCTCATGAGGGGAAGAGGGGGGGCAGACATTGATCTGTTCTCTGTGGTGACCTGTGACAGAACTCAAGGGAATGGACTGAAGTTGTGTCAGCAGAGGTTTAGGCTGGATATTAGAAAGAGGTTCTTCACATAGAAGAAGGGTGGTTGGATGCTGGAATGAGTTCCTCAGGGAAGTGGTGACAGCACCAAGCCTGACAGAGTTCAAGAAGCATTTGGATGATACACTCAGGCACATGGTGTGACTCTTGGGGATAGTCCTGTGCAGGGTCAGGAGTTGGACTTGATGGTCCTTGTGGGTCCTTTCCAATTCAGCATATTCTGTGATTCTGTAACTGTTCCTGAAAGTCCTCAGTTGTCCTCAAGAACAATAATAACCTTTCAGAGAATGACTCAGCTGCTCACAAACAGTTACCCAGTGCTATCCCATACAACCAAGGAGGGCTGCAAAACATTCAGGTGGGACTAATAAAGAGGACACATAGAGGATCCCCTGCTTTTCCACAGCAGCAGCTGTCAAAGAGCACTAGATGGCTTCATTTAGCAGGTAACTGAACTGTCTTTAGTTATTGGATAGACAGGAATTTTGTATGTACTGGCTTTAATCATCCAGCCCAAACCACAGCAGCTGTTTTAGAGTTGATCTAAACCTCCAGCAAGATTCAGTTTGATTGCTGAGAGAGCTTTTAAGGACAGTACCTAGCAGACTGCAGCCTTTTGTGCCTCACAAACCTCTGAGAGCAATGCCAGCATCTTTATGGAGTGCCTCGTGGGGCAGACACTGTACCTTGTAAAGGTAAAAATCTTGCAGCTCCCAGGCTGCTGCTTTTTTGCTAAGGTCTTTCCAATGCTAAACTTCAATCACTTAGAAAGTGCAAAGTGCAAGTCTAGCTTCAACCACTTCACAATAGCTCGTTTTGGCTTTTTAGTGCCTTCTTCTCTGAATACCATTTTAAAAGCAGTATCTATAACATCAATATTTAACCACTAGGCTTGTTCCTTATCACAAGGATGAGGATTGCTGTACACATGGGCTAAATCACAGTGCCTAGACAGCTGATAATAATGAAAGCATCTTTCAAGATGAGGCACTTGATTGCTACTCTAAAGCTTACTGGTGAAAGAAATGTGTAATCTATTTTTTTCATTGTATTTGAAATGAAGTCACTTGCTTAAATATTAGTCATCTGGATATATATAGCTCATTTTTAAAACTGGGTTAGCACCTGGCAATCCAGCCTGAGTAAGCATCAGGCTATCCCAGTCACAGGCCCATTTGAATTCTTGTTCATCTTTTTGCAATGTGTGACAGACTTCTTTTTTTCTGACATGACTTCCTTCCCACTTCACAGGAGCCAAATCCATGCACTCAAAGCAGCTGCCTGATGGCAGCCCAGGGAGGGGAAGCAGCCTGGCACCAGTCCCCCCTTCCCACTGCAGCTGGACAGCAGGGCTGGTCCCTGTGCCAATGCCACATCTTGTCTCCCTCAGGGACACAGGGTGCCCCAAGTATAAGAAAACAGAGTGGCAAAGTACGTAATTTTCTGCCTGTGATACAAAGATCAAGGTAATTTTCAATATTACTGTCCATGACATTTTCCTGAACATTGAAAGAGATTTTTTCTGCTATAAAAAACATCCCTCTCTCCTTTCCCAGCTGTCTTTGTACTTTCTTTCCCAAGTGTTTCCCTGTTGGTTTTTCTCTGCCTTTGCCTTAATTTTCTGCAGTGTAGCACAAGTACAAATCATGCTCCTGGCAGAAAAGACACTGAAAAATTCTGCCTGTCCTCCGTCTGACTAAAAGCTGTGCAGAAGACTTCGTGTCTTCTGCACATCTGGAGACGGCACTGATAAAGACAAACAGCCCAATGATGATACCTAATGATTTATTTTTCCTTGAGGGAAGTGCTGAGGACACTAGATATACTTTGCAACGTTGCTCCCAGGAGAGTTTATATAAGCAGGGAGATGAATTAATAGGCAGCCTTATAGGGAGAGATGAATTTGTGAAAATGCATAAACATTAAGGAGATTTGCTGGAATACCAAATACCTGGGACCTAGTCCATGTCTCTGCACCCAGTGAGCGCACATAGCACTGGTGAGGTCTGTCCCACTGCACAGGGACTGCCTCTGGGGGACCACCAGCACAGCTATCACTCTCCAGAAATGATCTGTGCATCAGGGATCACAGGACCACTGATGTGGAAGGGAGCTGGCAGAGCTGAAGGCACCAAGTGTGCTGGACATGGGGACGCATGGCTGGAAATTAGGAGGAACTCGGATAAAGATGGGGAGCATTGATTTTTATGAAGAGAAATAGATGAGTCTTAGCCTGTATGTGCATTAGTGGGAAAACTGCTCAATTGCCACTGACTTCTGACATGCCTCTGATTTTTGTAACAGCCGTAATTAATTTCCCTTGGAGTATCCAGACTGTCAAGCCGCGTACCTGGCGTAAAAGGAGTTCATGCAACTCAAAGGTCAGCACAGCGCTAAGTCTCCGTAGGAAAGCATTTCCCAGGGCTAGGGGATTAGGAAACCATTTAAAACTAGGGAATCATATATAATACAATGATAGGAGGGAACTTGTCTGGCTTTCCTCCAAAAGCTAAGCATCATTCATTGATCAGAAAACAGATCTCCATCTCTACTGAGAACACTTCTTCCTCCATTTGCTAAGTGGAAAATGACAAACAAGCTAGCTGTGCCCTCTCCCACATCCTTTCTCCTTCTGTCTGTCCAGGTGTCCCCGTCGCTTTGCCCTCCTTCAGTGCACCACAACTGTACCAGTGGCTACTTACTCGGCACCGCCAGCAACCTTGGGGGCGGTGGAGGTGGAGGAGGCGGTGGTAACAGTGGAGGTGGCCTGCACTGGCAAATTTCCTGGCAGCTCTCTGTAACTTTCTCTGCTACAGGCTTGGAGCATGACTTCTGGGGCTCACCCTGAGTGATCTGTGAAGAAACAAGTCATTGCATGAGCAGCAAAACAGTGACAACTGATTTTCCATGAATGTGTTTCTTAGACTTGAGTATCCGAGTGGCACCTCAGACCTGTAGGGAGAACTGAGCTCACGTTCCTCATTAAGGTGACTACAAGAGTGTCTATTCCCTATGTGGTTCCCGTTTTTTATCTTTTAGTTTTTTACTTAATACAATATCTTCAAGACTCCTTTTGCCTCTGTCAAATTTGGTTGAAATTGGCCAGCTGTTTTTGAGTTATTATGGAGTAAGGAGAAGGCAGGCAGTGGCAGACAATATGATTGCGTAAGCCTTCTTTCCTTAGGAAAGCCATCTAGCAGCATGCATTATTCACAGGGTCATTGCTGCAAGCCAAAGAGAGCTAATAAAAATTACAAGACAGTTAGGGTCAGGATTATGTTCATTTTCCTTATGGCAGAACTGAAAGCCAGAGGACATCTCTGCTTTGCTTTGCCAGCATCACTTTGAAGTTGAGAGAGCATTTCACAGGGTGTTTCACTTCCCACCAAGAGGAGAGCGAACACATATTTTACTCATCTGTAGACCACAGCAATGACACAGTTAAAATGGAAATGCCACATTGTAACCTGTGTAACATGCAGTGTTGGCTAATAAAACTGAAGATGAGGCACTGCAGAACCCAAGTATGGGCATCGATTGGCAATGGACAATGATTTAGCCAGTACTGGTATATGATATATTCAATAGCTTGATCTAGTCATGACAAGGACCACTTATGAACAGCAAATTTGTCTTTTCATCAGCAGTATTTACATAACTAATGATTTAAGGAATATTCATTAAAATTCCTATTATAATGCTACAAAATGGAGTCAGTCCCTAATGAAAAGGAAATTTGCTGAGCATCACAGAAGCTTCTGAGACATATTAACTTCAAAGGTCTCTAAGCCAGCTCTTTCTGAATGACTTATACTCAGATGGAAAATACTGGATACAATTTTAAGGAGACAAAGTAAAGTGTAAAAGATTAATAAGCATGTTATCTAACAAGCATTTTGAATGTAAGTATCAGGAGACCACCTGGGACAGACTTGTGTCTTGCTGAAGCTAAGGACAGTTACACTAGCATTCAGCTATTGCCTCGTGCAGTTTGGTCTCAGACGGGTTATTTTCCTAATAGTTTTGGCCTAACATCATCCTCTGTAATCAGGGTTTTTCCACAACATGTTGGTCATTACAAAGAGGATGTCTCATGCCATGCTTTCTGATTTCTTTTAGGCATGCTTCTTCTGCCTCTCTGCCTATCCTCAGGGTCAGCCAGGGTTGCCTTCTCCCCGCTTCTCTCTCCCGTCCAAGCTTTGCTTCCCTTCCCTGCCAGCTCCGGACACAGTCTGCCTCCTCTGCCTTTTCAACCCTAACCCCCAGGCTAGGCACCTCTCCCACTCCCCCCAGCTGGGCACCAAGGGGGTTGCACTGCCTCTTGGCTGCAGAAAAGCTGTGCACAGTCATTTTATATTTCTGGCCAAAAAGAGAGATGTGGCTAATTAAAACAACATCACTGCACAAAGGACACGTTCACATGCGTAGGAGGTTTCTAAATGCAGAAAGACGCATTACTCTGGCCTCAGGGAAATGGAGGTAGGGCTTTGTTGATTAAATATTATAGGGAGGGAAGGAGGAAAGAATAGAAAAGTCTACATGTAGCTGAGTCGGAAGGACAGCTCAGCACAGCATAAGGCAGAAGGCTCAGTTCTTTAAACAGCTTGTCGAAATCTATTACCAAACATAGGGAAAAACAAATTCAGCACAAGTGCTTTCCAAGTTTCCCCTTCACCATCAGGTAACAGTAAGAGGACGGTTAAAGACCATCTCAGACAGCTTCCAGGAACTTACACAAACTCTCTGAACGGCCTAATGAATCAAAGTGACTCGGCTGCATAATCCCTCATGACTGGTAATAAATCTGTCTGCTAAGCAGGTTTATTTATTTTTAAAGTAAGTGATCCCAGGCAGCAGAATATCCTCCATACTGCCTCAGCTCTTTCAACACTGTTCACACGTGGTGTTGGGGTGCTAGGCACGCTCCCAAGAAGAGCCCCATGAGAAAAGCATCCACTCCATGCAGTGGCTGTGGTATACCTTGTTGAATGGGTGTGACAATGCTTACTGTGCTGATGGAAGGAGGTGGGGTACCATCTCTCCACTGGTCCCAGCAACTGATCAGGAAGCAACTATTAACTCCTAGCTATAACTACTGTCCCCTAACTAGATCCTTTGTTGTTGAATCCTATGAGCTCACTACAGTCTCACATGAGCCAGTGTGATGGGAGAAGATAGACACAGGGCAGAATAACATTGAGCAGACTTGGAGCCAGCTTTGTTTGCAAACCAGAAGCAGCTTTGTGTATGTAAGTCTGAAGACAGTACTGGTATGGCAAAGCTACATTGACTTATTGCTCTAACCTAATATGAACATGAACCAAAAGCTTGCTCTGTCTTTTTTTTAGAGCTATTGACTGCTTTTAAATCCCTGGAGTCTCTCCTACCCTAGCCTGGTAATAGAGCGTCCTCAGAAACCATTGGATAATTTTCTCAATTACTTTGCAGACAATATTAACCCTATACATGACCAGTCACTCCTTTGTCCTGTCTACTTTGAAAATATTACTTTTGGGGAAAAAAAAAAAAAGTTCCTTTGTCTCTCAGTATCTGAGCCTGCACCTTTAGCAAAATTCCGTATGATCATTTTTAAAGAATCGTGAAAGAACTGACATTTAAAAGCAGAGGCTTTATCACCTATTTGTTTCCCTTCTCTTGTCACTGAGTAAAATGTCTGATTGTTAGAAGATACCTGTAGGAACACAGATATTACCTTGCAGGGGTTTCTCTTAGATGGTTAGTTTTCAATAACAAAGATTTTGTAAGTTGGCTGAAATCTGGCAGGAAAAGGAAAGACTCAAATAGAGGTTGAGGGCCTCGAAGAGGAGAGAAATAGCCAAGGACTGCTGCAGGAAGACAGAATAGCAACAGTAACATAAAACAGTAGATAACAGTAGCAAAATAGAATTAGGAAAAAAAGAAAAACATTTGGACCCTTTTCAAGGAAAAAAAAATCCCTCTGTTGATGTCTATTAGTCTTCTTATGAAAGAAATGAAGGCTGTTACTTGTGTCTCCTAAAGGTAAGCAGAACAAATCACTAGAAAATATGCAATCTTGCTCTGGCAAAAGATGATAAAATAATACTTCATGTTTCTTTCTTACTGTCTGAAATTCCAGGTAAGTTTTTACAGCATGTGGCAGGAGAAAAAAGGCATGTTGAAAGACCCTAATCTTTTTCTGGCCAGATCTGCTAATTGAATCTGGCCTCAAACTTTACTGCTTGCTTGTTCTGCTGGACACTTTCATGGTCCCAGAATGGCTTTGGAAGCCCTTTGCAGGTTCATGTGTAACTAGAAACCCAACAGGCTGCCAGGCAGTTTGTAGCACAGAGGTTGCCTTGGCAAGGGTTCACTTCTGGAAATGGACCCCACAGGGCTTGCTCCCTAGCTGTTACCTCTGCACCTTCCAGCCATTTGTCTGGGTGCTGGAGAAGCCATGGCCTGTCTTAAACTTGGTTGTTTGTTTGGCATGAGGCTTTCTTAAAACACACTCAGCAGCTGGCCAGTCTAGACGTGTTGCCTGGACTTCAAGCTGATGCATTTTTTTTTTCTCTGCTCTGAAAATATGTAGACTTGACTTTATGGATTTTTGCATTTCATGCGAACATGTTTTGCAAAAAGGACAAATGTTTTAAAATATTTATGGAAATGAAATCTGATCCACAAATGTCCAGGGAAAAACAAACAGAAAGTGGTAACTGGTGGTTTCTTTTTGCAGTCTCTGTTGAAGTTTGTACCTGTAGCATATTTCTCTTTAATGCAAAATCTCCTTTAGAAAGAGTGGTCCTAGTCCTGCTTTACATAAAGTAGAGGAACAGCTCACCCCAATCGGGGGCTGCCTGCATGTGGCCAGAGCTCTTTAGTATTTCAGAGTCCCATGTGATTGCAGCAGTCCACGAGCATGTTCTACAGAGTGGGATGGGAAAACAGGATTAATACACTCCCTGGAGGGTGGCCCTCTTGCGACTTTTTTAATCAGGTAAAAGGAGGAAAGCTTTAAAAGAAAACTGCAGTTGACTGAAAAGGCACAGGGACCTCTAAAAGCCTCCTGATGTAGCAAGAGCTTTGTCTTCTACAAAGAAAGCAAGACTGCTTTCTTGGAAGCAGTCTACAGAGATGAGATCTCAACACCACTGCATAAATCCCAGGACAGCTCTGTGTAATTCACATCAGAGTTAATCCAGATCCATGTTTATGAAACCAGAAAAAATGTGACCCTGCTATTTATCATGACCCTTACTGCTCTGTTTTTTAAATTATGTCAAAAGCATCAGACAGAATCATCCCATCCTTCTTGTCACAGAGCTGGCTATGAGGCTAATGAGAAAAAATTGTGAGGTTTGTTTTGGTTTTGCTTTTAATAAAATAAATGCTTCTCCTTTGATTAGCATCTGACTGATTCCCTTAAGTGTCACAAGGCAGGGCCTAGGGAGGGAATGCAAAGAGGTGGGAGGGAAGGCAATGCCACACATAAGTCATTGCACAGACGAATGGGTGAAAAGGGGCTGGGAGAAGAGACGTGAGAAAACATGACGGCTGCTATAGATGGAGCAGGGGCAGGGGAGCGACACGATGCAACATTACAGAATTAGTCAAGGAGAACATGGCTTGTGAGACTTTGAAGATAAACAGCAAGGATTATGACTCAACATGGGGAAGGGAGTCATGGGAGGGGTTCAAAGATGAAGGAGTTTCAGTCACAGGAAGGACGGAAGGCTGGCATGCAGGTGAGCATTCCACACCTGCCCTTCCCATTGGTACCTGCTGATAGGAGCTCTAGATTAAGCCTAGTTTTGGGTGAACTGGACAAAAGCTTGAGCAGCTTTATTGCTTGCTCTTTGACAGAACAGCAGGCAATAGCAGAAGTACAGTTGATGAATGGGACAACAAAACTTCCAAATTACAGCAAGGAAAGCTTGCGCTCCTTGGCTTTTGCATTTCTCAGAGCCTGTTTCAATTTTTATAAACATAATTATTTTTGAAAGATTATCTTAGATTATCTGACTAGTTTGCCAGAAAGATGTTTATGCAAGTTGTTTTTTTTTCTATTTGATTGACTGACTGACTACAGGAGAGAGGTTGCACGAGGCATCTCTTTTCACCCAACTATGCTTCCCTGAAAAATGCAGTTATAGTTTTAACTTAAGCTCAGCTACCTGAATACTTGAGCAGGACAGCAGGAAGGTAGCACTGGCAGGGATTTCTATGACAGGGGAACTGGGTTGTTTTAGTTGTATTTCTGTTCATTTTAATTCGTAAGGAGCACAAATCCTCTTTGTCATTCATGGCAAGAGACAAGATGCTAAAACAAACAACATCTCTCTTTAATGTCTTGGGAGTCACTAAGTTTAGATCAGGGAGTAAAAGATGTGGAGTCTCCACTATATTTTCTCCAAGAAAGAAACTGTAATTGGTCAGTTCTTGAACGGCACTTGGCTGGCTCATCAATCACTTCTCTGAAGACATATATGATAAATAAACTTTAAAATATCGAAGTGACGCATTTGAGTTTGAGCTTTGCTGCTGTTCTGAGTCTCCAAACTGGATAGGCGCTCTCCCTCACTATATACCAGTTTCTCCCAGTCTCTCTTGCTGGTCACCTCACATTACAATCAAGGTCACAAAACACCACCGTGTCGGAGTTGGCAAAAGCTGATTCAGCCCTTAACCCACAGAATCCTCAATTCGCAATCAACACCGAAAACCCACGGCAAGGCATGACCGCCGGGTCTCCGCTCCGCCACTGCCTCTTTCCGTGCATCTTGCCACCTACAGCAAAATGCGCTTTCCATCCCTCCGGCCGCCAGCGCGCCGAAGAAAGTCAACTCCATCCTGCTCGGACCGACCGCTCTCGGACCGAGTTCGGCGCTTCGGGGCTGTCCCCGGCCGCCCGTCCCGCACACTCGCCGTCCCGCAGCGCCCAGCGAGCGGGGCCCGCGCCCCCGAGAGCAACAGCCTCACCCGATCGGGGGCCGCCACGGGCCTCCTCCCGCAGTGCGGGGGGGCGAGGCGGCTCTGCCCGCGCCCCGCTCGGGCCCCCGCCCGGCCCGGCCCGCCACCCCCCTCGCCCCGCAGGCTCGCGAGCGGGCTAGGGACGACCCTACCTGGAGGGACCCCCAGAGCGGGTGGAGGCACAGTGAGCAGCACGAGGGCCAGCAGCAGCGGAGCAGCCCCAGGCAGCTGCCGGAGCAGCATCCCTCCTGGGCGGTGCGGGGGCGCGGCTCCGGGCGACCTGGGAGAGCCAGGAGCGTAGCCGGCGCCAGGAGGCGTTGGGCTCGCACCCATGCCGGAGCGCGAGACTGTCCCAACCTTTATTCTGGAGGGGAGGGAGGGAAGGCGGGAGGGAAGGAGGGGGGAGAGGGAGGCAGGGAGATGGGCGGGTGGGGAGGCGGAAAGAGATGGTCGGGAAAAAACCAAGAGCTCTTCAAGTCCCAGCTCTCTCAGCAGGGAGACGCGCCTCCACCCCGCCCTGCCACCTCCCTCCCCGCCGGCCCCGCTGGCTCCCCCTCCACCGGGGATGCTCTGGCCGTAGCCGCCGCAGCCTGCCTGCTGCCGGGGGCTCCCCGGGCCGGCCGCTCACGCTGAGCTCGCGGCTCCGCTCACACCCGAGGGGATGAGCGGGCGGCCGGAAAAGTTCTGGGAGCGGGCGGCAGGGGAAAAGGGGCAGGCCGGGCGGAAGCCTGAGGGGCGAGGGCGAGGGAGCGGCGCGGCCCGCAGCCCGGGGATTGCATCTCCCCCCTGTCGCCCGGCGCCGCCGCTGCTGCTGCAGTGATTTTTCAAGCCCATCAAGGCAGTCCCTTCCGCGCACGGCTCCCCTCGTCTCTCCCTCCCCGCCCGGGCTCCTCCCGGCGGCTGCCCTCCGCTCAGCCCCGGCGGGGGCGGCCCCCGGGAAGCTCGGGCACCTCCGGCAGCCGGGTAAGCGCCGCACCCACCCACCGCGCCCTCCCCGCAGCCGAGAGCGGGACCGAGCCAAGGGGAAAGCGCGGGATCAACCGGCACCCCCCGTCCTGGAGGAGCCTCATCCAGAATTGAGGCCGGGTGGTTTTGCGGTTGGTGGTTGTTGGTGTTCCCCCCTTCGCTCACGAGTGATACAAGGGCTTGTCCTGCGACAGGCGGGAGCTGGGGCTGGGTCAGCCCAGTGTCTCTGGGATGTAACAGGGAAGACGCTTCATGGCATTTGTGTTTCTATGTTCTGAGAAAGCACGAAGAAATGTGTAACAGTGCTTGGGGGGAAGTGGATAGACCACCTTCCCCTTCCCCACTCCCCCCCCACAACAGCAAGGCACCGCAACCCGGCTTCCCCACAAGAAGGAAACAGTAGAAAATCAAGAATAAAGTGAAGCAGTAAATGAGCAAAACAACTGCTGTGTGAATGGTGGCCGTTGCTGGAAGTTGGGCTTTGTGGGTATCAGAATGACCATCAAACGTCTGTTGTTGGATCAATGGCACAGGAGTCCTGTTTTCAATGTTTCGAATGCAGTAAGCACGTGGGTTTGAACAGAATATTGAACACAGGGTTTATATTTCATATCCTGAGATGAATAGGTTTGAGGATACTGAATTTAGGTTTTTTTTGTATTTCTTGCACCCACTGAGTCAAGTTTAATAATCAGTTTCATAAAAATCTGCTCAGAGAAGTGGGAATGGAAATACATTCATTTCTCAGCTGATACACAGCTAAAATTTTCTTTTCATACCACTGTTACACTGCCATCTCCATTCATTTCAGCCCCAACAGGTGCTGTTTTAAATGTCAGGACTATAAGGCCCAGCAGCATCTTACAAATGAGAACAGCATACTGGAATGTGATGGTGTTCCACCTGAGTTGAGGTAGACTCATTGAACCTAGACATTTATTGTAAATCCCTGCCTTGTGGTTTTGTGAGGGCAGAATACCGAGAGGTAGAGACATTGTGGGCAGTAATTGTACAGCAAATATATTTTCTGTAATGATGCTGAAAAAGATGGTGTCCTTTTCTGTAAGCCTACTGTGTAATACACAGGGCTTAATATATTGTGCTCATTCAATTATAGTTTTAGTGAGCTGGAGTCACAAGAGACAGCAAAGCTTTTCAGGCTTTCTGGTGATTTCCTGAAGGTATTTCAGCACTTGGTCACAGTACAGAACATAATAAATTGCACCATCTGTATACATAGTTCTTGGTTCTTGACAGAATGAGAGATAAGGCTTTAGGCATTGTACGCCAAAAAAATACAACACAGATTTATTTTCTTTCAGTATTTACAAAGCCTTAATGTCTGAAGAACTGCAGATTTGCCTGCCATTAGCAATTGTCCAAGTAGCTATTTGTCCATCTCAAAGCACTGTTTCTGTGGTTCCAAGACAACCCAGGGAACTGAGTAGACAGAGCCAAACTCAACCCTGTCGCATAGAAGCAAGTGCAATCAGGGATATTGTTCTGACACAAAAAAGAGCAGAGTTTAGCCCAGGTAATCAGCATCCTTTCTGTTTCACTCTGGTAATTGACAATTCCCTTGGGAAAATGATTGGTCTGCAGATACATTAAATCCATCCTTTGGACCCAGTCATGTGGTCCACATACAGGCATATTTCCCATTAGTCTGAATGGCTAAAGAAAGGGCTGAATATGTGCCCTGTCCTTGTCCACATGACACCAGTGCTTTTAATTAATTACATTGGCTTCTCTTCTGTAGTTTCTATGGAGAGAAAATAGAGTCCAGGAATTTTTCCCACTTACAAGGAAGATAAATGATGTAATGCTTGCAAGACTGAATCAATGACAGGCTTGAAATATGTTTTGCTTAATAACGCGTTAAGTATTTTGTAGCACCAGGACTGGTGTGTGCAAGAACAGAATGATTTGTTTGTAGCAGTCACACTACTGAAGTGTTGAGCAGGATAATGGCTAGGGCTACCATCCCTGAACCAGAACCAGGCTTTCCTGGTTACTGCTACCAGCCACAACTTCCCTGCCACCTTGGGCATATTTTTAAAATTACCTACACCAGGTTCCCTGCCTGTCAAAACCAGCATGACCAGATCTAGCTACCTGAAATTTGTATTGTGTTTGGTGGGAAAAGCAGTAACAGGGTCCTGTCCTCCAAAATGTTTTTAGCACATCACAAAAATCATGACCAATATCAGTTCCTTTGCTGGTGTGATCAGCAAAGGTCCATGCTCTGGCTCAGTGCTCTGGAGATGAAAAGTGTGTTAAAAGTAAGTGTTACAGCTCAAAATAATAACTTCAGCTATTTTAAAAGGGGTTTTTTATTTGTTTTCAGAAAAAGACTGCACAAATAGCATCATTCAAGCAGGTTTTTTTAAGCTTTAAGTTGAATATTAACACTCGATAGAATGATGACCATTACTTTTTCCTTTTCATCTTTGGTTTGATTACCAAAGGAGTATTTATGTTTTTTACTTTGTGGCTTTTTTTCAAAACAATTGCTGATAATTGAAAAACTTGTTATTAACACTCCAGTGCAACAGCTACTCAGGAAACATTAGTAAGGACTGCTGCACTGATTACCTGTGCAAACAAATATTACTGTACTCCTTTAATCTAAGTAGCCATAACTTTATAATAGACTTTAGGAGGCTATTTATTTTGTTGGTATTGATGGAGTTTACAGCATGAATTCAAGTGTTCAGAGGGCACAGGAGTAGGTTCCCTTCGAGGCTGACTTGTCAAAACTTCATTAAAATCAACAGATATTCCCAGTCTGACTTTAGGCAAGCTTTGTCCCTATGTCTTCTGAAACATCAGAGTGGAGTTTTAGCTGGAGCTAGTGGCAGAGGAAGTGAAGGCGACCTCTTCTCAGGATCTGTGGTCAGTCAGGCCTAGGAAGAATCCACTTAAGCTTTTTTTGCTAATGACATTTCTGGATCTGCGTCAATGAACTGAAGAAGAGTGTCCAACCTGGTGAAATGCTAGCCAAAACATAAACAGAAAATATTTCAGCACTGAATTTTCAAAGCTTTCTGCAGCCTGAAAGCATGGTCTGTCTCAGATGAATTTTTGGGTTTCAGTCTAGAAAACCATCAGCAAGCAAGTAAATGTACAGCATCACTTTGGCTTGCACTGAAAATATTTTTGTTGCTATTTTTAAAATATATTTTTATTGCTCCATATATCTAAAGCAGTGCTTTCAACATGTGGAAAGCAAATTTATTGTTTTTAGATTGAAAGTCTCTGCCAGAAATCCACACCTTATTGGGAAGGTTTTAGAAGATCAGAAATCAATAAAGGTCACAGTGCCCGAAACAGTGGAGGAATTTGCATTTCTCCAAACACCGTCATCAGTTCCCAGGAAGGGGATAGGATTCTTCTTGATGATCCCAATTATTTGATAAAACTGAGGACCATGCAAAGAATAGATTTGATTTTTGGAAGATTTGATCATTTAAAATTTGATTCCTAACTTTGAGCATATTTAGAATAAACTGTTGTAACATCTGATTCTTTGATTTTCATTATACTTAAGGATTGGAAATGAGTTTTAAGTTTCATTAGTATCCAAATTTCAGTAAGTGCTCTTCAAGTTTTCTTTCACATAAATATGGGCTACTGCACTGCATCTGGAAAACAAAAGCAGGGTGTTTCCTTTTCTTTGCCATAGATCAGGAATACCTTAATCAAAATCGATGGCTCCATGTCAGTTTAGGTGAGGAGTGAATAGGACCAATGTTGGAGAGCTCCATCATGTCGTCTTTAGCTTGTACTCCATCACTTGAAATTACAGGACATAGCAGATTCATGGGCAAAAAAGCTGTGGCTATACGTCATGTAAGCCTGTTCTTGTCTTTTCAGTTTTCTAGCTCTGAGATGCTGCATTCGGTGATAAACAGGCCTCCTGCTTACTCACTTTCAGTAGTTTCTCACATTTTGTTCTCTTCAGCAAATGGATTTGCTCAGCAGTATCCCTACTCTTTGTTTATAAAGATAAAACGTGTGGGATTAGTTATTAAAGTGTCCAGAAGAGTCCTAGATGTGAGGAAGAGCTTGTATGTCCCAAGAATGTCTGTTTTTTTCAGCTTTATCAATTGCTCACACAACATATTACTACTTCTTAAATATATTACATTCTTAGTCCCTTATGGCTATTATAATGAAGTCCCTACATCCTGAGTGAACTACAGGTTGCAGGAATCACTGAAATGCTATATCACTTTTCGTTCATTATGTATTGCTGCTTAGGTCTCATCTGTCTTTACAGAAGATTAAATACTTGTTATTTGAATGTGTAAAAGACAGTATGAAAACACTGCCTTCACATTTACTCTTGGACTCTGTTTGGTTCCCTTGCAGATTCAATATAAAAGGCAGGGCTGGTTACACATTTCCAAGAGGAATTCCTCATCTGCTTTATAAGGGAAATCCAGTACAAATGTCTAATAGTTGTGGTCTGTAGCTGCTTCTCTGGAAAATGACTGGTCAGGTGATAAAATTTCAGCAAACCCTAGTAAGCCCTGAAAAGGTACCTTGTTGTTTATTCCATACTACTATTAAGGATGTGTTTCTGTACTATCCTTGAGATTCTTGTGGATGAAGAACGATATAAGACCAGAACCATGGTTGCCAAGACTATTATGGAAACAGATAGCAAGGACAGGACTGAGTAAACGTACAGGAGTCGAAGTAGTTCCAGATGAAAGGCAAGGATGGAGAATCACTGCTTCTAAAACAAAACTATCAGTTTAGCTGCCTTTTTTTTTTTTAAGTCCCCCTTCAAGGAGAAACGGGCATATATTTTAGTCTGACTGATATAATTTTGATTGTCAGTTTAGTGAATCCCAAGCATCAGAATATTCCCCAAAACTACAAGTCCAGCAGTTTCTATGCCTAGCAAAAGTATGATTGAATTGGGGACTAAAACTACTGTGTGCAGGTCTGTATATTTGACAGTGTTTCATTAAAAAATGCTTGAAAGATGGTCCATTTCACAGAACATTGCTTTCTCTTTCTTCTCCCTCTCTCTGTTTTTATTTGACATGATTCCTAGTCTGAAAAACTAGTAACCAGATTTTAGTAAGCTCTGGGTCTGCAGATCTCAGGTATGGGTTGTCCAACCTGTCTTGGTGGCTGTGAGCACATAGACCATCTAGGTTCATTTCTGGGTTCCAAGCTGTGGGGATGCTGAGAGGAAATCATGAAGGTGTTATTAATTGTTATAAGAAAATACTGGTAGAAACACACCCAAAGTAATTTTTGATTTTCTTCACTTACCCATATGTTCTCATTCATTCATTCATGGCTAGGCTTCACCAATGAAGATTTGGGAAGGGCTCTACCCACATTTGTTACAAGCACGTTGGTGGCTAAAAAGGCCAATACAAGACAGGCATGATCGGTTGCAAAAGGCACAGCAGAAAGACTCCTTAGATGGTGTATTCTGCAAGACACGATTCTTTCTGCATTGTCTTTTCTCCTCAAGGGTGATCCTGTGTGCTTTCTCAAAGGCATCAGCAGCGTTATAGATGGTGTGTCTCCAGACCTCCCGATTGGAAGCCAGAGTAGACCAGTTATGGTGATCAATATGGCCAAGGCTGAGATGTTGTTTCAGGGAGTCCTTGTATCTCCTCTTTGGGGCTCCTCTCTTGCAGCAGCCGGTGGCAAGTTCACCATAAAGCAGGATCTTAGGGAGGCGGTGGTCCTTCATCCTGGAGACGTGTCCTGCCCAACGCAGCTGTGTTCTCAGTAACATGGCCTCAATTTTCATTCATGGATCCATATGTTCTAGAGCAGTGGATTTTGGTAAAGAGCCATTCTGCTGTTTCTTTAACAACACATTTGAAAACGTGGCATCCACTGTGGTGAGGTGGATGAGATAATCTGTGCCACTGACAAATATGTGACATTTGTTAATGGTACGGAAAGAAATACGAGATTGTGCCAATGTTCAACACAGAATTTTGGTGAATAATTTATATCAGCCGAGGTTAAGAGTTAAGAGCCAGACTCTGAGCAGGTCACATTGTAATGGGCCCATCTGTCTCATAACAAGAGCTATTGATTGGTTATAAATCACAGCTGGTGGGGGACTATCACAAAGATACCACCGGCAGCAGAGCTTGCCACTGAGATCTGCTGCGGTCGTATAGCGCTGGGGTTAATGGGGAGAGTTTCTTTCCAACATCTGGATGCTGAGAACCAAACACTGCTCTGGGACAAACACTGACAGCTGTCACTGGCATTACTGGTAGCAGCTCCCAGCTCTCCCAGCAGGTCTTCTGGTCCATAATACAGGCTTTTGTTTAATATATTGATTCAAATCTGTCCAGCACATTTGTACTCTCCTGACAATATATTGCTTCTCTGTTTGCAGCTGGGAAGGAAGATCCAGCAGTTTGTCAGTGTTTTCTAGACTTTTACAGGGTGTTAAATCTCTCTAAGTCTTTTGCATCATCTGTGTCTGAAGTCACCCTGAGGCACACCAATCCAGTTGGCCACTGCTGTCATGTCTTACATCCTGTGTGGTCTCTAATGTCTGAAGAAAGAGAAGATACCTAAATTGGTGCCTACGCTTTTTGGTTTGCAGAAGATATACTGGGATCTGCCTGCTGATCATAGGTGGTAGGTTATCTTAGTGTTTGGTAAGATACTGCTAGGATCTTGTTATATTAGGTCAGTAGGTAGGAGGATGGTTCTTTGTGGCTTAGACTAGCTGTCAAAGAGCCACACACACATAGACTGCCTGACAGACCATGCCTCCTTCCTTGTACAGAAGACAGCCAAACATACAGGTGTTTCAGAACTGAAAACTGCACTAATCCTTGCTTGGCCATTGAAGAACAGATGAATGCTGGTACAAAAGTTAACATATCTGTATTATAAAATATTTTAAACATTGAGGTACTGTGGGTTGCTCTATGTATTTTCTAGGGTCAGAAGGCATTTTTCTGGCAGCAAGGCCCACTGCAGAGGTAGGCCTGGAGGCATACGCAGTGCAAAGAATTTTCTCAGCTAGACATAAAGGAAAAGCAACAATATGTTTAGGCAACAATTCTAAGAAAAAAGGTGTAAGTTCTGAAATCATCTCTTATTAATAAAATCTCAGTTATTATCTTTATGTTTCTGAGAGCCCATCTTTTTGGCAACATTCAAACCCTTGATATGTTCTTTTTCCTTCTTCATCTTAACAAATACGTGTTCTACCAAATACTAGGTAAAAGAAGAAAGTTCTCAACAGGGCCTGGCAGTCCACAGTTCCTCCAGCCAAAGCACTTACACCTTGGAGTGCTCTGTATCTTGCAGTTCGCTTTGTCTCATGAAACTGAGAGAGCTCTCAAGAGGTTCCAGGAAGACAGTGGTTAAGGTTTCCATCTTCATGTCCCCTAACATCAGTGCCTACACTCTGTTCCACACAGACTGAGGTGTACTCTCTCTTGCTTTAAAATGCCACCATCCTTCTCAGCCTACGTGAAAAGGGATGAAGGAACGTGCTGCAAAATTCCCATGCTGTCTTTGTTGTGATGAGTGATGAGCCACATCATGTTTTTTCTGGTACTAAGAATTCTTAGCTAGTGAGGAAATTTTTGGGGTATTTTTGTATATGCAACATATTTGCTTGCTGCTTACTTGTGGTATAATCAGAGAGATGAAAGAGGCTTGATATATTTTTAAGTACTCTATCACTGGATATTTTAAAGGATATTAGAAATGCATCTGTAAGGATCAACAGAGGCTAAACCAGTTTGAGGACTAGAGGATGGATCAGATCCATCTTTGTCAGCCCTTTCTGTTCCCCAGACCATCAAGTATTAGTTTGTGCCATATTTTCACAATGGTTTTATTTCAAAGTGGGCTAGGTTTTGAATGATGCTGCTTTCACTTTTTCCATTTTTCTTTGCTTGTTAGTTCTGCTTGTCTGTGCAGGAGGTGGAGGAAGAGCGTGTGTCTTTTTTTTTTCTTTTCTTTTTTAATTTTGCAATTTTTTTTTCTTCATTCTGATGTCTTGGAAACCCCTGGGAGGCCCTGTTTTGAGGAACTTTCCCATCAATTTATCTGATGCAGTGGTGGAAGATAACTAGTGTACAAGGTGTTATGAAGAGATAATGGAGGCAGCAGTAGCTGATCTTTGCTAATGACGACACATTTCAGCTTCTCCTGGCACAGTGTCCACCTAAGCACACAGCCACATGCAGCCTTAGCAGTGTTGGTTGGGGTCACTCACTCCCAGAGGAGTAACATGCTGATGTGTGGTATGTCTCACATTGCTGACTGCCCCTCACACCATTTTGTCTGCCCCCTTGTCTTGTTTAACTGACTGTTAGGCTCTGTCTTAAGATGCTTCCTCTGTCCTTTAGCTTATCCCTTGCTTCAAATCCCAAATGCAGGACCTTCCACTGGTTGCTAATTTGAGAAGAAACACACCTAAAGCCCCTCTGCAAGATTGACATTATTTTGCATTCATCTCAGTGCCACCTAAGCATTTTGAGATCCTCTGATGAAAGTCATTACATAAATGCAAAGCATTGTATTCTTCAATGTTTAAATCATGACAGATTTTGAATACAAATTTTTTTCGTGAGTCAGTCATGAATAATTACAATTTGCATTTAATATTTTCCTGTATTCAGCATACCCTCCTTCTCATTTAATCCTTCTGACTCGTGCTGCTGTAATAACTCTAAACCTGAATTACAGAAGCAATTGTGGATTACCTTGCTGTTAACTTGGTGATGAGTAATCTTTCTATACCTATAGGCAGGAATAATTGGCAATTGTCTGTATGAGCAGGGAGAAAACCCATAACCAAAGGAAACATTTCTCTGTTTATGAACTGGTGAATCCATTTTACTTGCTTTGTATCCAAAGCTATAGTGACTGTTTAATGTGAATATCATTTCCTTTTCCTTATTGCTGTAGTGCCAAGGGATGAACTAGTATTGGGCCTTCACTTAATATGGCCCAGGTCAAATGCTAAGGAATAGGCAGGGATGCCCCAGTGCACTTGCAGTCTTAAAGAGCAGAACATTGAGAAGGTATATATTTTACCCAATTGTATATGGTATTAAATTATATAAATTATATGGTATTAAGGGAAAGTGATAAGCAAACTGTCTTTGAAGTATCTTTGTTTGCAAAGGGCAGCTTATTTTTTCTTGGAAACACCATGTTATTTATCTAATCAGCTCCTTAGCTGCCATTTTCTGGTTTCCCCTAAAAAATTGACCAGGTGACAGCAGCAGTCCTGCTGAGTCCCAGCTGTGGGAGAGGAGCTGAAATGCCTGCAGCAGCCTGTGTGTACCCGTGCCTGTAGAACACTGTCCAATGAACTGGAAATCCACAGTCCAGCTCCATACATTTGTCCTAGACATATAGGAATGTAATTCTGCCATTGCATACTGGATATTGCAGGCAGGAGCAATTCTTTGTTGCTTTCAGGTAGCAACACGACAAGAGTTAGGACCTCCATGGGCCTGCCATGCTGCTTTCCATAAAAAAACCCCACTGTCCTTTTGAATGTCTTTGCAATGAGTCTTCCCACTGGGAAAGGAAATAGAGTCCTGAAGATGGTATATCCTATGGGTCTTTTCATTATGGAGGATTTTAAGACGGATGACTTCTTGCTCAGGGGAACAAATGTTTACTCTTGAGTTAAAAAATTGCCTCATAATAAAGCTGTTTTACCAGATGCTGATTTACCCTATCCTTCTCCTGCACTTGAATATATTCTCATAATGCTCATTTTTGCTGGAATAATCCAGCATCAACTATGCTGATAGTCCCACACAGAACAGTTTAGAACAGCTAAGAGCTGCTTTGGGTGCCAGAGCAAACAGGCTGGTTCTCTTTCCCCTTTTTCCTTCCTTTTTCCTTCTATAGGTTAACCTGGTGCTGATATCCTCTTCTCCCTGGCCCTGGTGGTGGTGGAGGGGTAGAGCCAGTCCCGGGGTGCAACTCCAGAGTCCCAGGACATTCTCTCCTGGCCATGTTGGTGGAGTTTGGCATCACTGTTCAGCGTGTGCATTAGTCCTTTTCTCTCCAATTTTATGGTGCTGGAGCATGATTAGCTCTCAGCTAGTACAGATCTTACCCCTCTCATCTTTTAAAACGTAACTCAGTCATCAGGCTGCTTCCCAAGCATCTCATATGAGCAGTTATTAGATCCCATTTTGGTGTTTGAATCTGGAAGCTGAGCTCTCCACTGCCAGTTTGGAAAATAAGACACCACGCAGATGCAGAAAGAGAATAATTGCACCAGAATGCATTTCCTGGAATGTGAGCCGGTAAACTCAGTGGTTGCATTTTCACACAGAGGCTTCAGTGGGGTCCCCTGTCTGCAGTGAGCCACCTGTACACAGAGGCCTCCAGGCACCTTCAGCTCTGATAACATCTGTCTCTCACAATTCAAACTCATTTCTGTAACTAGCTCAAGTGCACGAAAACACTGCTTCTCCTCTCCTTACAACCACTTTTAGTTAGAACCAGGTCAAGTTTCAGCTTTGACTTGATTCAAGTAGAGAGTTCTGGTGTGCCCTGTCAGATCCTACTGGCACCTACAGATTGGGAAACTCCGTCATCAACAGGCACTCTGCATATTTTCATTTTGGAAAAGGGGAAAGTTTGAGTCCAAAAGCTTTCTGTAGTGTCAACCATCTGTTTTCAAGAACATTTCTCTTTGTGCTATTTCCAGTCTGAACTGGGGGTGAGGTGTAGCCTTTTTCAGTTATCCATTCATTCTTCCTTTTCATTTGTTTAAATTGCTCATCCATCTTGTTCATCAATGTGTTGCTTTGCTCACCACAAAGACAATGAATTCCTGTGCTCATAAAAACTTTGGTGCATTACTTCTGTAACAGAAATATGCTTATTAACTTTTCTACAGAATGACTTCCATGAGGAAGATGGCATATGTGCACACTGGAAGGAAGATAAGAGTCTGAAGTAATTGGATTAGCTGTAATAGAAGAATGGGTGAGCTGCGGGGATGGAATTCACCCAAGACTAATTTGGAGCACAGAATATGAGAGTGCTGCAAATCTGATAGCAAATGATGCTTGCTTATATTGTAATTAAGGAGGCTTCGTAAGTGTATATCTAACGCTGCATCTGTGTATCATCTATAGGATGTAGGGTCCATGCACCTACAGATACTTGCATACAGTATTCTTTGATGAAAAGGGGCCCTGATGAATACATTTATTCAGGCTAAGAAAACGATAGGAATTTCGCCACACTTCATAGTCCAGTAGAAATAGCTACAATAGCTATGTATACTTCTTTCCTTCTCCTCCTTACCTTTAGCTCTCAAATCTGAAACAACTCCTGCTTTCTCCATTGGCATTAGCTGGAGGCACTGCTTGTAGGAAATCCTGTATGTTTAGTTATGGGGGAGGTTCCTCAGAGCTAGCTCAAAAAGAAGAGCATTGACCTTTCATCCAGAAAAGATAATTTGGAAACAAGTTTTATAGAAGGCTTCAATAATGTGATTCTCCCAGAGCACTGACTGCAGAAAGATAGAGCCAGGATAACTCACACATTGGGTACAAACACATGTGACTCATACACATCAACCGGAAACGGTGAAGTTTCTCTGTTCTATTGACCCATGAGGACCAATGTGACTCTGCTATGTTCTCCATGTTCCTATTCCTGCTCTCCAATTACTCCTTCCTCCTCCTGTTGACAAAAAATTCAGCTTTCCTACTGATCTCCTTCCTGGAGCAGAGGTAATTATTCCCCACAGTGGTCTCCAGGACCCTGCATGTGGCCTATGGAGACCTGAAGCTTCATGTTCAACCTTGCTGAAGGTGCCCCAAGAGTCAGTCCTCTGGAGCCTCCTGACAGCTGAACTCAGCCAACATTGCCAAAATGTCTGCTGAGGGCTGTGTTGCCAGTGATGGAGCTTTGTTTCCAAACTCTCTTTACCCTGTTTCACTTTCATTCAATTTATAGTTGTCTCTGATAGTTGAGATTAATGTAGATTTTGTTTTACAAGCCAGCATGGAGTTAATTTGCAGAGTATTTATTGCTCCAGCCACACAGAGGACATAAATCACCTTTGAAAGAAAATGCCCTGTTGCACGCAATGGGCTCAGTAAGTTTGTCTAAACCTGTAAAAAGTTGCCATTTAATCTCTGCCTGAGGTTAAATCCTGTGAAACTAAGACTGAGCAGTAAAACAGTGGTAAGCTTCCATCTTTCAGTACTCAGCCCTTACTTCTTTCCACAGGCTCTTAAGCTTTTATTCAGTGCTCAGTGGAGATAAATATAACATGCCCATAGCCCTCTCTTGAATGGAATAAATTAATTTATATATTTACTTACATGGCTATATATCAATGTATTTTAATGTAATACAATGTAATATAATGTATTTTTAATGTAATACAGCAATGTGTTTTTTTTAAAAAAACTCCTCACCTGCAAATGGCTCTCCACATTAAAAAATCAAGATCTCCAAAGGCAGTTAATGATTTTGAGCAGCATTGTTGAGTGCTCAGCCTAAGATAACAACATCAACTTCATTGAGACTTTTGGGATATAACTCAAGCCATTCACCAAAACATTTTTCTGGATATCATTCATGCCTTCTGTATTATACCAGGCCTGACCTCTTACATTTTCAGGTAATTTTCCACCCAGGCACATATGAATCTATCAAATATTCCTACTTCAACATTACCTAGGAGATGGCTTGATATACAATGACCTCTCAATCTGGCTAGGATTGGCCATTTTGAGACTGATTTATTGTAAAAACCTTGATTTTATTCTGTAGTATCAACCAGACTGTTCCATGTACTTGTCCTGTAGTCAGTTTTGGTGTTCATTTAGAAGTACCAGAAACAAAAGTGCCTTGTTACCTTTCTCAGTAAATGTAGTGAGATAACCAGTTCTGGGTCATCTTGAGTGGCAACTACATCCACTACCTGTATGTTCCCGTACCTATTTTGCTTTTGGACTTTGCAGTCCTTACTGATTTTGACAGACTTTCATACACAGAATAGTTGCTGTTACTGACTACATGGCATCCAACAGCTCCATGGGACTGTTTCTATGCTTATAAGACTTTCCATTATAATGCTAAGTAAACGCAAGTTTTCAAACAAATTTAACAGATTGTTTTTATTTGTCAGCAGTTTACAATGTAAGCCCAATGTTTTTTTTTATTTCTAAAATTTGTCATGTCTCCAACCCTGGCTATTGCAATATTGGGGAAAAACTGGTGTTTGTTTTCAGACATTCATTCATTCAACTGCTTTTGATGAATATCCCAAAATGTCATGTTTGATTTTGCTTTCAGCTTCTCACAGAAAACCTGCCTGTTCCAAGGGGACCTGTTTGATAAAATTAAATAACCATTATATGAGGGGTTGTTTTACTGTGATTTAGTAAAGCAGAGCAGGCTGCTTCTGCATCTCAGAAGAATAAGAATCAATCTCCTGCTTTCCCCAGCGCTGTGCCCATTCATATCTGGATATTTATGAACAATATAACTCCTAAAGAAGAGAACACTGTAACCGTATTGCTCAATACATACACATTTGAGATGTATATCGTTTCAGCCTCTCTGTGCTCAGCAGAACAACCAGAGAAGCCTGCTAGTGTACCAGATAGGAAAATAGCTAAACACAGGGACTGGAGTGCACAGATAACCATCACAGATCCAAACATCTGATGTGCTTACTGTATATCAGGAGAGAAAGGCCACCTTCTAAAATAAAACAAAGCAGAAAACAGAACAAGTGTGAGCTGAAGTGATAAATTA
Organism: Manacus vitellinus; assembly: GCF_001715985.3. NCBI lineage: Eukaryota > Metazoa > Chordata > Aves > Passeriformes > Pipridae > Manacus > Manacus vitellinus. The sequence goes on from NW_021940750.1 coordinate 28,002,546, forward strand.
TAGAGGACTTCATGCAGAGAAATCAAATAAATCTCTAAATATTTTTAGCAAGCTCACTTTCCTTTCAATAGCTCACCAGGAGGTTCAGTTGTCTCACCTGGCATCTTATTAATACTGCACTGATTGGTGAGCGTGCAGGGATGGAGCAGCACTGGTTAATCGCGTCTTCGAGGAAATTGGGAAAATAACACAGGAGATACTTCGCAAACAGTGAGCTGAGCTTTTGCTGTGAAAAAGGGTCTGTTTTCACAACAGGTGGTCAATAAATCTAGCAGTGTAATGGATCATAGCTATAAGTCAGGTTTCGAATGTTCCCAACTGCAGGGAGCGTCTGTCTTATTTGTGAATCTGATCACAAACACTCTTTGCTGCAAATGCAAGATGGAGTTTCTCCATTTGACTTGCTTACTTTCCTTTGTGTCTTTTACTTGGTCTCTTCTTTGGATCCTGATATTTCAGAAGACTATTTTTGATGAATATAATGCTAATGCAGTGCCTAGTGATTTCTTTATTTTGAACTAAAAATCTCTTTCATAAGCAATTCCCCCTAGAAAGGTTCCTTTTAGTATAATGCACTACTTGGATTTTTCCTCAGGAATGCAATGTTATTTTTCTTTTTAATTCTCTTTAAACTGATGACACTAATGCTCTCTATAAAACTTGTTGTGGGCCCTGCTCTGTATCTCGTATATATTTGGGATTAAGGAGAATTTATTATCATGTGGTCCTAAAGCTTTTTCAAAGTCTTGAGTAAACTCTCCTGTCAGGTGAGTGCCGATTATATATTATAGGGAAAAAAAATAGTTTTAGAAATAGATCCAAGAAAGATCTGAAGGCTTGAGATGAACAGTTAGGAGAAACAAGACTGGGAATTTTTATTCCATTCGAGGGGGCTGAGAACATTCACAGCAGAGACCAGAGTCACCTCCTCAGAGAGCTCAGTGCATAGGCACACATATTGCATATATAAATATATATGATCTTTTGGGAGACACTTGAAGTTTAAAAGCCATCCTTTGCATTGGGCTCTTTCCAGACACCCCAAATCAGACACCTAAATACAAAAACAACCACAAAGCCAATCTGTTTTGAACGCATTAGTCTGGCATTTCCAGTGTTTTTGGAAGAGGTATGTAAACTCACAAAGCAGTATTTCATGCCTTGCACTTACAGTGATTTCAAAGACAGTCACTCATTGAAGAAAAGAAAAAGGAAGTATACTGCTTCTTGATGATCTCTAAAACACAAGGAAAACTGAAGTCTTTGTGTTCTGTAAAGGGGAAATCTCAGAGGTTAAACATGCAGGTTGTGGAGGAAAATGCTTTTTAGTGCAAAAAGAAAGGTTATGCTGAATGTTATCATCCTAAAACTGGTATTCCTCACCACAAGCATGGGAACTGTTCGGAATTTATAACCTTGATAACTTCAACTGCAGCAAAGTATATATAAGTGGATCAATTTTTAATATGTTTAACTGCAAATCTGACAGTGACAAAACCTTCAATGAATCACTGGCTCAACTTCTGGTATGAAGTTAACAGAAATTTCATTAGATTTGACTGTAAAAAAACACCTTGGCATGATTTAATGTTATAAATTATGAACTATTCAAATTGCTCACTGAAAACATATTATTTAAAGATGTACTTTAAACGTAAGAAAATGTAAGTAAGCTGTATATTTAATGGGTTATACATTTCTTTTCCAGGAGACTATTTCACATTGAGAATTATCACACTAACTTGTCAGCATGATCTAGTGGTATGAGCAGGGGCATCGAAGTTGGTAGGTACAAGGCAGGCAGTATGTGGTCCTGAGAAAGACATTTCACTTCTGCATTGTTTTTTCACCTGTAAAATAGGGAGCGGGGGAAGAGTAATGAAGCTCTCCTGGGGTCTGCACGAAATTAATGTTTGTAAAACACTTTGAGGGTTGGTGTTAAAGAAGTGTTATAACTTCAGTTATTTCTAATTATTTTTTTTTTCAAGCAGGGGTCAGATCCTCAGATTTGGCTTTTTTAGGGATTGTAAATCTGCCCTCATGGTGCAATTAGTGTGAATCCTCACACACTGTAAAAATGCTTTTCTATTTATTTCTGCTGCAGCTTGGACATCCAGCTCCATTTTTTACTTGAAAATTTAATAAAGACATATGATGGAGGTAAAGAATTGAAAACTTTGTAAGAAAACTGGAGTTTCTCCATTCTTGCCTAAACCAACCTCCCAGGGTATCCATCATACTGGCTGCTCTAACCAACACTGTAGATCATTTGTTCTTTTTGCATTAAAAGCCCTAAATAATTTGTCTCCATTGCTGTTTCTTAACTCCTTAAACTAATAATTGGCACTAACAACTTTAACACCTGCTGCCTTCTTACTTGACTTTGATTTGTGTAGACCAACCTGTAAAAATATTAAATGTTTTTAACATCACCCTTGCTAGTCTTGCAGGCTCCAGCAATCATTTCCTTTCATGACTCTCCCATAAGCAGAATTTTCATCTTAAATGTTCTGCATCTCTGAAGCCATATTGCTGCACATGACATCTTCTGTTAATGCATATGAAATTTAATTTCACTTAAAAAATACCTCTAGAACACTTGTTTTTTTCACATTTATCTAAATACGAGGTTTAAAGCATGCAAAAATTTTTTTTTAATCATGAGAGATCAGACATTAATCTGAGTGGTTATCCAGCAGTCATCAAAAGTGTAGCAGGACAAGACTGTGGCATGAAGATCCTCCTAATAACAGGAATATGGGTTCACTGGCCCCTGTGATGTCTACTGCAGTGCTGAATCTTCATCATTCTCCTGGTTCCTCCTTGTTATGATTTGTTATGGTTACTGGGGACCTGGGGACCTGGCAGCATTCTGTGTAGTCCAGGATTTTGCCTGGTCAAGAAATATCTGCTCCCTGTAGAAGGGTCAATTCTAGCTCATATTCCCCTCCAAAGGAAAGCTACTGGTACATTATTTTAAAAAAATAAAAGTCTCCTGTGCTTGATTAGTGCTGGCTGTCATAAAACCCAGACTGCTGGGTCATATGCTTTGAGCATGACACCTCTTTTTTTCTCACAGTCATAAAAAGCCTTTCAGAGAGGCAAATTTAATAGCAAAACATCATTGAAACATGGGCTAACTCCCATTGTGTCATTGTAACCTCTGTCTCTGGGAGTTATTAGCTAGGGTGACAGGCTTTGCACTTATTTATTCTTCCACTGGCAGTGAGAACATCAGAGTGCAAAGGTCCCTAAGGGACTGCTCATTCTCATTCCTAATTGGGGTATTTAATAGTTTCTATCACAGTCCTTTTAAGGTTGAATGTGAACTGTGTCCCATTAGCCAGAAGACACTCTTCAGCAAATTGACAGCCAAATCTTTTAGAAGAATATTGTTATTTTTAATATACTATCCTAAGGCTTCTGGTGAGAAAAAGGGAGAAATAATTGCTTAGTACTGGGAGAGGCTCAGGCACAAGTTAGAATTCATCCCTATCTATTAAAGTAGAAAAATTTCTATATTGTATATCCAGTAGAATAACCAAAAATTAGATTTGTACTTAAAGAAACAAATGTCCTCTTTTCTGTAATTGGTTCCTGCTTGGAAGAAACATCTCAGCACATTCTGTGAATGTATTTCAGTCTAATCCACCATCCAGGTGTTTCAGCCTGGAAATACCTTAGTGATTGAATTCTCCCCCTGCAGTACTTGCTCTGCAGGGGACTTCCTCACCTGGGCACTAAACCTAACCTTGTAGTCTCAGAATTCAAAGCTCACTCCCATTCAGTGTATTGCCAGAATCCAAGAGGGGTAATGTTTTTACAAGATTTTTTGTTTTCAAGGATGCTGGCTTTTTGTTCTGATATGAAATATGCTGGAAGACCAAAATGAGAGGCTTCAAGTCCTCAGAAGGCCCCCAGACATTACCTACCTGATGCTGTTCAACAAATAGTTAAGACTTAAAGTTCAAATTAAATAGGACTTTACTCATGTGTTTTACTGAAACATGATTTACAAAAAGAAAACATATGAAAGAAGCTCATGCTTCTGTCTGCTTCTTTTTGATGAGTAAAGCTTGAGAAATATCTATTTCCATCATCTGGCATTGTCACAGTCAATCACATAACAAGCATGTGTAGACACTATGTCAGATATCAATCTATTTTTGCTGGTTGTCTTCCTTATAGCTCCCATAAAAGCTTTGCAAAGCCCAAGTTGCCAGCCTGCAAGGTGCTCTGTGCTGGTATTTCCACCAGATATTCTCTGGACAGGATAGGGTACATAAAGATAATGGACAGAAGGGACTACATTAAGACGAGAGAAAAAAAGTTACAGACATTCTGAAAAACACAAGGTATTTGAGTTATGGTTTGAAAGTACAGTAAATCAGAGCTATCCTATAGTCAGCATAGCATATTCCCTCTTCTAACATATATTCTACCATAGCAGTAACATCCAACCAATCACCACTATTTTTATTGTATTGCCTTTATTTGCCAGTGCATTGTGCCAGATTTTGTAGTGTTTCTCAAACAAAAGGTCAGGATATAGACATCTGATAAAGCAGAGAAATCATGTAAAGATCTGGTTATTATTTTTGAAGAATATATGCACATGGCAGGAACAGCCAAACAAGTGGATGGCCTTAGGAAAAGAGGACATATGGAGGGCCAGACCTTGACTGTGGTAAACATACAATCTGCATACAGATCACCAAGATCTGAAGTTAATTCTAATTAACTTCAAGAGGGAATGGGTTAGTTGTGAGTCTAGAAGGTCGTGGTTTAAGAACCCATGCTATTGTACAGCTGCTCCTATGTGAGGGAACACACAGACTAGCTTTATGTACATCCTCTTACTCCACTTCATATATCACCTCTTACTCATCAAGCACTCCAGAGAGACTGTACTCTTGCAGCTTTGTGGAAAAGAATATGAGAAAACTGGTACCCAAGCAAATTCCTGAAATATGTTCTTACATAAAAAAAAAAAAAAAAGTCTCTCGTCATGTTCAGCTCCTGTCTATAAATCTTTTCTTGGCAGTGTTATTAAGAACAACTGGCTGAAGCAGCACTGTTCTTAGCTGAGATTCTTGTTGTCCTACGAACCTGTCAGCCAAGTTACAGGAGTAAGTATAGAGAATCAATAGTCTTTTTGGCAAAGAGAAAGAGCTGACATTGATTCTTCCAACTCTGGCAGCTGCCTTTCATACTGTGCCCTTCAATGTGTGGTCAAGGCCTGTCTGTGGTCCTGTTGCAACCTTGTAGGGTGTTCAGCATAGGAGGAAAAAGGAGAGTCTAATAGAATCACATCTTCCCTAACTTCCACAAGTTAAGGACTGGGTGAATTCGATAGAGCTTCAGACCTTCAGAGGCATAGATGGGACTGGGTGATAAGGCTCTTCTCACTCCTCCTTGTCTTGGATGTTGGATCATCTGGCAATGTTCTGTGAGTGCCCTCAGTGGACTCTTCTGTCATAATTCAATATATCTGACTAGATAATAAGATATGGTCCAGAAACTACCATTAAATTAATAACTGTTGACTACAGTCACAGGCTATGTTACAGACATACAAAAGCTTGAACTTGCAAATGAGCTAGGTTACTGAGATTTAACACAAGCAAAACCAGAAAGGTGATCTATCCACATTATGATAATAACACTCACAAGGTAGAGTCATGATATAGTTCCTTTTTTCCCCCATACTTTCCTATCACTGCTCCTTAAAACCAGGAAGTAATACCACATTTGGCTGATGTTGCCTTGCTTTTTGTTGTATTTGCTTTTTCTCAACTCAACTGTTTTTTGAAATGCTGTGCACCTCTACAAGAGCCCAGTCAGAGGCGAGTAGAGGATTTATTTTGTAATCATTATTTTGAATCCTAAATACCACCTAGTAAAACAATCACTCATAATTGGACTTCTTTAAGCATTCTTTGTTTTACATCTTTAATTCATTAACCTTGGTATTGTCGGCATGTTGCCACAATCAAATACAACTTATTCCATGTTGTGCAGTGAGAGCCAAGGGCAGATCTCACACTGGGCTGTTGTCTAATGGACCTGGAGCGCCTGTTAAATGTAACAGCATCCTAAATATAGGTATCTAGCAAGGGGAGAGGATGTATGTGCTGGAGATGACTTGGTATACATCCAGGTGCTGAGCTGGGCAAACCCAGTCCTTTAATCACAGTTTCATCAAATACCTGACAAATATTTTAAAGCCCAAACTGATTTCACCCTTGAGCTACAGCTAAACTAGAATTCCTACAGGGCTGTTTCAATTTTTCTTATGGATGCTGTTCTCAGAGGAGAGAACTGACATATAGGCTTTGCTCAACATCTGCGGTACTTTTCAAACCGCAGATAATCAGTGGATAATGCAAAATGATATAATTTGCATCAGAAAGATAACTGAAAAGCCTCTTACACATATTAGTGGGCATAATTTAGCCCTTTGATGTTAGAACAACAAAAGAATATTAAGGGCAAGTTCTGCTTTGTGCAATATGTGCTGATAGAAGAGCTGAAGCCAATGACATCCTGCAGATTTCTGCCACCTTTTCTCATGTTGACCTGCCTGTGGCCAACTCCCAAAGGTTCCTGTAGAGCAACATGTGATACAAAAAGCCAAAGGCCCAACTATTTGGAAATGATAACTTCCTCAACTTAGGGAATCAAAAGACCTGCTAAAGCCAGGCATCCTCACTAGTGCTGCAAAGGGAAGTGATAAAAAGCACCCTGAAAAACTTCTTTTTAATCTTATTAGAAGTAAGAATAATTGAACAACCCAAAGTGTCATAAGCAATTTGTGTCTATGTGACAGACAACAGACCTGTTTTTCAAGGTGATGATTACACTGACTTCCCAGCAGAAGCTCAATCAAATCTGTGGTTATATGGTTTCCTTCCAAACTGGAAAACACAGCAGTGCTAGTGTTATCTTATAATGCTTTTATGCGTATGAATTTATCACGTGCCTCCTAACTGGGCTTTCCTTCAGTGGTCGTGTCAGTCCAGAGTCCACCAGCAGGACCATCCCATCTCAGCTGGTCATGTTGGCTTGCTTCAGTCCTGACTTTCTGCCTGATTTTGTCAAAGCAAATACCATACTCCACAGTATTTAGGCCACTTAATAGTTTTTAGGAGCCATCGTTTCCAGTACTATCTATGCTCAGGAGAAAGCATGGTGGGAGAAAAGTGCTGTATCTTGTAGTCTGTGGTGTGTTAAAGGAAAATAAAGTCAGTTACTGCCATGTGTGCAAACAGAAGAACAACCCTTAGCACTTTCAGCTCTATAAATCGTGGGTTTAGTATAACTTCTGCACCTTCTTTACAATGCATATTCCAAGAGATCACTGAAGAACCAGTGATCAGCTATTACTCTTCAAAGACAGAAGATAATTCTGTTTTAAAACATAAAAAAGCATTTGTGTTTCTTAAAATCCCCACAAGGGTAAGATGCTAGATTTTACTGGTAAATCTGATTGCTATAGGAATCAACAAGACCTTCTGTTACCAATGATATTTTTTTCCGGAACTCCAGGTTTTTGTCCATCCTCTTAACAATGTCATTTTATTACAGCATGTGAATCAAAACGCTGTGCTAATAGCAAGGCCTATTGCTTTTCCTGCTTAGTACCCATTTGACACCTATCTATTGACTTCATCTTGGTGCACGGTCAGAGCTGTCCTTAGGTATTCTTTACCTTTTTTTTGCATCAATTAATATTCAAAACTGCCTATCAGCTATCAAACTTTCATCTAGAGGCTTTATGATATTTTATTGCTAGTGATTTGCTCAGTTCAGGCTATTAACAAACAATGAGTGTTTTGATGAAAAATAATGCAGGTATTTTTCATTGTAAATAATGGATCTAAGTTGGACTTCTCCTACTTATCAGATTTTTGCTGAGCTATGCCAGTATGCACAAAATCAAATCCCCAGTCTTCTGACATCAGAGACTGATGTAACTTCCATGGATTTAGTAGATCTGTCTGCAAGTGTAAATTCACTGAATGAAGTGGCTTCTCCTGCTCTTGTTGAACTAACTGAGAAATACCCTAAATCAACAGGATCATGATCTGGTCAGCTGGGGAGTGTCTGTTTATAGATAAACCTATTCTTCTCCTATTACATGTGTTTAGAACTTCTCAAACTCCTCTGACTTCAAAGTAACTATTCTGGATTTACAGCTGTGTAAATGAGAGGAGAATCAGACTCAAGAGAGAAAGAAAGTGTGGTCACTAAGCTGGTTTGTGGATTTCCTTGGGTGAAAAAAGGAAGTACAGACAGTGGTGTTGGGGATTTTTTTCTCCCCCCCCAAGTATTTGTTTACAACCTATGTTTCCTTTATTATTGACTTTCAATAATACACCTCAACATTTTTTTTCCATGTGCTAAAAATACAGCTGGTTTTAATATTCCTATCACTGGCTTATAAAAACCTGTAAGTACAAAGCTTAAGTCAGTAGCAAAAGTCCCCTTCTGTCTCAAGAGGAATGACTGATGCATATGAAGACTGGAAAGCTGGCACAAATGTTGTTCTCAAGCATTTAATGAAAACATCTCCAAAGAATATATTGGGGGTAGGAGAAAGCTGGAGGAGATCAAAGATCCTGCTGTGGCTGGGTGGCTGCTGCTGCAGCAACCATGCCATAAGAGCCTGGGTACAGTTTTATCTGTTGTCTCTGACCAAACTAGGAGGCTTCCTCCATGGCTTGCATGGGAGCCTTGTGCACAAAGAGAAACACGCGCACACACAGAGCCCTCTCTGTGCACTAGGGAACAACACAACACTTCTTAAAACAAATATATACTCCTAAACATTTCTTTTTAGCAATAATCAGGGATAAAGTTTACTTTCCTGGATAGGCCTCTATTATTAGAAAGAACTCATGAAAAAAAGAGAATGTGGGTCTTCTTATCTCAACCATCCTCCCCTTCCTTTGCTTAGGAAAAGAGGACAGCAACAGAGAGCACAGACTCATGTGCTCACTGAGCCTGGGAACCCAATGGGTTGTTTTCATTTGTTGCTTCTTTCCATAATAGTTGTGATCATTACTACAAATCACTTTACTTCATTGTGCTCATCCTCCCTTATTTCTAGAGTAATAACTCATGCAGGAAAGGTCAATAAGGAAAGCATCAATGCCTGGTGGCAGGTATCACCTATCACTACCATAGATTGATAAATGGCATGAAAATCCTGACTTCTTTAAATGACATGGGCTTAACTAGACATAGGGTGTGGAGGTTTCTTGCTTGTTCATGCCTACGGGGTGCACTTACATATTATGGGGAGGGTGATCCTGAAAAGTCAGGTTGTTCTGCTATCTTAGTACTTCATCTTGTGTGTTTTGATGGTCTTTTGCCGACTCGTCTCAAGTAACACTGCAGCCTGACTGCAGTCCCAGAGTCCCTTCAAGGGAATTTAGAGTTTGTTCAGAGCTTTCCTTTCTTGGAAAAGCTAATATGAGTAATATAGGCTGGACTGCAACTGATGTATTTTGACATATCTTCTTTAATCACCAGGGACCTACACTGGCTTGGCCTGGTTACCAAACTAATTTAATTTACCTGATAACAGCATATTCACTTCCTTGGGGTGTAAGAGAGGTAAATACATAGCTCTGCTCCCAGGGAGCTGAAGCAGTATTGTGAGCCCACAGGTTCAGTAAACTGTGGAGCAAAGAGTGAAACAAATTGGTAAGGGAGTTTTGTGTGAGATTATTTTGTTGTGTTGTTGGGGGCTTTTTTGTTTTGGTTTTTTGCTTATTTTTATTTTGTTTCCCTTACCCATCCTCCCCATTGGTTTGGGACATGAAGCAACTGAAGTTGTAGTTGCTGTTCCACTGAATAATTAATAGCTATTTCTGAGTTGGGTATTTTATTATTTATCAAAAAACATCACTTCGTCAGAGCTAAGGAGTCTATTAAAAATCTGTTGCTTTTGAGAAAGCCTTCACTGGTGGAATTTGTTGCAGAGTGTAACAAGAACAAACTCCTGAACTGCAGCTGCTTCAGAGACAAGGTTCCCAGTCGGACAAAAGGCTATTTAACTTTGTTCACATCGGCAGTGGCCTTGGGAAACAGGTATTAATTACCCCAGCTATCTCAGAGATGGAGAAATAGGGTTGAGGATGCAGGGACAAGGAGGGGGAGACATGGCAAACACTCGCAGCAGTTTCAGAGCATATTACTCCCTAGGCAGCACCAGCAGGGTTTGCTCAGGTTGTAACAGGAAAGCTTTGGTAGTCTCATTACACCAGCAGAGCGCAGGAGAACAAGGACAGTCTCTCCCTCAGACTTGTGCTCTCTGTCCTTGACCTGGAGACCCCCTGCTTGGGTGCAGCTTGTGGTGAGACATTCTATCTGCTGATTGACTCAACATGCCGATCCCTCTGTACTGCTTAACAGGTGTCATGGTCCCTGGGAGAAAATAACTTGCTCTTTAGTCTTAGAGATACTTAATATTTGGAAATATGTCTCCTCCAGCCCTGCTGTCTGTCTCTGACTGCAAAGCGAGGTGGAATGCTCCCTTCTGCCTCCTGGCTCCATGACTTGTGTGCCAGTGGCCAGGCCACTGATGCTCTGCAAATGAATGTAACATGCAGGGACATCACTGAGTCCAGGGAGGAAAGGATGGCACTGATCACTGAAGGGTTTCAGAAATGCAATAAGTCAACTTTTAGTACAGTGCAGTATTGTTTAACTGGCAATATTTCTCTGCAAATGGATAGACCAGGCAGTTGTAGAGGCAATGGTGAGCCTGTAAATTGCTTGTATGTTTCTGCAGAATGGTTCACTGCTCTTTTATGGACAAAAATGTACTTTCTGCAGCTGCTCTCAGTCAGTGCTTCCGAGAGCTTTAACGTGGTAGTGTCTAGCGTCTGATTATTCCCACAGATTATTCAGGCCCTCTCTCCCCTCAGTTTTTGTTCTGGAGTCCCTAAATACATTTTGGTTTTACTTTGGATCTATTCTTTGAGTTTATTGGTTTGTTTTTTTTTCTTTTCATTTCATTTTGCAGCATTGAGCACTGTTGAAATAATCCTTTCCCATGTTGTTCCCGTGTTCTGTGCTTTTTAAATTATTCCATGCAGCTTCATATTTGTTCAAACAGAAATGCTTAAAATCCCTGGCAAGGGGTGTTGTTGTCAGGGGTAATCACCCTCCCGCTGAGATGAGAAGTACAAGGTGTAAATGAGTACCTCTGCTCCCAGAGGCAGTGTTAGCCAGCAACAAGCCACGCTCCAGGAACTGTCTTAGAGGTATTGTCTTGTTTTTCAGTATAAATCACTCAAATAAATTATCATGATGGCTGGAAACTGCTGGCTGATGCTAAAATGTCTTAAATGAAGACACAAAGATAAATCTTTTGAGCACTTACCATCATGACATATTCCATTAGTCCATTATTATTTAATTACTGGCAAGGGGCAGTGTCAGCGAGCGGAGCAGGAGGATTGCCAAAGGACTTTCTTCTTTAGACAGGAGGCAACCAGAGCATGGATTGAGGGGCAAGTTGAGGTCAGTACAATTTCAAAAGGATCCGAAGGATCTTGGCATGTCTGCCCTGTCATGTAAGGGTACCCAAGGTGGCTTTAACTAGCCTGCTAGGGCAAACTTGCCATCTTGCAGACTCCTGTGGAAGCTATTTTTTCTGCTGCTTTGCCAGCTCCTAGTATCACTGTCTCAGGAGACCTCCTGGCCTTCTTCCCCCTTCACATCACAGGGCAGCTGTCAGCCTCATCTGCATGGGTGAGGCTTCATCTGGGTCTGTCCCCCGAAGTGCATGGTGACTTTGGTCTGCTTGGGCCTGAGATGCATGTTTTACTTTTTGTACTTTTTAACTTAATTTTTACTTAATTTTTTTTTATGTATGGAAAAATAGCTCTTCCTGCTTCTCATCCTTCATCCTGGAGATGGCAAAAAGGGTGTTGAAAGACACTGGGAAGGTTTGGATGCCACTAGTTCAAAACAAGAGTAATAGGGCACATGTAGGGCAGGAGATCTGCTGTGCTTTAGGCGACCTCTTCAAGCTTGTTGCCTAAGGTAAAAAAACAAGCTATGGGCAACATGGCAAAATGATTGTGTTCAAAATGCTCCAAAGTCTGGATCTTCCAGGTGTGGACCCTGTCTGTGGGCTCACGCAGAACTCAATACTTGGCACACCTGGTTGTGACTCACAATTTACGGCTGATAAAATTACACAGGAAGGCATATTCTGTGAGTCATGTGCAAGACTGCATCCATTGCGCGTACTCTTGCAAATCAGCCACAGGCAGTGCATGATTGGAAGCACTCTCACTGACAGCAGTGTGCACGGGCCCTGCTGACACCTCTCTAGAGCCACCTCTTCCAGACAGTTCACTGTCCATGATCCCCACGGCACAGAGGGTGGTACTGTCAGCTCTCCATCACCCACAACTACTTTATCTGGATTGTGGATTAGCTGCTGCACAGAGAGAGACACAAAAAGCTAGTGAGGTGCCTGCTGGACCTGCTCAGGTACCTTTGGCACAGCCTGCAGCAGGCTTTTCCCCTTTTCCCTTTGCTGAAGTACTCCAGAACTGCACTCATGACCCCAGATCAGCAATTGGCAAGCCTGGTTGAGGAAGGAGAAGGGCTAGTACACTGTAGACAGGGTTCTGGAGAGGAGGGTGGCCATGGGCTGAAGTGTGCTGGCATAGTAGAGCAGCCATGGCAGGTGTGAAGAGGCAGTAGTGAGTCTGAAGTAACTGCAGTTTTCACAGCAGTAAGGTCTGGTGAGGTGCACTTTGAGCATCAGAAGCGTTTTGGAGGTAGAGAGCTTGGTATCTGGGGCCAAGGGTGGATTAGGTGCCATCAACTTCCACCACTTGCTGCCAATGATGGTAACAGTGTTAGGCCAGTCCAGGGTTCATCTGCAGACAGATTTCTGCGATACACCATGGCCATCTGTAACTCCTCTGGACCTGGCATCTCTTCTCCCTTGTTTTCTTCTCATTCTTCAGTACTTTCCCTACTGGGGAGAGGCCTGGATTGGGTCAGGTTCAGATGGAAAGGGAAGAGGAAAAATCTCTAAGGTCATATAACTAGTGGTCAGAGCTTCTTGAGCCAAACCAAGCCCCTGCCACTAGCATTACAAGAAACTCCATGCACCTTTATAGGCTGTCATGGAGGAGACAAGTTTTTTGTCACAGAGAGCTCTGTGTAGCAAGCTGGAAGCACACATCACGCTACACATTTGTGGAGATGCCCTTGTATTAACTAAAGATATGTGTATAAGGTGTGTAACTTGTGGCCTTCGTGTAAGGCTGCTCTGCATAGGCAGGGACAGTTTTCTTGCCATGTAAGCCACAGGTAAGCTTCTGTGTCCAAAAGCTATATGGGGACATGTCCAAGTCCACCACTGGGATAAGGAGGTGATGGAGCTGAAAGACTTATTTACATTAAAAAGTATGCAGATGGAAAGACTGTTGGAAGTAAAGCCACTCTTTCCTGGGAATTGCAGCAACTGATGTGCCTATCAATACACACACCCTCCTCCATGCTTGCAAAAGTCCTTCCCTCTCCCCCAACATCTGAAAAGCTCTTATTTTACCTGTATTGTCTGTATTATCTGCAGTAATCAGTCTGTCATCCCTTCCTCTGTTTGCATAAGGTTGATAGATGGATGAACAGAGTGAGAGATGCAGCTCAAGCCCCCTGCCCTGCCTCAGGGCTGGGACCCTCTGGGAGTTTTGGCACAGACTGAGGTGGGGGGCTCACAGGCACAGCCACACACTGCCCCTCAGCTGTGCTCTCCCCCTTGCCAGCCTGGCTGGGCACCAGGGGTCCTGGATTAATCCCTTGGATGCTGCTCACTGCCCGAAACACTGCATCCATTGAAATAGTTTTTATTCTCTCATAATGGCAGTGTGCACGAGGTCAGACTGATCCCAAGTACCTTCCTGTTTGATGTGCAAAATGAAACAGGAGAGCTCAGGATTATGCACTGAAAAATGGTGCCTCCGTGTATTTAAATTAAGTAGGGTGCATGAATTCATTATGATCTGAAAGCTCTTCAAACACCGCCTAAGTAGGTACAACAGCTTCAGATGAGCCTCAGGACTAGTTGCTAATGCATATACTTGAGAAAGTTTCCTGTTTTTTTTTTCCTGTGCCTACTTACATCCACAAAGCTCTGCTTGAAAAGAGTATCCATGCAAAAGGAGGTCCACTAAAAGAAGCCAAAAGCTGTAAAAATATCTTCAGTGTAATTTGACTCTCAGCTGCAGGTCTGCAATTCTCAGGACTTCCCTTCCACTATGCAGAGAGGAAACAAACTCTGCCTTGGCATAGACAGTAGTAGCAGTAATGAAAACAATATTTTTTAGCAATGAGCAGACATTTTTGTATTGCACAGAAAATATCATTTTTATAGTCTCAAAATTTTAAAGCTTAAAAGGTTCACTGTGATCATAAGAGTGCTATGATCATCTTCTATGACTCCTTGGTTCTATTTCTTGGGGTGGTTTTTTATTTTTTCAATCATTTAATACAGAATTGTATCTTGCTATAATTTTGATAAGGCTGCAAGGTACAATCCTGGCATTGCTACTTCCTGCAAGGAACTGGCATCAGACCCCTAGTTTGTCTTAAGATATGTAGGAAATTAGGAAAGAGCCTTGTAGCTGTGATTAAAACACCTCAACCCCCTTGCTCAGCTGTACATCTGTCTTTATAAGTCTGTGCATGGAGATAACTCATATCTTAAACTAATTTTTCATCCCTTCTAAGGAAGCCTTTTCATCTCTGGCACAATGCGCAGGGGTTCCTCCTCATGCATGACAAACTGCAACAGTTTGGTGAATCTGCAGAAAGTGGTTTCAGTTTTCCAAACTTCCTGGCAGCTCTAAGGGTTTCAAGTCCATTAGTGGGACAAGCTGTTGGCAGCTTTAACTCTCAAACTCTCTTAGTGGGTGAAACTTTTCCCACCACAAAATGGCAGCACAAGATACACTGGGAGGATAAGCTACACACTATCAATCACCTAGCTGGCACTGGGGCAGGTCCTGCCCTGTGTCCTGTGGTGGAACCTGCACTCAGGCTCTGGCATGCCTCCTCCAGCCAGCCCTACTGCCATCACCAGCCTGAGGCACAGGATGCCTCGGTGTTGGTCACAGCTGAGCAAGATAGAAAGTGCAACTGCCCACCCCTGAGCGCTCATGTGCATTTTCTTACCCTGAATAAGCAAACCCCCTATTCCCCTCCCTTCATAGGACCAACACCCTGGGAAGTGAAGTCCTTTCAAGTTCTGTCTTCAAGGGCAGCTCAGCTGACTGCACATCCCCAGACACAGGCGGAGCATGTTTTAAAGACAGTTCTTCACTTCTGAGAGGAAAAGGTCATGAATATCAGTCACTCTCAAATTCAAAAGGCTGCTTCATCCTAATCAGGGAGGTGAAATGTCGCTGGCTGTCTTCTGCAGCCAGTGCTTTGTCCCGAGAATATCAGAGAGGCTCAGTGTTATCATAGACACCCCTACATGCCCAAACAAAAGGAGATGACTAGCTGACCAACAGCCCCCACTGCCTGGCACCAGGACCCTTACTGTAAGTTGTGCTGAGCTGGACACCAGACAAAGGTGTGCTCATGTCACAGTGCAGTGGAAATCACTGGAGCTGAAAGACCAAGAGATGGGGGAATAAGGGACGTACCTCAGGTCCTTTCCTTATCCATAATGTGAACAGTAAATCACTGCTGCCATGCTGGCAAAAGCTGAGCTGTCACACTGGAACAATACAAATGGAGTGAGAGAGAGTCAGAGAGCAACTGAACCGCCTTTCATCAGCAGCCAAGGGTTTACAAAAACCTACCACTTGGGTCTCCCAAACAGTGGTAACTGGATCAACTTCAAGTTTATATTTGCAGTTTTTCCAATCGTTTCTCAAAGTTCAGTCTCTTCCTCCTGTGTTGTGGGGGTGTAACCATAGCTTTAGCTTTAGAAAGGACTTGACTGTCTTGGAAAGATAGGGGTAATTTTAAAGATAATGCCTAGTTGTGCAACTGGGATGGGACTCAGGAGACCCAGAAAAAGAGAGTTAGAGAAAAGATAGCTGTTTTCTGCTCTCCTCCTTCCAACCACTATTACATTTGTCTTCGCTGATGAAGTTGGGAGTCAACCATTCCCTCCACGGTCATTCTTCACCCTCCTCAGCAACCATTAACTGTCTCCTTTGAAAAGGATTTCCAACCAGGAGAATACAGAATCCCCTGGGACTCCTACCTACTAGACCTCAAAACACCACTAAATGGAACAGATGAAAACAAGGACATCAAAAAGGAAAAAGACTCTGCTTCCCTCCTGAACAGGCATCATGAGACAAGTTGTAACTGAGAGCCAGCCCTCACATCAGTGTGCACAGCAGGAGAGGGCAGTAGTGCTGCTGAGACCTGGGCAAGGCTGAGAGCTCAGATATATACAGTGTCTATAGTGATCCAGAGGCAAACAGCATTTTGCTTTCATCACTGTCCAAGAGCATCCTTAGGGTAATGCTATTTCCCCACACAACTAGAAACTTGAGAGACATGAGGATCCTAGTGCTCCCCTGGGTGCCCTACAGCCCCAGGATGGACTGTACCATGTCTATGCCCCAGCAATAGGTAGGGACTTGAAAACGGACCCAGCGCTTACATCGGGGCACAGAGGCATGAGGAAGAGATAAAGGTGCTCTATCATGTGTCCCCTCATGCTGCCAGGCTCTCTGAAATTGCAGCTGCACACCAGTATGTGACTGCTAAGCACAACCAGGTAACTCAGCATTTGGAGGTCTCTGGCAGAGGGTTTTAAAAAGACAATTTCAGTTATGTCCTCAGGATAATCTTTACTTACTTTCAGTTTTATCTGTCACAAACTTTGGTTCCAAATCGGCATGGGCGTAATCACTTTCTTCTCTTCATCTGGGAACAGGGAAGAAGTAAATCACAAGCCAGCGGATGTGGTCTTTCTGTACAGAGTTTTTTGTTGTAGTTAAACTTTGGAGATGTTCTTGAACTTCTTGCATTTTCCAGGCATTTAAAGGCATCATGAATTACAATGTAATTGAAAAATGGGCCTGTTTCATAAAAATGAAGTGTAACCAATAGCCCCAGTCAGCTGACTTAATAAAGAAGCTTAACATTATTATAACTATATTAATAACAAGGCCAGCTAGCCATTAGCAAGAGGAGTTCATTCATCGCATCTCTCTGACACTTTCCAGCTTGCTCTTTCATGGTAAATGAGTGCTGCTTGTGTTCATTTTCTATTCAGATAATTCCCATTAGCAAGATAAACATACGGGTGAGAGATCCTACTTTACTTCTAAATAAGAGCTGTTAGCAAGATGATGATAGAAATGATATGAATCTATGACAGAGGAAAATACAAAGAGGAGAAGGAATGATAGAGAAAGGAGTCCTGGTGCAGAAGAGCAGAGGAGGATGAGGAGGAGCAACCTGAAGCCCTGATCCAGAGCAGTCCAAGATCTTTTAACAACTCACCCCAAGCTAAAAGGGACTCGCTAATGGACAGAAGCACCGAAGGGCCTGGAACAGAGACAGACAGATGAACTCACTGGAAGCTTGTTGTGTTTAGCTTTATAGCAAGCTCCTAACTGAATCAATATGAGCCACATATATTCCCACTGGTCCTTCATTCTGCTTCACAATCTTGTTTTGAATAAACGTCTCAGCATTTCAGAGACATGTCAGCTTGGATGTATTTCATTGACCAGTTGCACTTAATATAATCTGCTTGATATAACACTGTGAAGGATCCGTTCCATTTTCCTTGTCACACCAGCAGATAAGGTGTACTCAACAGGTTAGCCAACCTACCCAAAAAATCTCTCTGCTGAAGACTAGGTATTACCAGCTCAGCAAAGACATCAGTTTTGTGCTAAAGAAGGGAAAGCAGTTGATGCAATCTTTTTGGATTTCAGTAAAGCTTTTGATACTGTCTCTCACAGGATCCTTCTGGATAAACACGAAGTGGGTGAGCAATTGGCTCACGGGTGGAGCACAGAGGGTAATAGTGAATGGGGAAACATCACACTGGTGACCTGCCACTAGTGGGGTTCTGCAGGACTCCTTCTTAGGCCCTGTGCTCTTCAACATCTTCATAAATTACTTCAACACAGGACTGGAAGGGACACTAAGCAAGTCTGCAGATGACACAAAACTCGGAGGAGCTGTTGACTCCCTCCAAGGCAGGGAGGCCCTGCAGAGAGACCTCGACAAATTACAGGACTGGGCAATCATCAAACATTTGAAGTTCAACAAGGGGAAGTGCTGGATTCTGCACCTGAGATGGGGCAACCCTGGATGTATGGACAGACTGGGGAATGAGATGCTGGAAAGCAGTGCCACTGAAAGGGACCTGGGGGTCCTGGTTGATGGCAAGTTGAATATGAGTCAGCAGTGCCCTGGCAGCCAGGGGGGCCAACAGTGTCCTGGGGGGGCATCAGGCAAAGCATCACCAGCTGGTCGAGGGAGGGGATTGTGCCACTCTGCTCTGCACTGGGGCAGCCTCACCTTGAATATTGGGGCAGTTTTGGGCACCACAATATAAGTAAGGTATTAAGCTATTGAAGAGTGTCCAAAGGAGGGCAATGAAGATGGTGAAGGGTCTTGAGGGGAAGCTGTGTGAGGAATGGCTGAGGTCACTTGGTCTGTTCTGCCTGCAGAAGAGGAGACTGAGGTGACACCTCATTGCAATGGAAGATGGGAGGCAGGCACTGATTTCTTCTCTGTGGTGACTGGTGACAGGACCCAAGGGAATGGCCTGAAGTTGTGTCAGGGGAGGTTTAGGATGGATATCAGAAAAAAGTTCTTTACCCAGAGGGTGGTTGGGCACTGGAACAGGCTCCCCAGCCTGTCAGGTGGTGACAGGACCAAGCCTGACAGAGTTCAAAAAGCATTTAGATGATACTCTCAGGCACATGGTGTGATTCTTGAGGATGGTTCTGTGCAGAGCTAAGGGTTGGACTCAATGATTCTTGTGGGTCCCTTCCAACTCGGCATAATCTGTGGCTCTCTGAAAGCTGCTCCAGTGTTAGATGTTTCTTTCTGGGCTGCAGGACTTCATCGCGTCTCCTCTTGCTCCGTTCACCTGTTCCATGAGTACCAACCAACCTTTGTACGTAATCAGTCAGAACCATTGTTTCAGTTACCATAACAAATTTAAACTGAGTTTGAAGCTTGGTACCTGTTTCAGACCTAAAGAATGATTTCTGTATTCAAAAGTTTACTTGTTTTTTCCAACTATTTTAGTTGCACTGATAGAACTAATTTCTACACCCCTTTGTCTTGCTTCTTTCTGCCTGTAGTAGAACAGTGTGAAGTCTGGTAAAAGGCAGTTTTTAAGGGAAATCTATTCAGGTTCTGATGTGTAAAATGCAGATGTAACTAAACAAAGTGCAGCCTTCTTTTGTGTCAAATGCACAGCAATCAGAATTTATTTTTTTCTACAAGCCTTCCTGAAAATGGATTATCTAAATCTTCTGTCTGCAAATCAATATTCCCACTACCAAGCAATCTCTCCAGAGCCAACAAGCATTCACACTCTTAGTGCTCACCACAGTTGCTAAACACTACGCTGATACGTCTTTTGTACTGGTGATTAGTGCTGCCTGCACACTGCAAACAGGGTTTGTAAATATTTGTGGAAACCTCTGAATGCTGCTGGATTCATCCATGTTTCTGATCCGTACAGTAGTTACCTTCACAGATATTTCTAGAAAATCCTCTCCCCCCCCTCTGAAATTGTTGGAGCAATAGATTTTCATGACTGAAGCTCAGCCTTTACAGAAGAGTAAAGCAAAGGACAATGAAGCCCTCTCATGTTGAGGTTTCTGTGTACTACAGTTGCAGAAATAATGCTGAGTGGGCGTGCTTGATGGGCATGCTTGTGCATTAATTTACAAAAACAATTTTAGAAAGAAACTCTTTTGAATTAGTTCAATTTTCAGTTGTTCACTTTGTTCACTTTAAAATTGTTTTACTGTGGTTTTCTTTATATTTACTCCTTTTTGTAACAGCTATTCCTGGGAAGTGTATTCAGATAACAAAATTAGACTCAGTCCAGTGGTAACAATACGCTTTAAAGGTTTTAAAAAGCCACTGTTAAACAAAAACAAACAAGCAAACAAACAGATGATAGTGCTGATCGTTTTGATGGGCCAGTTAATTTTTTTCTTACAAAAACTTTGTGAAAACGGGATGTTTCATTCACAGCATTTGGACCAGGTCTGCCATGACATTTTCAAACTCCACTTACTCCCTGTGCATCTGGCTTGCTGCATTCACCCTGTGGTGGCTGGCTGCACTGGCCTGGATGTAATCTTGTTTGCATAGTCAGTCACACACAAAACGAAGAATTACTCTACTGTATGAGCAGGGTATTCATTACTTGCTACATCCCGTTTTAAAGGTTTCATTCACCCAATCAAGAAACATGATACAATGTGACACAGCTGAACTGACATAGAATGAATTAACCCATTAGCTGAAACGTGGGTTACCTAAATGGTCCAGGAAATCATGAATGGATAATTAATGATTAATTCTTAGAAAGAAAAAAAATAAAAGCTTTATTTTAGTCTCAAGGAGTTTCTGACCAGTATGCTTGCGCAAATGTGAATTAATGTAATAGCAAGAAGGAAGAGACTAATGCATCTGCATCAAGCCAGTGAGGCTACCATGCCAGAAGCCCTTCTGGTATGCAACCAAGCCTGTCCTGAAGGTGGCAAAACTCCCACATGTTCAGGAATACTTTTGTTCCTAGATGTTGTAGGATCACATCAGGCCAATTCAGCTCATACAATAAGCTTTGCCAAACTCTTGATAGATCGCTCCTTCCCTCAAAACAGATTTAGCAGCATCTCCAGTTTGGTCTGCCAAGTTCCTTGCACTGGTAAAGACCCTGCACAGAGAACAGGGTCTGGTTCAGGGTATAGCACAGTGGGCCACCCCTATTTGAACAAATCCCACCTGACCACAGAGGTGGGACGCTCATGATTATGTGCTGCTTTTCTTAGTAAGCGTTTGGATGTGATGGCACAAAACACCAGGTGTGTTCAAAACTGTGGAATGATCTTCTCTGTCAGAAAGCTTTGGTCAGCTTTGTCCTTAGAGTGACATTACAGAATGACATTTGAAATCTTAAAACAAACTAGATTAATAATAGCAAATCCCTATAAACTATGAGTAATTCAAATTCCTGAATATCATGACAAATTCCATGGAAGATAAAGATTCTTCTGAAAAAGTATCTCCACCTGCAGACTGCTTTTACCAAGCTACTCAAGTGAACAACTGGTCTAGTGCTACTGTCTGGTCTCTTCTCAACACTTCCATACCTGGAAGAATGGCTGATAAAATTCCCTCCGTTCTGCCAGAGTTCTCCAAACCTTAAATTGTATAGAGAGATGCGCATTGTTTCACTGATATTACTTATAGATTTCTGTTTTCTTTATTTTTAGCAAAAGTTGTATCATTGCATAAGCATCTTTCTCTCTTGAAGTAATTAAGACTCTGCCGAAGTCCAGCTGCAGAGAAAGACAGGTTTGTAAGAGTGTACATGTGTTTGGAAGGAGATTTGACAGCTTGTGAGTTATCTAGGCTTGAAAACCTGACAATTGGATTGTAATGTTTGAAATTAATATTGCTGGTTTAATTACCAAATAAATCTTTGTATATGTTCAGGGAGCTGATGGGGTACTTTTTTTGGTGGACAATATACCTTCTGCTTTCCTCACCTTTCATTATTTATACCTGCCTGATACTATACCTCTGATGTTCTTGGTATCTATTCATTTGGAAAAAGGGAAAGGTTACTTTCCATAATAGCTTTCTCATGCTGCATAAGATAGATTGTAAAATGACTGCTTTTTGGCTGGGGAAAAAAAGGAAAGTTCCTCTATTGTCACAAATCACTGTCTGCATTTTACAATACTATATCTCTCTGAGCAGCTGCAGTTTAGTGTAGGGATTGCCCTTCTTCAGCAACATGAATGTGTTCTTAAACAGCTGGAGATAAGCACATTCAGAGCCTTACTGAGAACACACCATCACATTTCCATTGGTAATGAGTGAAACATCTACAGTACTTTCCATCTGAAATGAGCTTTACTGTAAGCTAAAGATACCAGCAACCAAGAAAAAATATCATGTCAGGTGGGCAGTAGTCTCTTGGAAGCATGGTGGCTCTTGCCCTTACACATTAGCAATAAAATTCATCCCTGTGATATCTCCAGTAAACACAAACGCTTACTTGCACGTACAAGGGAAGTTTTTCTCATTCTTGAAGTTATTATAGAGATGATTTTGAAACAAAGAAAGGTGCAAGACTGTAAACAGCAGGGTACTACATGATAAGGAGATTTAAGAATTATACAGTTGCAGATAACTATGGTTTGGGATTTTTTTTCCTCTCATTTGCTCAAGTTGTGGTTCCTATGTTTGCATGGTAACCTTGTCAAGGACTGCATGAGTCAAAATACTATGCAGCAACAGTGCAGAAGCATAGGCTGTGTTTCATGTTTCTGCTACAGGATGAGGGTTCATGACAGAGCTGGGATTCAAACATCTCCCCAGACCAGTGGGTTTCTGAGTTGCCCCCTCAGGTCACACACAGGCTCCTGTGGACAGCTGTGGCATTGCTCAGGCTCGCAGAGCTCCTGCTTTGGGCACAGAAAGAGGACTCAGCCACAGCTGGGCTGTCAGCATAAGACAGGCTGGGTTTGAGCCCCCAGGGATAGAGAAAGGACCTTGTGCTCACCTGCCCCAAATTTACCCTTTATGCAGGAGTATAGAAAAAGATGACAGACACTGTGGTGCTCTCCTGTTCCTAGGCCATTTTGGTATGAAAAGCTCCTGAATTTGCTTTATTTCACACTGACTGCAGCAATTTTGGTAACCACCAAAGAGCTTGCTGAGCAATTATGATGGCTCCTACCTCTTCCTTGCTCTGCCAGCCTCCCATGTGGAAATGGGGCTGGCTGACTGCAGCCACATTGCTGAGTCAAGACCCCAAAATGATTCTTACTAAAGGGAATTCTAACATGAGGCATCTTTCCCTCTGTTTTTCCATGCTGAAGCAATAGCAAAGCACCCTCCACTCTGTTCGTTTTGTAAATGTTCCTGTTGTGTTTGACTCACTGAGACAGATGAAGTGACCCTACAGCCAAATTTTTGGCTACACAGCCAACTCTCACAACTGCAGCACTGGGGCTGGGCTGTGGGCTAACCATGCTCTCTGGTTAGCTTTTCAGGTCAGCTTTTCAGGTCAGCTGATATAGGAATATGCACCACTAACCCCCTCTTCAACAATAATGTTCCCCAATCCCTCCATATGGGATCAGCCTTCACAGAGATGTGCAACAGGGCCAGTTGAAATGAGGTGTCTGGGTGAAGGCTTTGTTTTCTTTCTTGTGTTAAACTATCCTTGGTGCCCCATTGCACAGGGGTCTCCAGAGGCAGAGAGACACCCTGCAGTGGAGAGGAGACAGGTTGATGGTACATTTTGTATTTGTGACTCCATGAGATATATGTGAGGTAATAAAGCTCTATCTGGATTACATCAACAAGACACCCACTGAAATGCTTCAGCATTTTAAAAAAATCCTGATTAAAAAGCTGGCCTTCACTTCTAGCTCCAAGCAGGCAAGGACTGCAAACAAAAAATCGCCTCTCTCCTCTCACTCTTCTATTGGGAGAATTTTGCATAAATTAAAATTAATGCATTTTTTCAACTAGGTCAGTGGAATGTAAATGTTCTGTTCCAGAGAGGATTATACATGGTAACTCAGTTAAGGGACACACAGCACAGATCAATCCTGCTGCATTTATCAAAGCTGAGCTGTTTGGAACAGAAAGCAACCAAAGTTTTCCTACCAAAAACACTTCATTGCAGTATCAGAAGGCTCCTGGGGCTGAGGATGGGTATTTGTCTCACTCCTGGGAAATCTCAAAGTCTTTCACTTTTGCCTCTATGTCAGATATGTCCTCAAATGTGGTCATGAAATCTGTATGATAAAATGGGACAGCAGAAACATCCCCATCTCAGTGGTTTTTAGCTCCAGTGGGAAAATGCCTCCCTGTGTTTGCAAACCAGGCAATGCAACATGAGACTCAGCAGCAAGTTGAGCAAAATTGAATTTGTGCTGCCCCAGGAGCTTGTCTGCTCCTCCTGTCAGGCCCGCATCTGGTTGCTGCCAGTTGCGTGCTGCCTTCAACAACTGCCTACTTTGTTTATGTTTTAGACCCCACAGTCAGCCTAGATGCAGACACTGTGCCAACTGAGCTAGTGCATCTGAGCCCCTGGTAGAGTCTGCAAACAAGCAAATAAGAAGAAATATAATTTTATCTCTCTCTCTCTCTCTCTGGCTTGGATTTTCTCCCGCACCACAAATCTGCAAGCACACACACACTCAAGTGTATAGAAATGAATGGCCACCCTGACTTCCTGCCATGCTGGAGAGAGGCTCCAGAGGTAAGCAGGCATGTTGCTGCTTTCAGAACTGGACTGGGACTTTTGTTTTAATGGGCTCAGTACTGTATATTCCGGTGTAAGAAAAGATGCTATGACTGAGACCATAATACAACAACAATTCAAACAAAATCTTCACAAAAAAATAAAGTATTTTTTTCATGATGGATGACACTTTGAATTACGTTAGCTCCCTAGAACAACCTCGTCTTTTAAAAAAAATCCTAACTAAATCTTTCTGAGCTGCAGACGTCCTTTTATGAGGATCAAAACAAAATTGCTATCAATGCAGAATAGTCCCAAACAAACTTGTAAGTAGTGCGCGGAAGGAAATGGGACCTTGTTTTTCACATGGTTCCAGTACACACATTCCTTGCCTCTCACTGCATAATCATACCCAGGATGTATTTTCCCATTCCTTCAAATAAAAAATGCTCCTGTGAATAAGATGAAAAGTCTCTATAGCCCAGTATCTCACCTCAGATATCAGCTTATGTAGATATTTAAGGAAGGGCACAAGGACAGGGGCAGTATACAGTGATCTGCACCTGATACCCTCTTCTGGTTTTTGGCAATCGATAGTTTCAAGAGTCCCTGAGCTACAGGTTGAAGGTGGATTTTTCATCCTAACAGTGGTCCTATATGGCATGACTTTGTCTAAGTCTTATTTAAACACATTTGTGCAACAACAAGTTGCTGTTTTGGCAACAAGTCCCATGATTTAATGCATCATGTGGAAAATTTCTTCCTTATGGTTTAAATCTATTGTAGGATAATTCAATTTGTTATCCCTAATTCTTGTATCAGAGAAATACAAATTAACCTTGGTCTGTTTACCTTCTCCATGCCATTGGTGATTTTATACACTTAAATCTAGTCACCTCAGGTAGTTTTCTTTCCAAGTTGAAAAGGTCTAATTTAGTCTTTCCTGAAAAATAAACTGTTACAAAACTCTGACCATCCTTGTTACCTGCTCTATATCTTTTCTAAAGTTATTAGCTCAGTGCTGGAACACTATTTTCTGTTCTGTTTTATTGTGTTCTCTCATTTAGCAATTCCTACTATTCAATTTGCCTTTTGATTGTTGCAGGGCAGTAAGTGATGTTTTCAGAAACCTCAGTTTCAGTTACCCAAGAACTTTCTTGAGTGTTGCTATCTAGAGACCGTCACTGCAGATGTATAAGTAGAGTTATTTTTTCCCTAAGTGCCTTACTTTGCACTTGTCAATACTGAATTTCATCTGGCACTTCACTGTCAGTTGGTATTATAAGCTCCTTCTGCAAAAGTCAGCTTTAGCTTTGATTATTATGAATAATTTTGTATCATCTGCAAACTTTGCCAGTATTCACCCGCTTTGCCATGCCCCATATAGAGATGGTGAACAGCATCGATCCTAGCATAAGCCCTTTTGTAAACCTACCACCAATCCAGAGGAAATGTTGCTATATTTATTCTGTTATTCATACAGCTCCCTATCACATTACTCACCTTTGTTCCTTGAGGTGGTGGCTGGTGTAAGTTCTGCTTTGGTAGCTCAGAAATTTCATATTTGCTCTTTCAGCACACTGAGTTGAATGCTATCTTGTCCTTGTTGTTTTATCCAGGTCAATTTATCCAAAAGGGTCTGCTTTTCAGAGGCTGGCTGTGCTTCTCTTTGTCCAAAGATGTTCCACCTTGCCATCAAAGCTTCAGCTCTGGGAATAATGCAGATGTAATCACTTGTTTATCAGAAAATGTAAACCTTTTGCATTTTCCAGCAAAACTAATCCTTAAGAGAAGGGTCCTGTACATCTAGGTTAAGCTCTTAGACTGAGGGGGATTTCTCGACCAGCTCAGGCCTGAGGACTCCCTCAGTATCCAACATTTAAGTTCTATCAGTTGCAACTGGACAATTGTTTCAAATATATCACATTGTAAACCTGGACTGCTGGAATTAGCATTCTGTTCAGCATTGTCCAAAAGAAGTGGGTTAGGGAGAACTGATTGCTGCTAATCAAAGGTTAATTTAGTAGAGTCCATATAAATAAGAATATGTTGACATCTTTAGAGTGCACATAAGCTCGTGCTCATGTATTCCTCTGAACTGGGATCTACAGCAGCACACATATATGCTCATACCTCTTCCTGTCAGTGAGAAGGAGACTCCTAGCAGGACAGCAAGTTGCATTTTCACTCTTCCTATTTACTCTCAGTGCAGGTAGCTCTATAGTCTACAGATCTTTCTCTGACAAGCAGATGCAGAGGCAGAGCTCTGTTTTAGTCAGGCTGGCAAACTGTAAGTCTCCTCTAGTTTACTTTGTGTCACTCCTATCTGATAGAACAAACAGCAGTCACTAAGCTGACGATTGCCAAAGCTGTGCCAAAGTATTGCTTGTACCACTCTTTGCTGTCCTTGAGCCTAGCTTCAGATTATACTTCCATGAAGAAAAGAATACAAATTCTGCTAAGTATTTCAGGTATAAAAGCCTCCTCAGACATAAAAGTTTCATCAGATATAAAAGTCTATTAATTTCATTGCCAAGGTGCAAATCACACTGCAAGCAATAGACATTTAAGCTACTCTCACAAATAGCTACAAATACTTCTCATTCACCATGAGGCACTGATTAGAGAGTTTTGTGAGCGAAGCATTACTTAAAAGCACCATCCATCTGGATTAATTCCCCTGGTCCCCCATGATGGATCAGACCAGGCTCTCCAATACCGCTATCTCTCATGTGAAGCTCTGCTCGTGCCTGGCAGCTTGATGCACAGATCTAGCTTGTGCAACAGTGACAGGCTTTCCTATGTACTACATTCACTGGGGGCAGAAAGAAAAGAAGAAAAACGACAAACTTGGCATCAGACTTGGAAAAATTGGTTTGGCCACCCAATTTGGACAATATATTCTTATTGTTATTTGTTATGAGCAATTACACATTATTTTTTTCTTTATTAGCATTCTCTCTTCAAAAGATGATTGAAGAGATTGTGTTAAGGCAAACAAACTTTTTTTTTTTTACTTCAGCATATTGGTGTTCAAAGTAGTTTACATTCTGCAGGAGCACATACCAAACTCTGCTGCCTCCTGTCAGCACCCACCATAGAATCCCAGTGGACGTAAACACTGGGACGTAATATCCCAGAAAAGCAGAGTGCTAATGTGCTCCAAGTACCCAGCTCTTGTGTTTTTAATGGAAAACTCATGGTGGAACCTAATTTGGCACCTGTAAAAATCCACGCCCGGTTAAAATTTGGCTTCAGTGGGAGTACCAAGCCCAGAGCTCCTAGAGCAAATACTGAGCTCCAGCGGAGACTGATTCTGATCAGTAATGCCTCGATCAATATTGGCTCTGTGATTTGCTCGATTTCTTCACCGCAATATGTGCTGCAGACCCTATTTTCCTCAGAAAATCTTACCAATGCTTTATGAATGCAGGATTGGTCCCGAAGATTTGGATTCAAGCACCTGGAAGGCGCTGAGGACGCTCAGGCAGCATTGAACTGAGGGAGCTCTAGGGCTGTCCTGGGTTTTGCTCAGGCATCCTTGAACCTTTTGCCCGTGCAAGGGACTCCTGGATACAGAGGCTCGTTTGTTTCCCTGCGATGGTTTTTCCTGCTCTCCTGGTGCGCAGCGTTTTAGCAGCAGCAGCACAGTGTGGGGAGATGAGAGCAACTCCCGAACGCACCCCTCAGCACCGTCTGAAAGGGGATAAGGGGAGAAGAGAGGGAGGGGATTTGTTATAAATAACAGTTAACCCCTGATGTTGGCTTTTCTGACCGGAGTAAAGGCTGCGGCTTGCCGGGGCCGGGAGCAGCGCTGGGGGAGAGGAAGGGAAGGAAGAAGGCAGGAAAGGAGGAAAGGAAGCAGGGAGGGAGAAAAGGAAGGAAGGAAGGAAGGAGGGAGAGAGGGAAGAGGACGGACCACAGCAAACAGAAAACCCGGCGCGAACTCGAGGCGGGCCGGGCCAGCCGGGCTCCCGCAGAGGCGCCTGGCGGCAGCGCCGCGGCACGGCCCCGGCTCGGGCTGTCCAGCGCACCCCGGGAGGGCACGGGGGTTTACCTGGCTGTTCCCTGGAGCGGAGCGGCGAGGCGGACAGGCGTTTTCCCCGGTGATGGCCACGTACCTGTGCCAGCACAGCCTGGGAATCAAATGCGGCACGCTGAGAGGCAGACCCTGGCATACACACTTAGTCCCAAGGTGCTCAGCCCAAAGGCGCACATTGGGGCACCGTCAGGGTAGTAAGGATGGCAGCAGCGCTCCAGAGAAGTGTATGCTTCTCCGTCTCTGTGATAATTTCCTCTCCTGTGGAAGTTTCTACCCACCTTGCAGAAAAGCAGGCCCTGCAAAGCTCCTTGTGACCAGCTTGCTCAGCAAGTGCTGTTTGCATTTCCCGACACTCACCTCCCATGGACCCTTCTAGGGGTTCCCAGGGTGACTGACACTCAGCAGCAGCTACATCCCTCATCACCTTTCCACACTCCTTTGAAGCAAAAGGACAACTTTAGAGAAGGACATTTCCAAAACTGGGATGGAGGGATGACACTGAACTTGGTACAACCTTGATTCTACTTCTTTGAGAACTGCTGCCTACAGCAAAGGTGGCTGAACTCCCCAAATTATGAATTGTGTTAAAGTTATGAGATAAGATAAAAGATAGTGTAGCTGCATGGTGTGGTTCACCAGTGCTGGTGGGCAGATGGTCTGTCTGGAAACACAGTAAGGGAGGCAATCGGAAGGAAATGTTAGGGATGTAACTGTGCCTTGCTAAATAGATAGCTGCATGCCTCGTGGACAGACTGCCCTGGGGGCCAGCTCAGGGCAGCACTGCCTGGGGCTGTCTGCACCTTATCCCAATGCCAAGGGCTGCCCAATTGCACATGCAGCCCTGTCTGGGCTGTGGGACAGGGTCATGCCCCAGGGTAAGGAATTGCTAGTCCAGGAGTGTCAGGGGTGTGTTTCTGGCTGCACCCAGCACTGATTTCAGTGTTGAAACACTGATGTGGAGAAGCCTCATCCAAGACAGTGGAACAGAGAACAGGGCTGTGAGCCTGACCAAAATGTGGGTAGGAGGAGCACTACACTTCTGATCTCACATGGCCCTTCTGCACTGTAAGCTCAAGATCCAGACTCATCCCCTGTCCAGCGCCCATTGTGCATTTCTTATTTTGCAGTTTTTAAGAGAAAGTCTTCACCTTTGCACATGTTTGTTTATATGGATGTCTGTATTTTTTTGATCTTTTCTGCAGCACAGTTTCTCATCAACAGAAGCTCCACGTAGTGTTTGGTGTGGAGTTCATTACTGATCTTGAAATTAATTAATTCAGAATTATTTAAAAAACCCTATATTTGGCCCTGTTGCTTCTTCTCAGTGCATACCTGCTGTGTGGGGAGGTAGAATTTAAACCTCCAGAAGGACCAAACCAAGGCCATGCTCTTTTCTAAGCATTATCTTATTTACCAGAAAGAGACGCAGTGAGAGAGAGGCAGGATGAGCTTTGATCATGCCCAATTACGGAGTGTAATATTGGATACATGAATACAACATTGTCATGGGTGCTTTTCTTTTCTGCCCAGAAAAACAAAATTCTCCTTAAAGAAACAGCTGTGTCCTGCCTGCAGCCTGCAGAAGAATGGCATTAGTCACGTGCAGTCCAACACGTAGCACAATTGTAAAGTTCGCTCTATGAGACTGACAGGAGCTATTCATATCGGCCCTCTCCACCATCTGCCTGAATGGCAGGCTGTGGGGTAGCTGCAGCCCCCCCTCACCGTCTCTGCATAGCCTCAGCACTTAGTGCCTGCTCAAAGTCTGTCCCCAAGTGCAGAAAATCAGGGATTGAAAGCAAAGAGAGGATGTCACTCAGGTCAAAGCAGACTGTCAAGAAGGGAAAAAAGAGGAGCGGGGTGAAAGAGTCAAAGCTTTATCTGTTGGGAGAGCCAGGTTGCTCTTCTCCTGGGAGCAGAGGTGTTAGTTTCAATGAGAAGATGAGGAGAGAGAGTAAAGTGCACAACTGGACAGCAGGAATCTGGGAAGAAATTCCATATTCTCCTTCCCTGAGATTAGAGGACTCATATACTCCTTCCCTGAGCTCTGGGGCAGGACCAGGCTTCATGAGGATCAGTGCCAGGGCAGGACATCCCTGCTGCTGTCTGCAGCACCTGTGTGCTGGGGTGCAGGAAGGGATGCCAAGGGCTTTGGTTGCACCCCTATGCACACTCTGTCAGACATCCCTTTCATATGAATCCACAGGTCCTGAGTTGGCCAGGCTCACATCCCAGGCTGAGACCAGGCTCTAAGTCTAGAGAACAACCTGTTTGGAGGCCTGAACAGTATCAGTACCACACTACTTGTCTCCCTCACCCCATTCCCCCCTGCCACTTTGAAGGTCTGACTAGATGGAGGAGGTTTGTTTTCATCCTATGAGCTGTTGTTCCTTCTCATTTCCAGGCAGTGATATTTTTCCTCATGACAGAAATTCCTGCTATCAGTTCCTGAGGTGTGTGGCTCAGAGTTACTGCAATCCTTTCCTCTCTCATTGCATTTACTCCTAAGATTACCCAATTCTTGCAGTTTGATGTTAAATAACATCCATTTTTATGCCATCAGTGTGTCATTGACATCTTTCCACTTCAGTCACTGTCAACATGAAATCTAAAATCAGGATCCCTGAGTAAGAGTGTTAGTGGTCTTCCTCCGTCTCAATACTACTCCTCTCCAGGCCAGTACTTCTGGTTTCACATGAACCATTATCACCTCCCCTCTTTTTCAAGTGTGGAGGTAAAGCAGAGATTTAGGAAGCAGCAGGTGAGTGAAAAGATGCTATGCAACTGAAATATCTTTGCTTTTAACTGCCTGTAGGGGACAAAGTAAAGGAACAATTCACTGGTGACCCATCTGGAAATTTTCCAGCTTATTGTCTTACGTTTCCCAACTGTTGGAGCCCCATTTTCTCTTTGCTTCGAAGTGCACATCCACTAGCCTCAACAAGGAGTCCTCTCCTCTCCTCTCCTCTCCTCCTGACAGTAGGGTGAACCCTGTGACAAAACCTGTTACTCAGGTTAGGATGTAGAAAAAGCTTCATTTTAGTGGAGGAAAAAGAATTTTGAGTGAACTAGTGTCAGAACAGTGACGTCAGACATTTTTTTGCTGCTCATCTGTTTAGTGAACTGCCTTTTGCTTTACCAGCATGATTTGGGTGTTCCTGCTCTTTGAAATGCTTGTGACACTTAGGAGAGAGGGATCCCTGCCCCGGTTAATGGTGTGTGTTGTGGTTAGTGTGTCTGCTCACACGGTCCAGGACAGCCTGGTGCTGGAATACCTTTGCTGAATGGGCCCCTCAGCCTGGAAAAAAGCTGTGGGAGATTTTGATGTAGAATTGACTAAATATTGACATCACTTACAATGAGTGACACTTTAAAAACACTTTGCAGGTATTTTTGTGCAAGAAAATCTTCTTCATTCAGTCTTGAAGGAAATACTGCATTTTAGGAGAGACCTGGCTGCAATTTTCAAATGAACTGATTAATTCTTGTGCTTTACTTTAAAAAAGGAGTCAGAAAACTTTACATACCAAAAATTCCCAAGAAGACAGCTGTCAGGGGGTGACATGTCGGATATGAAGTGGCTCTCCAGCTGGTCCCTGTCTGCATGCTGGGAAGGCATGTGGAGACATTTTTTCAATTGCTGTACTAGTTTGACACGTTCACAGTGGAAAATGATGTATCATTCTTGAGCCTTTGGTTGGTGGACACTTCAAAGTGCATTGGATCCTCGTAGAGGAGTGCCCTATTGTTAATTGTTTCTTTCACATGTACATTGGGATGAACATGGTGAGAGCAGCGAGGAACAAAAGGGCTCCGGTGGCCTCTTAGAGAAAACCCTATGCAGCTCAACCTGAGTCTGACCTTGAAAGGGTGGGTTGCTCTGGTTTTTAAATCCTGCTTGCTGGTTCATTCCCCTCTGGCACCCCACTGTTACCCAGCTGCAGGAGAATGAGATTCAGGAGCACTGAGCATAGCAAGGCATGGGGAACCCCTCCAGCCCTGCTATGTGGTGCCCAAGAAGCCACATCCTGCACAAGCATCCTTCTGGGAGAGGATGGGCATGGCTGTAGTCTAGGAGCTTGGAATGGGCTTCTGCAGTAAGTATGTTGGAGGGGTGGTGGGTTTTCATTATCCCCCAGTAAGCAGGCAAGCCATATCCACCCTCCTCAGTCAACTGACCCCTTAGCCATCAGTCTCAGAGAACAGGGTCTTGAGCCTCTATGATTGGATGTAGGTCACATAATACATGGCATGAGTTTCTCAGGTCTCTGAGGACATAGTTCATTAAAATGCTGAGACAATCCTTTACTCCCAGGCATCTGTCACATGTCTCTCTGTCTCCCCCTCTTACCCCCTTGGGAGATCAACTAGCTCTAATGGGAGACTGCACTGTGCTTTGTGATGTCCAGACTGGGTTTGGAAGTTCAAGCACAGGAGGCAGTTTGTTCCTGCAAACAGAGACATGATCCCTTGGTGTACATCTCTTTCAGTGAGCTAGACAAAACCTCTCCCTATAGCCTCAGGTGCACAGAAGTGTCTGTGTCGGGCCACAGAGAGGGGCCAAGCTCCAGCTAGTGAATCCTGAAATAGATGCTCAAGTAGGTGACTGGAAATTACCCCCCACAAATGATCTGAAAAGAGAACAGAGGTTTGAATGCTGGCATAAGTAGATGACAGAGGGTCCAGACAGGTCTTACTGCCCCAGGTTTGCTAGGGAATGAACTGCTTCTGAAATAGAAGCTGGAGGAGAGAGGCACATCTGCAAGTAGCAAATCAGCCACTCTGTTACAGCCCACTGCAGTGCCATAAACTCTGTAGCACATTCTGTTGCAGGATGTCCTGACTCCGGTGTCTCCCTAGACCTGAAACACCTGAAACACCATCATATGTGGCTCAGGCCACACTGGAAGAAATTATGTGAATAGGGATGTCAGCACTGCGTGCACCAATACAGAGACACTGAAGAGTCATCCTTGAGGCCTCTGCCCAGGGTTTCGTATAAAGGCACAGTCCAGATCTTGACTTCCTCTGATGAAAATTGGATTGATAGAAATAAAGTAAAATAACTGTCAGTAAAATAATTGTAAAATATAGCTGTTTTCAACCCTTAGTGCTCAGGCCTTTGATGCCTTACATCAGTAAGGTAGATTTTACTTGCAAAACAGCTTGGACTTCAGTCCCTGCTTTCTGCATGGTATGTGTGTGTTTGGTTCAGAGCTGGCAGCATCTCCCTGACAGTGGGTGCACAGGTCCTGTGGCCCTCTCCAGTCTTCCCATCCCTAGAGTGCGGACTGGAGAGGGAGCATCGCTGCTCCAGCTGTGGAAGGCAACAAATCCCGGCTGGCATATAGGCTGCTGCCAGCTCTGTGTCATCAATGTGTCCAGTGCACATGAAGGGGAGCTTTTCTGCTCTCCTCTTCCTCCAGCTCTAGGTTTTACTGTGCTATTAAGTAATTGCCACCCCTTAGGGATAAGCCTGCGAGAAGGCGAAGGGCTCACATAACTCTGCATCAGTAAAGGAAGCAGCTCAATTAGCATTTCACACGCCTTTTCTTCCCTCTCTTCTTACCTTCCCTGCAGCGGGCATGCTTTCCCCTTAAAGGATTGTCCTGTTTCTGCTCCTTGCCAGCGTTGGCAGGGTGACAGTAGTCGAGTGTGCAAACTTGTGCTATTGTCCCCAGGCCAGGGGGAGTCATGGAGACCCACTAATATGACACAGGAAAATGTTTGCTGATGGCAATTCTATGGGCTTTGTCTAACTCTTTCTCCATCATGACGACTCGATTTAAGTCTCTAACTGTTTGACTACAGATGCAAGAGTACTATCCAACTCCATCCTTTTGTTCGGGTAGTTTGAATGGGTAATTCAGCTTTTGTGTAACTCAATTGAGGGGGTAAACATAAAGACAAGATTCTTGAGCGCTCAAGCTCCCTTTCCATGGATATCTGCACATCTCTTTAGAGATTTGTTCCTTTCCTACCTTTTTCTGACATCATCCTCCCCTTAAAAAAAAAAGGCTCTGATGGGGAACGGTTAAAAGTAGGCTAGTCCAGTCCCCCGTATTACATTGTCCTGTGCCAATGAAGCATGGTTAGTATCAGCCCCCAGAGAGCTTTGGGGAGCGCAGGGAAAAGGGTGTCTAAACTTTCCTAACTCGTCCTTATCCTGAAGCATTTTCTCTTAGATTGTGTTGTTTTTAAAAGAAAGGCTTCCGTAGGGGTGAAGAGGATGGGGAGAATGGTAGAAATCGTGGGGAAATGATTGTATTTATTAGCTGTCTTTCTGCGGCTGTCCCCATGGAGACAATTTGTGATGGCAAAGAATGCAAGGAGGGGAGGCTGATGCCTGATTGGGATGCTTTGTATTTGGCAAAGTGGCTTCTGATTGGCCTGGGAGAGCCCCGAACTCGCCGGAGTCGATATTCATTCAGCTTGCTCAAGTGCTTGCTAAACTGCATCCAAACACTGGCGGGCCCTGGCTGCCTCCGCCGAGGTTGGCGGTGTGTAACCTGCCTAACGAGATTAGCAGGGAAGGGGCTCTTCTCTGCAGCGACGCAGCCGCCAGCACCGGTGAGAAAAGCTGCCGCGCGCCGGGTGAGTGTCCGTGCTTGCTTACAGGGAGGCCACCCCGGCTTCTGCCCACTTCAGAGCTATCTAACAAGATTAGGCGCCGAGCTGGCTGGCATTCATGAGCCAGTCCCCGTGCCGGTGTGTGCTGGGGCAGCAGTGCGGGGCGGTGGGCTGCGGGCACGCGTCGGCTCCAACAGGAGTTTGCCTGCACGGAGGCGAGCTGACGGACAACTTGTTTGGGTGGCTGAGAAGTTTGACACGTCCCCCCACCTTCCCTCCATTTGCTTGGTGCTATTTGAACCAAAGCTTCTTGCTCTTAAGTCTGCCCGTCATGTTTTGCAGGTTTGCCAAGGTTTGTCCAAAGGCGGATTATAAACTTTCCATGAGAAACTCTGCACGGTGCATCCAGTGAAATGGCATCAGACAGTGAGGTAAAAACCCTGCTGAACTTCGTCAACCTGGCCTCCAGCGACATCAAAGCGGCTCTGGATAAATCAGCTCCTTGTCGCCGGTCAGTTGACCACAGAAAATACTTACAGAAGCAGCTCAAGCGGTTTTCTCAGAAGTACTCACGGATGCCACGGTGTCACCCCAGCAAACCCCCTGAGTGTGGCTGGCGCAGGGGGGCAGAGGATCGGGGCCGTGGCCCCCAGCTCGAGGCACCTGACCCCAGCCCCCATGGTGGGGCTGCCACCGAGAAGGTGATGCAGACAGCCGAGGCAGAGGAGACCCTCACTGGGGAACGGGTTTTGCAGGAGCAAAAACCTGAGGCTGTCCGGCCGGACCAGGTGCCCATGAGGAAGCGACAGCTCCCTGCCTCCTTCTGGGAAGAGCCACGGCCAGCTCAGAACCTGACGGCCAGGGCCTTTCCTGCCAGTCCTGAGGGGCTCCCAGCCCCCAGAGACCCTCCTCCCTATGAGGGGAAGAAAAGCAAATGGAGCCCAGATGCTGCTGGCCCAGAGAGCCCTCCTGACCCTGCACCACATGCCGGGGAGAAGGACCCTGCCGGGGTCCTCTCAGGCCGGGTGGGTGCCTGGACCTGCTGCCCCTTCCCTTGCCCCGGGACAGGGGTGTACCAGCCCCCGGGAGCGCTGCCCCCATCACCCTTCCCAGGGCTGGGACTGTGGAGGAAGAGTGCAGCCACACTGCCGGCGGAGGTGCCACACTTCTGCAAGGAGGCCGATGGCACGGGGCAAAAACTCTACAGGCCCATGGTTCTGAAACCCATCCCCACCAAGCCCACCATCCCCCCACCCATCTTCAATGTTTTTGGCTATCTTTAGCGGGGTGGTGTCGGAGTCATGCTGAACACGACAGCTCCTGAGGGTGAATTGAAACGCCCGGTCAGCCACCAGGCATGAGCTGCTGGCAGCGTGGAGCTGCAAGGGAAGGAGACCACTGATCACACCCTCTTCCTCGTGGGCGGGCTGGGGGGAATTAGTAACTGTTGGGAAGCTACTTGAGCTCCACTCTTCTCTCAGTACGTGGGTGTAAATCGGGAATAAACCTTACGAAGCCGGTGGCATGGAGCATGAGGCAAACCAGGGCTCTTTCATGGATGGGCATTGTCTGAGGCGCGGTGAGCGGGGCTGCAGGCCATTCATAGCTGCACTTGTAACACCTAGGAGACCTCCTCCATGTGGGAACATCTTTCTGGGGCTGCCCTGCAGCAGCAGCAGTGAAATGACATGAATTAAACCCATTCAAAAAGTTTTTGTACTTTAAAGTAATTCTGGAGAAGTCAAGATATTCAGGTCGCTTGGTTTTGCATGCAGGAGACTGGAAGGACAGTATTTAATGTAGAAACCACACTTGTGAATGATTTAAGCTCTTGTTGTATGTAAATACTGAAAGAATTAAAAGAAAAAAATAAGGCAAGAAAGGAGGTTAATTTTATTTTGGTGATTCTGCAAATGCAGTCTGTCTAATTTTATCGCACGGGGTCGACACAGGTTTTATTTGCAACTGGTAGGGAGATATGAGGGCTGAAATCTCTGCCTATGCAGATTGATATAAACTTAAAAGTAATTCTGATGCTGGGAAATTAGCTAGCATTAAGCTGGTGCAAATGGAAGCAGAATGAATTTCCACATCAGGAATTACTCTGCACTAACAGAACAAATGAAGAATTGTATTAGTTTAATACAAAACCATGAAGTATGATAGAAGGAAAAAAGTGTAAAGAACAGCCTGCCTTGATTTCTGGCTCACAGATGTTTTTTGTTTTGCCTGATTTTAAGATGCTATCCCAAGACCTGGCTGTAAATGTTTTGCCTAGTATTTTCCTAATTATTTCAACAAATTGGCATTGAAGAATTTATTACAATTTTTTTTTAAGTTAGGTTTCTCTTAAACCCATGGAGAAAGTGTTACTAAGACATGAGATCTGAGATGTTTAATATTGCAGGTGTATGTATCTATTCAGTTATACTGGAGTATATCACTGCAGTCAAAAGAAGAATATTTTGAGGGGTAAAAGGGCCAGAGAATGGACACCTGTGATATCCCGAGGCCTGAACCTGTACTGTTGCTGGAGCTAATGGAAACTTCACACAGATTCAATAAAAAGTGGCCTTGATAGGTTTGGTCTTTGACTAGTGAAGCTCTTTATGACTCCTGGTATCTCTGCAAGGGTTAAAAAACAGGCAGCATTTCATTCAAGCACATTGCAGTAATGAAAAAAATTATCATCTGAGGCAACTGTAGAATGCCATTTTGGATCTTCTGATGGGCCTTGGTGTTGTATAACCAGGTTGCAACTTTCGTTAGAATACGAACTACTCACAGGCTAAAGTATTTAGTTCTTTCCCCAAACTTCACATATCCCAACAATGTTCACTTTTATGGAAACAACATCTGTAATGTGTTAGTAGAGCAAGACAAAAGTAGAATTGGAGATGGCTTTCATTGCTTTCTCCTTGCTACCAGCACTTAATGTATGTATCAATCCTGCACAAACTATTCCTTTAGGAAGAGAGCAGGAGCTATCTTTGATAGCACATACCTGCAACTACATGCAAGGTGTGAGGTGGTAAAGAGCTGATCTAGGGGTTAAAGACATCAAGTTAGCTCTTGATCCAGAAGTGAAGATAGGAACATACTTAAATGCCTTTCCCTTTTTGGAAAAAAATCCTTGAGGAAGCTGTCCCTCTCCCCAAGGACACTAACAGAAACCGGAGGCAGTACCCCCATTGAAGTTAATTGGAGAGCAATGGCTTTTAATTTACAGAGCTGTAGGCAAGGAATTTTCTACATGGAAGTAGGGGTCCATCAATAGCTCTGTGTCACTGTTGTAATCCAGATGAAGCCAGATGCTGAACTCTGTCTCAGTGCTGTCAGTGCAGAGCAGCCTCCTTGGTGTTGGTCTGGGTGAGCAGAGCAGGTCATGGAATGAACTACAGGTATTGCAGAGATTGCTGTGCACAAGTGTTCCTGCTTGAATTCAGAAGGGAAATTTCACAGTGCTGTGTATCACACCAGAATATGCATATCTATCAAAATTAAAATACTTGGCAAAGTGGATAGCCTCTGTATAAATATTATTTCTGGAGAAATCCAGAGAAAGAAGGGAGTTAAAATCAAGTTTCTCTCTTTTGAATGTTAAATTCTTTGTTTGTTTGTTTGTTTTTTCTTTTAAAGTCTTTCTTATTTGAATGCATATTGCTGCACATTTTCCATGTAGTAGAATAGTGTTTTTTAAAGGATCGAACCAGATAATTCTAAATGACTTCTGACTCAGATATTTATGCTCTTACTCTCAGATTTAAACTAATGTTACTTTTTAAAATCCTTTGTGACATGGATGGCCCTTGCTGGGGCTTTGAACTGGAGCAGCAGTGAAGTAAAACATAAATGAACAGAAGACAATTGTTAAGTATATTCAAAATCACTGAATGGGGATGTGTGAGACTTTTTGAAAGGTTCGCAAAGAATAGCAACTCTGTCTCCTCTTTAGTAATATGTACTGTTCTCTTATCCCTGAGATTAAAATCAGAATTATTAATTGTTCAAACTGGGATTGAATCAGAATTTTCCTGGATATTTTTGTGTTTGGCTGTTGTTATCCAGGACAGCTGATAGCTCTTCAGAATCTACTTGTTTATTCATACTTTGTTTGAAAGATGGAAACATAACATTTGAGAGCTGCTATTTACAAAAACAATGCAAATTTAAACTTTTAAAACCACAATAGCTTTATAAATAATGGGAAGGGAGAGGTAAATGAAAAAGCTTTCATACAAAATGAAATTTAAAAAAAAAAATCAAAAAAAGTGCACAAGAACATCAAGTGAATTGCACATTTTGCAGTAAAAAAAGTACAGTAACCTGGTCGTGAAATATTCCTAGAACATTTCACATAAATTCATTGTCTTGGAAGGAGAATATTTATCACACTCAGTAAAAACAAGCCACTTTACTTTGCACTAGAACTACTGATCTGCTTATAAAGCCTGGTTTGGTTGGGTTTTGGGCTATTTTTCTTTTCACAGTAACTTCTAAGCAGATGCATTAAAGGCACATTGAATTTGTGCAGATTCATTATTTTGCACAAAATAGTATGTCAGTGACTGGAGCGGAGAGGTAGCAGGCTCCATTTCAGTGCAAATAATTGTAAACTGAGTATGTGAAGTTTTGCTGTAACAATCAAGCAGAAAGGACTCAATAACATTGTAATTACCAGATTCCCCCTCTAATAGACTCTTCTCACCTCAGTTTCTGTGCACAGCGTGCACTTATCCTTCCCACAATTGTGTTATATTCCCATCAGACCAGTGTTCTCCAGCTTAGTGACTCCTGCTCAGGACAGGTGGTTGACAACAAACCAGGACTTGGGTCTCCCTATAGAAATGAAGGGGTCTTGGTTGAAAGAAAAATGGGCTTTCCATATTTGTGCCGTTCAAACCTAGTTTCAACTTCTCCAAGGACATAAAAAGAAATTGCAACTTGCTAGACTGTTGTGGACACAACAATGTTGGCTCAGGGGAAATTCCCATTTTGGGATAGCTTATGAAATCCCACTTCTCTGGTTATACATGCAGTTGGTGATTGTGAATCCTTTCTATCAGCCAGGGTCTCCAGTGCTGTCACCGCACACCAAACAAACACTAAAGTGGTCTCCAGCAAGCTGTGTTTGTATCCATCACCCTCTACAACTCTGCTTCGTTACACTTATTTAATTTCAAGGACTTTTCTTCTGATTTATATCAACATAAGTAGGACCCAGGCCTTCGCTGTTCAGCCCCAGAAAGTGAGAGATGGATGAACTCCACAGGTGATTTTCTGTCTCTCAAAGTACTGCTTACCAATACAGGGCCTTCACTGGCAAAACTGGTCTAGAGATTTCCTGTACCCCATCCTTTTCTCTCCACCCAATATTTTTCTAACCTGATGAAATTCCCTGTTCACACTGGAGGAGACAAGGAGGTAGATCCTAAACTGACAGTAAAGGAAGTCACTGGATGAAACATCACCAGTGGAGGAATCTCACCTGACTTTCCAAAGCTTTGCAAGAAGATCATTGTTCAGTGGGAATTGAAACTCTGTGGGTTGTTCAACTTTCGCATTCAGGTAGGGGACAGCTGTGACAGAATGTTGTAGCTGTAACCAATTTAGTTCTGCTCCCATCCTGTCCCACAAGTGCTGAGCACATTTCATACAAAGTCATCACAAAATCTGAACTTGTGTGCCCAGACAGACCTGTATGTGTGCAACACACTTTAGTCCTGTGTTAAGGTATAAAACTCCACACAAATAAAAGTCAGTGCAATGCATTTTCCCTACTTACATTTCTATCTGATTCCATGCATGGTATGTAGACCAACAAATAAAACCAGATCTGCCATGTGTCTGGGGGGGACTCCAAGCAGACCATGATGCACAGCTCCTTTATCACCTAAGGAAAGAATGAGTGTGCTTCTAGCATAAGATCTGCATAGGCGTCATTCCAAATTTCAGTTCTTTCATACTTTCTTAGGTGCCTATTCAGGAATGAAGCACTCATCAAAGCAGTTCAGCAAGTCACACCTGTCAGCTGAGCCGTAGTCACTGCCAATAACCACTCATGGGCTCCTTGGCCTCGCCAGCTGTGAGGGAATGTGACTTGTTAAAAACTTCAATAAAAGAATTTCACGGACAATTATAGTTGTTCAGCAGATAGATGGTAACTTGTTAAGCTGCCATAAATCAGTTGAGGATCTGAGCTGTAAATAGGTGACCTAATTTTCAAAGAAGCTAAGATAATAACTTTTATCAGTTTCAAAGGGAGCTAATAGATATTTCAGACTTCCAAAGTCAGAAAATTCAGGGCTAAATCCCAAGGTTTTTAGTCTGCCTCACTAATATATGACACTAACTGTGATCCCCCTGGCTTCAGTGGAACTACACCTAGTGCAAACAACTTGACATTGTTTAGGCACCTGAATAAGGATTTGGAAACCTAATTCTGGATATTCATTTTCATAAATTTTGAAGTCTGACTTTAATAATTTTGAAATAATTTCTCTTTCTTCCATTGATAGTATTGCTATAGCCACAGAGGTCCAAGGAGTTAGGAAAGGTTGGGTTTTTTAGAGATAAAATCTTCTAGGGGAGGAACAGATTAAGTTGGTGTAATAGTGTTGCCTCTCTCCTTCACACCACTCTGTTCCCTGTCCTTTAGGGCTTTGTTTTGTTCTGACACCAGATTCATGACAGTGTAAACCTACTGTTTACAGTGCAGCTACTTCTAATTTACACCAAGAAAAGAAAAAAAAAAGAGCTCAGATTTACTTGCAAATCCCCAGTCTAAGAAATTCTCTCAGAATGACAGAAAGCAGAATGACATTGCAAATGTAATACAGAATGAACTCCATTCACTATGTGCAAATACAGTTCTTACTTCCTCCTTAAATAAACCTTTCCTTGATTTTTAAAGGATTCATCTTTTCTGGATTTTAGTCTGTTGAAGAAATCTGAGATTTGAATGTTCAGAAATCAAGTACTCTACTCAATAAGAAAGATACAAAAAAAGAAAGTAAAAGTGTTAGCAAGGTGGTGTAAAAGTATCAGAGAATTAGCTACCCGCACACTTAGCAGAAATCCAAACAATAAAATAGAAAATACAATAAAAATCTCAGTCAGTGAAGGAAATGTGATTGTCTTCCCAAATATGTTGACTCTCAACAATTTCTTAATTGTCATCACAGCAAGGATGCTAAGCTTCACCACAACCCCTGGATACCTTTGTATTCCTCTGCAAATATTGGTACGACTCATTTGTCAGTGTCAGCTTTCATTTCTTGTTCTTTGCAGAACAAGCACAGAGGTGAATCATATGTGTTTGCTCTTGAAAAACCTAACAACAGTCCTATCTTTAGCTCTGTCTCCTCCATTTTCTTCTCACTCACGCTTCAAAAGCATATTTCTCTTAGATTAGTCATTGGAGGGTGCTTGACCAAGCCAGCAGCAATTCCTCCCCGCTGTGGGCCCTTGCCATGCTGGTGATGCTGGGTGCCATGCCGGGAAGCCACTGCATATCCATCGTGCCTGGGGTCACTGTCTGTAATCGTGCTGTAAGTATCGGATCAGTCTGTCTGGGAGAGGCAAGGTGTCAAGAAGCTTAATGCGGTTTCTTCCAACCAGGCTTCGTACCTTGATGCGGCAAAGATGGGAAAGAGGTCGCGGAGGTTCTGAAAGACAGGCAGGTTAGAAGCATGAGCAGAACAGTTTTAACTTCAAATGGACAGCTCAGCTTGGCCAGAACAGTGTGAAGAGGAAAATGGGAGAAGGAATATAAAAAGGAGTGGTTCTCTGTAATGAAGGGATAAGGCGTCTGAGATTGATAGAAGATCATCTTTCTGGGACATGACACAGGGAAGAAAGTGGGGTTGGAAAGTAGGGTGTTGTACCCATCTCTAAGCTTTCTAGGAGGATCTGTATAAGCCACTTCAAAGTATTCAGCCTTCCCATTGAAAAAAAATGCAGTAGGTACCAAATTTACCTTGATACCAGAAACCTAATTCTAATACTGTCTATGAAAGACTTTGTATCCTGAAGGAAAGGATATTTAGGAGAGCACAATACAAATAAAGACTTTAAAGGCCTCTGGTCATAAGGCTGCTGTGGGGATTGTCACGCTGCCCACCTGTCCTGACCTGACTGCACCCCAGGTACAGCCAAATGGGCCTTTCTGCATCACAATGCTCATTCCCAGTGAGTCAAATCCGTGGCTGGTGTATGTTTCACATCACAGTCAATGACATCTCAGAAATTTCTAGTGCCTAATACCCAGTCCAAAGTATAATTCAGTTACAGTAAGGAAATCCTTTCCATTTTATGGGATGAATACTTAGGTGATGGTGACTGAGGTTTT
This sequence comes from Manacus vitellinus, assembly GCF_001715985.3. Lineage (NCBI taxonomy): Eukaryota > Metazoa > Chordata > Aves > Passeriformes > Pipridae > Manacus > Manacus vitellinus. The sequence goes on from NW_021940750.1 coordinate 28,045,995, forward strand.
GAATCTAACAATGGGACTAGTTGTGTCAGATTCTCTCCTGGGTGACCATACCTGCTTTTTCTTTAATGACAGCCCAGTCCTCATAGCTGTCAATATGCTCCTTGAGCCGGGAACAGAGCTGCACATTACCCACATAATCCAGGAGAACATCAATGATTGGCCCAGCCCAGCGACTTATCTCTGGAGTAGACACCATTTCACAAAACTTCAAGGAAAAACAGATTGACTACAGTCAATGAATGCACTTGTGGAAACAGCAACAATAACAATACCCCTGACAACTTCAATGGTCCCACCCTTCTACCAGCTGTGAGGGAAATCACCAGTTTCCCTTCAGAAAACTTAAAAGCCTATTCTTTGACAACTGAGATTAGAACCCCATCTTTACAATCCCAGGATGACACAAATCCCTGGTGAAGTCCTAGCTCTGGAGCATGGAAGAATGATGAATTGTTTACAAGTCCAAAGGTCCTACTTCCACAGAAGTGTGAGGGCAGGGGAAAATTGTCCCAAGTCAGTGAGGGGCTGCTGAAAGGTCCATGCAGTCCAGGGCACTATGACCAAGCATTCTGGGTCCCTTTCCCTTCTTGGGAGGGGCTCTGTGGGGCTACCGTGCAAAAGGAGGCTTAGGGAAAGAGGGAGATTCAGCAGAGCACAGCACCTCCTGCTTCTTGTGAACCCACTAGTGTCTGCAGCTTTTGGGGACCAAACACCTTACTAGAAACAAGCTGGGGGAATGGAAGAAGTCTCTACACAGATGAATCCCAGGCAGTTTTACTCACTTATGAGAGAACTATCCTGGGCCTAATAGAGAGGCATCTTCCTTACTCAGTCCTGGATCAGGCAAATTTTCTGTTGCCCACAGTGCAAGCTGCAGAATACTGAGGCATTACATGGTGGGGCTGCTTATGGAGATACTGCAGAATAGACTTAAGGACCTGACTTCAGGCAGTCTCATTTCAAAAAAGTGGTGACTTTTCGTCTCACTTTAATCTAAATATGTATATTATATCAGTCAGCCTCATCTGTCTCTTGTAGTGTTCTGCATCTGATGAAGATATCTGTGGACGTATCTTCATGTGAACTGCCAGGAAGTTTAACATGAATTAAATCATGCTGTGTAAGTAAGAATTCAGGCACAGAGCTGAATCCAATTGAATGATGGTGGCTTAAGCACCATCCATCAACTTAGTCACTGAAACTGTATGCAAACACCCTCCAAGCTCACACTAAATGGGAAAGAAAACACACCAGCTTAAACCTCTTTCAGTCTAAGCTCCTGTAACTAGATCAAATTTGATTATGAGTCCTAATTCAAAATGCATTAAACTGTTGTGTGGATACTCTTATTCAGAAATAAAATTATATTATCTTACCTAGTAAGGAATAAAGCTGCAGAAAAGGCTATTTTACTCAGGGTAAAAGCATTCACAGAGGTGTTTACTACTCTTCTCTTATTTTCCACTGAACATTACTGTGTATTGTTTCCCAGAAGAACTAGATACAGTGATGTCTGCAGGATCGCAGTGGACAACCCCCAGTTTCCTACCTGGACTGCTTATAGGAAGTTCAGTTAGTATAGCTGGCTGTCACTTTCCAGTGCATATGCCACTGCCATGCAGTTATCCATAGGATGTGCCAGCTGGGGATCTGCACTATCACCTCCATGCAGCAACTGCTTTATCAGTTTAAATGAAGATACATGTAGAGCAATAAAACACTGGATCTTATTTGCTCTGTTCTTGTCTCTCCCAGAGACCTTGCCTGCCTCTTTCTGTCTTCCCTATTCACAAGCTCAATCTACAAAAACATTTTCTGGAATAAACGTGTTTCAAAAGACATTGCAGGAAAATAAACAGAACAAAATGTAGGAAAATAATGCAAACCTGCAACTGCAGGCAATGGGATTGACTCAGGGACAAAGTGGCTGTGAGCCTTTGTCCTCAGCAGAAACCTGAATGCCCTCTTGCGGCAGTACGATACCGCTCTCCCCACCTTCATGGGTTTGACAGCAATTCTGGAAATGTAGAGGAAGGCAGCAACCATTTTTCTGCATTCACTTTCTCCAGGACACATTAATTTAGTGGCAACAGTAAGGATTTATAGTTATGCATTTTCCAAATCCACTAACAGTAGCTCATAGTCATTTAAAGACTAATCATTCAGATTTATTACCCTTACGTAATCTTATACAAGAAAAAAGAAAATGCACGTCCTTTGTGTGGAGAAGGCTACAGTTTCATAAGATCCTCTGTATTTCAGAATACAAACCCTAGCATAACTATATATCTTGAAGCTACACCACACATGCCTTACTTTTATTAACCAAAATACTAGCAGTAAAAGCAATTTAAAAACGGTATTAGAGGGAAAGAATTGCTTTTTTTTGTGTATGCATTTGTCCCTTACTGCTCTCTCTCTCTAGGCACAGATAAAATTTTGTACAGCTTTTGCTACCTCTACCTCATGTGCTCTGACCTTTGAGGAGATGACTGTGAGTGATCTAATATTTTGTTAGGCAATAGTTTTAGGTGAGATCCAGAGGGAACGGGTTTTGAGTGGCTAGAATACCATAGAGGGCTACAGACAAACCATCTCTCCCTGCCCTGGAATTCCATCTCTCTGTTCACTCTACCTGCTACCATATCATGAAACAAAGACTAGAGTTGATACATTCTATTAATTTTTCTTTGACAAAATAAGTGGAATCCTGGAAGAATTTTGCTGTGGCAAACATTCTCAGGGAAAAGTCAGCTCTGTTTAGGATAAAAGATTATTGTGATGGACTCTTATCATCCTCTTTATAAGATTTTTTTGTGTCTTTGTTTTTTTCTCCAGATGTTTTACTGGAGATTAATGTCTTTTGGAAGACAGGACTGATAATAAGATAAAGATTTCCTAGGATCTTTTAATATTTTCCTTTATTCTTTCTGCCACTAAAGAACATTTATTGGTAACCATGTCTTTGAGATTCTTCTGAATGCCTCAAAACTACACTTAAACTAGATAGAAGTTGATTTATTTCTTCCCTGATTCTTTGCAAAATAGAAAGAGTGCTGTGTTGAAATTTCTTTTTTGTGTAGCATGTTGAAGGATAGCAAATTTTGATTGGATGATCAGACTTCATTTGAGATATATTGGAAGGAGAGAACATACAGAAATCAGAAAAAAAAAGTAATCTGAGATTCTGCAAAGTCCATTAAGGTACTGAGAGTCCAATCCCAGTCCAATGGAAGCTGAGCAAGCTGCACTTTGGAAAGTACCGCAAAGATACATGTATGAAATGTGTATATGCAAAATCTGTCTTTGAAAATATGAAATCATGGATCTAAATCTCCTAACCTCTTGTGAAAACTTCAACTATAATTCACAGTCATATAGCTAATGTAATAATTTATGCTCTCTCTCTGTGATTGCTTAGCCAGTAAACTTAGAAGGTGCAAATATTTACTTTCACTAGTTTACCCTCATAAAGTGAAGCTCTAGACAATTTTAATGTAACCAGTAAATAAAATTCTGTATCAGACAAAACAAATCTTACAGGACATATAAAAAAAGCAGGTTTCTACTATCTGTATGCTACCACCCATACATCTGTCAGGAAAATATGCCTCACTCCTGCACCTCAGGCCCAGAGGAAAAGAATATTATAGAACTGTCAGTAAGGCTGTCAAGATGGCTATAATTCACTGTAAATTCAAGCTGGTGCCACAGAGGCTGTTGCCTACCTTCCTGCTGTCATTGAACATGAACTTGGAACATTCAGAGACACTTATTGAACCTTTTTTCTGTAAATAAAGTGGAGATATTGGCAACTTCTCTCATCAGAAAGTTGTGAGAAAAAAATACACTAAATTTCTCAAGATCTATAGGTAGGAGCTGTCCTCAGAAGTCCTACAGGTAGACTGGGCAGTGCTTACCTGTACTATGGTTGGTTCCTTAGTCAGCTGAGGATCATTAAGTCTTTCCCGTCTGTAATTTAATGCAGGATGGGGGCCATTCCCATACTGACACTCGAAACAGGAACTTGCATCACAGCCCAGATCCAGGAGATACTTCAGCACAGAGAGGTACTTCATTGAAAACATGATGGTAGCTGGAAATGTGGTGGGATGACTCGATATATAGGCATCAATGTTTGCTCCATGGTCAAGGAGCAGTTTCATGGTCTTCATGCAGCCATGACGGATGGAGATGAGTAATGGGTTGATGAGGTCAATATTGGGGTTGGCTCCGGCTTGCAGCAGGAGCTCTGTGGCGTAGATATTGTTGTTAAAAACTGCAAAATAGAGGGGGGTGGTGCGTCTGTCCTCATAAAGGTAGGACCGTTCATTGGAGAGGGCACTGTTGACCTCGTAGCCAGCATCTATCAGCTCTTCCAAGATGTCGTCGTTGTTCCGTTCGGCCGCCAAGTGCAGGGGGCTGATGCCACTACGTTTGACGCGGGTGCGGCTGGTCACAGGGATCAGCATGGAGACAATCCTGCCAGCAGGAGAGTCAGTGAATAGCAGTGAGCTCTGGGGGATTTACAAGCCTACAGCAAATCGTAGCTTTATGGCTGTAACCGTAAGACAGAGTACTTGGGTACAGGAACAACTCTGAGAGAAACCGGGGTGTAAACTTTAAACCTATCAACAACTCTCTCTGCTCCTACCTTGCCAAAAATGTGAGTTGTATGACCCCCTGTCTCATGGAGGAACACTTTTTTTTGATTACCACCCAGTTTCTGTGGTGTAATGGCAGCTACAGGCCAACATGCTGGCACTCGCCTACCCTCTTGTAACTTCTCTTAGGTTCCACAGCCCAAGTGGCAGACAACCAGCCAGGATCTACCAGATGTCCTGCACCTTCATCACCACGCTGTGGGTAGGACTGGAGGAAAAGGCAGACACCCCCCAGCCTGAGCTGCCAGCAGAAAGGCTGTATCTCCTCACCTTTGTAGGGATTGCTTTATTGCTCAGCAGAGAAGGGTGCCAACATGAAGCGCTGGTAGGTGTTGTGGGTCACAGCCACAGCAAAAGGCATAGGTTAAAATACATATTTGGTTCCCAGACCTCCCCTGGCAGATTTTACAATTCAGTTATTGCCCTGAATTGATCCCTATCCTGGAGGCCCTCACTGTGTGGCTTTTGGCTGTGGCAAATCCATGGGGCTGTCAATGTCCATCCCAGATCATGGGGAGCCAAAAAGACAATTAGTAAAGGGGAGAAAAAGAAATAAAAATATTCTCCAGTCTGGTTTCCATGTTTTAACCAAGGGAGAAAAAATGTACAGCCAAGTCCTAAACCCCAGTAGTGAGGGATTGCTATTGGAACGCATGATGTGGCCTTAAACACAACCACATAAATCAAGCTGCTCTCATTATGTAATGTGAATTTCAAATATATGATGTATAGGAGCCCTGCAGTTGCAAATCTGTGATCATTTTTATGTCTGCACAGGTGTCATTGGAGCTGCATGACCAACCCAATAGGTTAAACCTTCATTTCCTGCTGTAAAGTTGGGTGGTTTAGCCAAGGCACTAGGCTGATTGTGTAGATACAGATAAGTCACCTTTTAGTACTTTCAGACAGAGACTAGGGACCATCCAATGTGAGTCTGCCTGCTGTTTCCAGAGATGACCATGCTTCCTACATAATGTCTGTGAAGAGAGGGGTATCTAAATAGGAACTTGTGGGAGTTCAACAAGCCAAGCACACCTTCTTCTTTTTTTTTCCTCCCATGCAGATTCCTCTATCTAGCAGCCAACAGCTTTGGTAACACACAAACATGCAAAGCTCAGTTTCCTACTATGTAGAAAGTCTTCTTTAAAATGCTGTGTATCTTCAACTTGACTGCAATGGCTAGTCCCAACACTGGGCCCTCAAACATGTATTTACATAATGAACTAAGCCAAATATAAGTGCCAGTCTCAGTAAAACCTTTATTTGTGACAATCTGGTGATCCTGTGAAATGATCCTGTGAAAGATTGAGCCTCCAACGCTCCCAGGAGCTGAAATAAGAGTTGAAGATGCATTGCATTTTACAGGATTATGTTCCTATTTACATGATGGACTATTGATGTCTCCAAGTTACTTCTAAATCTCATTTTTAAACAAAAATGTTTTTCAAATTATGTAAATATCTTGGGAAATTAAGCACTTTTTTTTCTCTAAGCAGCTGCACTAGTTTTCCAGCACTGTGACACTCGCCAGGGAGCAGGAGGTTTGGGTGCTGGTGAGTTGGCAACTTCCCACCAGCAAATGTTCTGTAAGAGCCTAATAACAAAAAGGGCACAGAGCACTGCGAGGACACCATGCCAAGTACCAGCATTAGTCATCCCATGATCAAATGTTTTGAAGATTTAAGGGTCTGTTTTGTTCTTTCCCTCCAGCGTATGTGCTTCAGCCAGCTCTTCACATCTGAGTTAAAGAGGTACTGCATCATTTCAGTCTGCAAGGCGGACCTGAACCTCCCTGCAGGAGTGCCACACTCAGGCTCCACATCCAAATGCTGAAGTGTTCTAGAGGTCAGTACAGTCCCTGTACTCCACATTTGTTTTGGTATGATAAGCAGGAAACATCAAATTTGTATCAATTTCATTGTGTAGCTCAAACTTGTCTCTCTTTCTTGCCCTTCCAAGTGGATTGGTTCAGTAATATGGTGCCTCTATCTCTGCAGCCTTTCCTGTCCCTCTATAGGGAGAATGCAGCTCAAATGAAAGCAGCCAAGACCAGAGAAGTCAGACTACAGCCCATGTCTGTCACAGGGCTGAGCTTCATGTACCATTTTGAAATGGTGCCAAGTTTCTCCTTAGTCCCGACACCTGCTTCTGCGATTTCTATTTATTAGAAATTAAATGGAGCAGGAGACAGAGCGTCCTTAGTAGGAGTGTGCCAAGAGTTTACTGATTTCTATTTACTTTATAAATCTGCTCACATGTCAAAAAGTCTTCCCTTTTCAGCATCTCAGTTCTGAGGGGGAAAGAGTTAAATGACTGCTTGCAATTGTTCTACAGCTCATGAGATGACCCTTATGAATTTCTGGTCAGTATTGACAAGGTGTCATTTAAAATAAACAAACACCAAGTAACAAGAGTTGACAGTTGAGCCCTGGGACCACATTCTTTGCTTTTTGATGGTAAGGAGCCTTCATGCTCTGGCAAAAAGTTGAAGTGTGGAATTCCTGCAGAATTACGTACTAAATCTGCAGGAATACAGAGGTCACCGTGAAGGGTGTTATTTTACTGAATACCAAAGGAATTAAGAATGATCAGCCAATTGGGCTAAAGCTTTGTCATTTAGATAAATATTTATAAGAGAATATCTCTTTCTTTTGTCTTTCTCTTGCACTTAGTTTGCAGCAGTTGTGCATAAAAATTTGTGTTCAGTGAAACACAGAGTTTGGCCTAAATTCTGGTCTCATTTATGCTGCTGGTCGTCAGGAATAACAGATATAAGACCTGAATCAAGCCCTTGTTTTTATAATATATTATATATATATAAAATATAATATATTCATAATAATCACGTTACAGAGTTTCCATGTAAATTTCTTTTCAGGTCATAGTGTGGGACTACTGAGGGGAGGAAAATATTAAGAGAGCTGGGCTGGACTTTATATAAAAACTGGATACAGATCAACTAACTGTACTTTCAGATAAACTTTTTCAAAACTGGAGCTGGGTTCTGTCTCTGGTGCAAGGAAATGTCTTTGCAAATCAAACCCTGGAGAAAATTTTGAGTCATGCCTGCATTAGTCTGTGTGGGGTATCCATGAACATGCTGTAAGTGTATAAACCTGTTACATAAATCAACATTGAGCTTCCCTCTTGAATACACAGCTTGCACAGGGAAGTAGGCCTACTCCAACTACAGAAAATTAATATCCTCAAGTCTAACAAAGTGTTTGGACAAGCTTGACAGTCCCAAGCAAACCTAAACACTAGGATGAAAAACTTTATGGGAAGGTGTAATGATGTCAAAAGCTTTTATTCCTTAGAGATTGTGAAATATGTAAGAATCCACTCTAGCAGTTCTCTGCAAAGATAGCTGTACTGTCCAGAAACAGTCATTGCAGTTGGATAGACTCTCTCATTTGCCTGTTCTCTCATTTACCTATTCCTAGAAGCATTTTGATAGAAACTGCAATAATCAGAGGAGTCCTCTACAGTCAGAAAAGGGGTTTGTCACTGCAAGATGTGACTGTGTTTTGCAAAATTAGCTGTGGGTCGCTCACCCTTCCAGCAGCAAGGGGTTAAAGACAGGAACTAAAACTTACTGTAGGATAAGAAGTACATGCTATGGAGTCCAGGCTCAGAAGCATGCTGCAATGTCCCAGATTTTGAAAGAGCCAGGTAAACGCTATTTACATGACAGTGCAACAATCCCATCCTAGACAGCATCTTCTATTTTGATATACTTTATCACAGACTGTAGAGTTTGTCCCTTTCCCAGAAACATCTCTATTTCAGAGGACTGTAAAAATCTACCTGATTCCTGGTTATTTTTTCCATTAGTTACTATTCTCACTGTTTTAAAGAATATGCTCAGCTCTGTCCCAAACACATTTCATTTGAGACAGAAACCACAGGGTCTTTTTATGCATTTGTCTGCTATAATTAAGAGTTATTTAATCACTCAGTAATAAAATATATTTTCAAGACCATGAGCAATTCTTGTCCTTCTTTTCTGAAGCCATTCCAATTTCCTGAAAGGTTTCTGAAAGGGAGGATACCAGAACTGAACACCATATTCTAGCAACAATCTCACTAATGCCCTAGAGATTCACTTAACCACTTCCTGCTGTCAGCAACTGAATTATTGTCAATAAACCTGAACATAGCAGAGATGAATCCAACATCTTCTGCTTGTGCAGAATAATCACAATGGACTCGTAGGAAACTACGCTGCAAAAACTATTGACTAACACTCCCCACCAATACTTTTTTAATTTCATCTCAAGAATATTTTGAGGATCTCAGTTTAATCCACTTCCAAGATACATGATGTTATTTAGCTGCAATAGGTGATGTCTTAGTAAAGTTAAAGAAATCTTTCACCCTTCATTCCTGCTCACCCCATCCCATCCCACCCTGCAAACACACTCTTCAGTGTATAATTTCTGGCCCAAGCTCTGCAAGCAGAAAACCCCATCCTCAACTAGTAGCTCCCTTGCTCATAATGCCAAGAATTAGATCTGAAACATTACATTCTCCTTTTCATAAGAATGATAGATTCTTGTCTAAAAGATGAAACTATAAAATTAAATAAAACTTACTCGCAAATCCCTTTTTTGGCTGCTATGTGAAGAGGTAACAGGCCATCCTTATTGGCTTTGTTAGCATCTGCTCCTTGGGACAAAAGAAACTCCACAATATGTACATGTCCATTTTTACAGGCTTCATAAAGGGCAGTGGCATTATCACTGGCTTGAGTATTTATATCAGCGCCTAGGAAGGAAGAAAATCTTTTAGCACCAAAAGGTTAAAATCAAATGGAAGGAACATACTTTGAATGAACACTACATCTCCATAACACTGGAAATACAAAATGATGGGTATTTTATGGGGGAGAGTTTGTCATGGGTAGCAACCATTAGGTTCCAATCATGAATCCAGACTCCATTCAGCTATAGCTCAAAGGAAAAAAAAACTTTAAAATGGGCTGTTCTTTATATAGCATGGCTTTTCCTTCAAACACAATAATTCCACTAATATTTATATGTTTTCACTATGTATGTATGCTATTCCTGATCAGGAGTTTGGACTAGATGATCTCAATAGGTGCTTTCCAAAATTCTATGGATATGTATTTATGATATATGTTTATATGTATAATTCATACTCTATATATTCACACTATATTTATAGAATTTATACTATGTTTTAGTTTTAGCACATATCCAGGCTAAAACAATACTCTCTAAAAAGACATCTGCATAGTGCCAAGCAAAAATTCTAAACGGGCTTTATTTGGGCATGTCTTAATTGAGGAATATTGCATTTCAAAACTCAGCACCTGAGATCATATCTCTTCACAAGATCTGAAGTTTGGCTCCAGATAGTTTTACAAAAAAAAATAAAATTATTAATGAGCTACTAGATCATGTGGGAATTTTTCTTTCTTCAGCTCTAATGTGTGCTTGGCTTAATAAACAACATGCAAGTATAAATCAAGACAATACTTTTTTGTCATGAACAATTTGGAATCTAGCCTTTTCTGTTATAGATATTCAAGGCCCAAAAGCCTGGGTTTTGACTGTCATATACTGTACCATGGTGTTCTCAGGCAGGTTGCTCTAGGTGTATCCTAAATGGGAATGACATTTCACTGGAGTTTTGCTTCTAAACTCTAACAAAGAAATCATGTTTGATCATGAAACATTTCCCTGTGTTCTCACCCTAAGCTGAGACATCTGTGTTGTGTTTGGCCCTTTGAAGGTGCTGTAGCTGGAAACATCAGGAGAACTGCAGTGACAAAACATAATGAGGGACTACGTTCTTAATGAGAAAGAAGCCCTTTTTATGATGAACATTTCTTGTCATAAACAATGAATGATATCATTCCTGGGATTTTCAGAGGAGCTTTTCAGGCTTGATACAATTGGACAGTTTTATTGGAATTTCTCCTGTATATTTTTCTCAAAATTGAACTTCAAGGAAATCCTCATATCTATCTAGTTTGGAACACAAATCACATTCTGGCTTAGTTTCTAACATTGTAGGCAGCATGATGGACTAACTGGCCATGTAAAATTTTTTTGACAAGACTAGCTGGGCAGCAGAACACTTTTTTGTTCCCCGACTCATATCTTTCTTAGCCATACTAACTGTTTCAGAAGTTTTATTTCATCTGTGTTAAGCTCTTGTTACACAAGTGCAGGACCCAGATCTTACCTACATTGAAGATGTTAGCCCACTGTGAAAATAAAATATGCCTGGAATAATATTAAAGTATGCTGTGCTTAGTGTAAAGCTGTTTCACACAAGTGGAGCATTAAAAGGTATGCTTAGTATAAGTTAGATCAAAATTCACTGTTTATATGGCTAAAAATTTACACATAGGGAGAGGTAGTCTGCTTCTACTTGATGTAGACCCATTAACTCTACAATAGTACTCTATCTATTTTCAGCAGAATACATTAAGAGGAGAACAGCTAACATTGCCCATCACTGCACATGTTCATGAGCAGATGGGGTAGGCTAAAGTTCAACTTCTGCCATCTATTACCACCTACATCTGTCTTTTATGACTGATTGGATTTTGGGCTACATGTTTCAGCAATGTCAGTTTAGAAAGTTCAGGAAATGCAGTTAGACAGCACCATATTACTTCCCAGAGTAGGTGACCATGAATGAATGCTGAAGAAGTGTGCGTGTCTAGATCATGCTCTCTGAAAGACCCTACCCAATTCCACCATCTGGAACAACAGGGTTTTAGTGCCTCTGCAGGCTAGGTCTTGCCTCCAGAGACACAAAAAATGCACCAGGGAGAGCTACTGGAAACTTCTAATTATTAAGAATTAAATGAATAAAGGCATGTTAATGGCACGGCTGTACTTACCACATTTTGCAAGGTATCTCAAGGCTTCCAGCTGCCCACTCTCAGCTGCCACAAATAAAGAAGTGATCCCGTAGGCATTTGCCGACTCAATCTTGGCACCCCCTTTCACAAGAATATCAATAATCTCCAGGTCATTTCGGGAGACAGCCTCATGGAGAGCAGTCCATCCTCGATTACAACGATGGTTGGTATCTGCATTGTACTGTACCAGGAGTCTTGCGGCTTCCGCATTCTTACGCTCACAGGCTGTTTGTTTTGGAAAAATGGGAAGAGAGTAGGACAGGCTTTTGAAAATATTCTGGGTGTTGTATATTCACTTCATGTAGCCTAAGGCAGTGTGACACCAGTAAGCCATAGTAAGACTAAAGACCCATTGAGGTACGAGGGCCAAGGCTGCTGCCAAAAACACTGTCTGGGACTCGTAAAGGATGTGATAGTGAAAACAATCTTCAGCTGGGAGGTGGTGGGAGCTAAGTGTCCTGTGCAAGGGTTGTGCCAAGCCTGATACTGGGTGGAATCCAGCCCAGCACATTTGTACCAACTGGACACCACAGTGACCAAGTGAGGTGACAAATGTGAAGGAAATAATTTACGAAGAACAAATATGTTACATAAATCATATGACATGAACGCTTTCTTTCCAAATTCTGTGCAAACTGACCCTTTATCTTACTGTCCTGGACCGTAAGATAAAGCTCTATATAGACAAGGAAAAAAAAAAAAGCTCAAACTAATAGGACCCAGTAAAGGATCCTTAGAAAACAATAATTGTGTGAGTCAGTAGCACTTTCTCCACCTGAAACAATTTTTAGTTAAAGATCATCCTGAGCTAAAGAAAAGTTCTTAATCATTAATAGCATTTCGTTGATTTTTATTCTACCAATTTGTCCCATTGCTTTTTGAATCCCAAATCATCAGGTTTCCCACACACTTTTATGGTGAGATCCCAAACCAAAGGTACATAGGATAAGCAGCTACATTTACAAACTCCAATTAGCATTTGTTGTACAATGTACAATGTACAGAAGAGAGGCTGGCACATTTCATAGCAATTGGGTTTTTTTCTTTGAAATAATGGTGTCTTTTTTTCACAGAGGTGCCACCTTTTGGTTTTGATCCTTCCCTTGGGATATCTCCATGACTTCCTCTCCCATAAACAGGTGTCACTCGTGTACTGAAAGCAACTATGTAATTAGCTGCTTCTGTAAATACCTATCTATAGCTCTGAAGAGTTTAATTTGCTTCCATATGAGGGATGGTTACTTTGTTAGGATAGACTTTTTTAAATTTGTTTTTTTGTTTGTTTGTTTGTTTTTGTTGTTGTAAGATAAACTAGAAGATATTGCATCAATGCTAGCACATTGTTATTAAGACTTTTTCTCTGGCTAAAGGGTTTTTTCATATCATTGTTGTTGTTATTATTATTACTGTGAGCACTACTATTACCACCACTACTGTGTGTTGAATGCACAGCTGAACAGCTTTCCTTTAGCCAACTAAAAGCCAGAATTTTAAACCAAAAGCATTTTAAACTGAGCAGCTCTAATGACAGGCATCCAAAGCTGGATGTAAGATTGGTGTTTTAACCAGTAATATGTGCTTTTAACGTTTTAGAGTGCTAAAAATTGTCATGGCAGGAGCAAAGGCAGATTGACGTGAAGGTGTGAGAGATCATCTCCTTCTATGAATCTTTGTGATGTCATGGATTTATTGCTATTCTGCTAAAGAAAGAAAGTGTTCTCTCCAACTAGCAGCAAAGTAATATGTCCACGTTAAAGACTTTATCCACCTCACTGAATCGTTTATAATGTTATGCCTCGCCATAGGACACAGCTTGGCCTGACTCACACAGTATATGAATCACTGGCATGTCTACAGTTACTGTAGACATCGAACTGTAGACATCCCACATCGAACATCTACTTAGATCCTACTGTTTAGAAAAGCATACGTATTCCAGTACTCTTCGGCTTTTTGTAAGTTTGGGACATTGCGTAGACAGCCTGCGCTTGGGACCCCACTGAACCTCTCACACCCCACCCTCAGCATCACATCAAAGCTTGCACCCTGCAGGGCAGCTGCTAATCCTGTTTCTGTTACAGATAGGAAAAAAGGCCATGGCACGGCAGGTCAGACATAGGAGATAGAGGACTACTGCAGGGAAGTAGAAAACAGGAGCTAGTTGCTGAGTTTCTACCCTTCATCACAAGTGGTCCTGCAGTTCTGCCTTGGTGGCGCCAGAAGAGTTCAGCATCCCTGGAAAAGCAGCTACACACCTTTGTAGAGCGGTGTTTCTCTGGCCTTGTTGGAGATGTCGGGCTCAGCCCCAGCCTGCAGCAGGGTGAGCAGGCAGTCCAGGTTGCCTCGGCTGGTGGCCAGGTAGAGAGCTGTCTCCTCATTGAGAGTGCGTTGGTCGATGGTGCCGGGGTACGCTGTGGAGGAATGGTGAGCCCAAAGTCATTACGGCGTGTAGTGCACAAGTATCTACAGTATCATCACCTTCCAAAATCCTTGGAGTTTCAAGTAAGTTTTTATCGTTTCTTTTCCTTTTCCATGATCAATATAAGTTAGGAATATACTATAAAGTTACTATAATTCAGATTGAGTATCTAAATCTGTCACCAGTTTAGATTAAAATGTTCAGCTATGGCTACTAGTGATGCAGAAAGTTGTTGAGTAACTTCAGCAGCAATTTGAAAACAAACTACAAGAGTTAACTGCCTTCAAGCACCAGCAAAGAGGTGATCGGTTGGATCTCCAGCCAGTGGGAAGTGAGGTGATTCCTGTCAGCTTTGGCAGCTGAGCAGCTCATAATAGTAGAGAGCTCAGCTTCAAGGCTTTAGTGTGAGAAATCCATGGCTTGGCAGGATCTATCCCGATATCAGTTTCTCCCAAATATCCTAACTTTTAAGGCTTCAGTTTGGAAACCTATTTTCCAAGAGAAAATGAAATTAATATACAGTCAGAGAGGTTGGAAAAAAGTTTCACACACAGTCCCAGGCCAGGATTGGGATGCTGCTAATACTGCCTTTTAGTTTATTCATATTCTTCTTTTCCATTTTGTAATTAATTAGTTTTAAGTTCACTGACCTTTTTGCAACAGGCTCAGGCAACCCACTTGGCCGTAGTATGCAGCTTCGTGGAGGGGTATCCAGCCATCCTTATTAGGTTTAGAAAGGTTTTTTCCTGATTTCATCATGTTGCATACTGCTTTTTCATCTCCATCCTTGATCGCTGCCACTACAGGGTCAAGTTCTCTTTGAAACAAGATTAAAACTTGATTACTGCTTTCTTCATTACTGAGAAGCTTTTTGGAGCAACATTACTGTATCATTTGACCAAAATAGTGAACCCCTTCAGCCTATATACCAAGTATTTGTGGCCCTGAGGTGTCTTGCCACAGGTAAAATTTGTCTTCTCTAATTTTACCATTCTCAGTAAATAAGAAGAATCACTCTCTAGAGGAACTGATCTCTCTCCTCAGAGACTAAGGAAAGTGTAGATGTAACTAATCTCTGACATAAACACTTATTTTAAGTATCTGGATTTGGGGCAGATTTGGATTTTAAGTATCTGGATTTGGGCAAGCCCTGCCCTTGCTCTGTACACTGTGAATTGTCCATGGCTGTGATAATTACTTCACCTTGGTGTCCCATGTGGCATGGTGCTTCCATATGAGCTCTTTTAAACAAGATCAACTTTGAAGAGCATTGCCCCTGTTCACCCCTGAAGAAATTTTCAGATTTGCAGGTGGCTTTAGCAAAAATTATCAATAAATCTTACTCTTGTGTTTTGAAAATACTTCCTATTTCCTTACACAATCCCATTTTCAGAATTTAGCTGATCCAATAATCACAGAACCACAGAATATACTGAGTTGGAAGGGACCCACAAGGATCATCGAGTCCAACTCCTGGACCTGCACAGGACCATCCCCAAGAGTCACACATGTGCCAGAAAGTATCATCCAAATGCTCCTTGAACTCTGTCAGGCTCAGTGCTGTGACCACTTCACTGGGGAGCCTGTTCCAGTGCCCAAACACTGCCTGGGTGAAGAACCTTTGTCTTGTATCCAACCTAAACCTTCCCTGACATAACTTCAGGCCATTCCTTCAGGTCCGTGTGAACATTAGGGTGTTTGTCTTGGCTCTCTTTTTTTTCATCCAGGGATGGCTGAAAAAAAATACACCCACCTGAATGAAATCCTGAGCTGCCCTTCATCATGTCATCACAGAGATCCACAGCTATAGTTATTTCAACATTGAAACAAACAGATTTTCAGAAATAGTAACTACTTCAAACACTATTGACCTTAAAAATATGTCTCCAGTGTCTCAGTAAGACATATGACATGCTGGACACTTCTGAAAATCTGGTTGTTAGCTGTTAAGTGGTTCATGACTTGATCCATTCTAACCCAACAAACCACTCACAGGCTCCACAGGGTCAAATAACTTCTAGACACAAGGATTAAAAGGAATGAAAAACTATTAGGGAGGAAGTGAATATTTAAAAGTCTCTCCAGAGTTCAAAGTCATTGAAATGTGTAGAATCAGTGGATATATAAATAATATGTAAGTAATCTTTTATTTGGTGCTACCTAGTTCTGATACTTCCAAGAAGAGGCTCACTGTGAAAATCTACAAAAAGCATAAAGTGTGCTCCATGCCACCCAGCATGAGGCACAACGAACAGCTACAAGTGCACTTTGCCCTCACAAGCCTTCCCTCTGCCAAGGATGCATTCCACACACTCCGGGCAGTGACCCATTTCTCCAAGCTCTGTAAGAGTGGTTGCAGAGCAGGGCTGACCCAGGCACATGAGTCCTTCTGCAGAGCAACAGTGAGAGCTACTGGGAGTCTCCCCACAGAGCAGGGGTCACAACACTGCCTGACAGTCACCATGTCCCCAGTCAGCAGTGCCTGCAGCAGGGCCTGCTGCCCTCCTTCCACCTCATCTGAGGCTGCCAGGAGCATGACAGAGGCAGAGAGCTGGGAAGTGGGTCCTCTACAGCCAAGTCAGGCAGGACCCCTGCCTGTGGTGGACAGCAGCTCTGTGCATGATGCTGGGCTGTGCCTTCCAGTGTTGGCATCTGCTTGAGCTCCTGCTGAGCTGTGCTGGGACAAGGCAGTCACGGCTTTCTTATTTTGATGCACTAAATAACTAAGCTCTAGGACAGCTAACATTGTAAAGGAAGAAGCACTTTTCCGGTTCTAATGGGAACTTGCAAAAAATTAATGTGGGCTATACTTTCAGAGACAGAGAGCAAGAGGTTCATGAGGACATAGGAGCATTTGTGGTTTGAACTAACTCTATGGAGGAAAACTTGCAGTCCTGAAGCCAGAGAGATGTGGGAGACAGGTGCGTGTCTCAGAGAGACTGTTAGCATAGACAGGGTAAGAATACAGCATGTGTTAAAGGTCATGCAGGGTAGTGATTATGGGAACAACCTTAAACTCTAGTTATGACAGAATGAAAGTCTAAAATACCACAATAGAGTGAGATCAGAGACATAAAAATATGGGCAGGTTAGCACAGGTCTCCTCACAAAGCAGATTACTGGTACAACCTCTGTATTTAGTGTGAGTTACAGGAGCAACACTGGATTACATTGTCTTGCAGGGGCTGGGCAGACCAGCAGCCTGAAACTCACACAGGCATCACTAATTTCAGTTTGCCCAAAGGTACCTAATCTGTGCCATAAACATTGATATTAGCATTGAAAGAAAAGTCACCAAGCTGCTTCTCTGAGGATAAACTCGGGGCCTTGAAGTAGAACAGGTGAACTCAATACGTATGCCAGAGAATGCGAGAAAACACCATTTCCCAGGTGAAAAAGTGCTTGGTGCCTCTTACTCTTTCTCTACAGCTGAAAGCAGTGATTTCAAAACAGTATAGTCACAAAAATAGCAAGACTGGAATGGGGAGAGATATGGGACACGAGGTCAGGCGTTTTGCCTGAGAAGATAGCAGCTACAGCAGGCAGCTGTCTCCCTGGTCACAGCCCTCCCAGGAGGAATCAACTGACCTCCGATAACTGCCAGGCTAAGGTCTCAGGGACACTGCTGTATCTCCAGGCTGTTTAAAGTACCCTGGGGACTAAGCCTAAAATTGCTAATTTTGTACAGATAATAAACTTTTATACAGGTGTTAGAAACTGAGCATTTTGTTGAAGTCAGCTGAGAGCAACTATTGGCATCTCTGGCTGGGAGAGGAGGCGGAGGTGGGGGATCTTCATCTTTCAACGCCTCTGGCACCAGGCTGCTGAAACCATCTGTTGTTCTGTGCAAAAGTTCGTGTTACACGTACACTGCAACCTCAGGATTTGGGCACATGATAGAGTTACCGGCACATAATGAGTTACTGTGTGCCAGGTGGACCACGGCAGGAGGCTGTGCATGGGGCTGGTACACAGCAAATGCAAGGTGAATCACGTTATCTGAGACCTCAGTGAAAGCAGGAGGGTACCTCGGATTTGTGGTAGGGTTAAAAATGTGTGAAGAATCCGTTACTATTCTGCTTAAGCCCTCAGATCTTGAATGAAGCAAACTTCTGTCGGGTTCCTTGACCTTAAATGATTCCTGAGTAAGATGAGGGGGTTTACTGGATGAGGCTGCAGATGCTTTAGCCAAGCAAATTCCAGATCAGAACAGAAAGTTTAATGAATCTCCATGTGAAATCCTTGTTTTCTGCCTGGTTTATAATTGGCTGTTATAAAACCCCAGCATATTCTTCTGCCTGGATTTCATCAGATATAGAAAAAACAAGTATTAAAACTATGATGTAAGTCTTAATATCTGATGAAATCTTAACCTTATAGGCAACTCAAAAGAATTACTGCATTTCAAAGGCCAGTAGCCAAGACAATAAATACTCATTGCAGATGAGATATATGGTGAGGTCAATTTGGAGTGCTGCAGAAGAGGTTCAGTGAAGTATGGAAAAGTTCATGAAGCTCTTTCTTTTCCTGACAGCCTGGAGTGATGCAGGCAGCATTGAAGCAACAGCACTTCCCCAGGTGAAGCCAAATATCACCCCTTCCTGGATCTGAGACTAGGGTAAAATATCATGCCATCATGCTCTCCTGTGGCTTCCCAGCTATATTTTTGCTCTCACTTGGCAGAAGAGGAGAGCTGGTTTATCAGCCTTATCCCAGCCTTTTTGCGGGCTGAACTCAGTCAAGCTGCTTGATGCAGAACAGCCTGCACCCCACCCTGCTGCTGGACCCAGAGCATCATAGAGGCATGCAAGGAGTGCAGAGCACCTACTGAGAGGATGTGATTTCAGTGTGGCCAAGGGGAGCTGGCAGGTGACAGGGATAAGGCAGGTTTCATGCTGCAGCAGAAAGAGATGTTCACAATGTCAGGGAGGGTAATGGTAGCGGAGGGCCAGGAACAGACCCTGCATCAGCCAGGATGCAGGGGGAAGTGAGGAAGATTGTAGAGCTGGATGAGGGATGAAAGGAAGAAGAGTGTTGGAGGAGTAGTCCCTGCAACCAGGCATCCAGGGAGAGACTCGTAACACAGATAAAAAAAAGTAGATTTGAACTGGGTAGATAAAAAGGGCAGGGAATTTTTTTCTGCAAGGATACAGAGAAGTGCTGCCTACAACACTTTTCTCTTGTCATCTGATAGCTAAGGGCAGGTGCACGTATCTAGTCTGCCTCCAGAGAGCTGTAATAAACCCGTCACAGTCCAGACATTTCCACTACACTCAGGCACTGTGGCAGAGTTTAGGCCACCGCATTGCCTGTCTGCTTTCCTCATCCAAGACTCTGTTCACCTAAGCTTATTTGCAGCCCTCCCAACAGCAAAGCTCAGCCAGGAGGATCAGAGTCAGTCAAGCTAGTTTCCTCTTTGGGCAAGTAAGCTCTCTTCAGTGTGGCAGAACAGCACAGATATGGCTGGGAAAAGGCACAGCATCTTGGGAGCATTTATAAAATATTTACTTTGAAGGACTGCACTTTCTTATCTTGTTTATATATGGTGATACATTTTTTTCCCCATTCTTCCCTATTGTTGAACCCTGAACTTAATACCAATGCAATATGCAATTACTATCAGCACCTGCCTGCCTCATCTACCGTGTTGATAAGTGAGCCAGTCTATATAAATCACACTGCATTTGTCCCTTCCCTGCTGTCCTTGTCACCTCAGAGCTACTGACTGACCAAGAATCCCAGGACATGTGCACTGAAGGGATGAAGAGAGATGAAGAGGGAGAAGGGAACAAGGGAGTTTTGAGGTGGCTCAACTGCGAGAGCCTGGGCATGGTCTGGGGCAGCTAGGAGGCTGGAAGGAAGAGCAGGAGTGCAGTGAGGGTGTGGTGCAGGTGTCAGCAAGACCTCCTCCAGATGAACACACCATCTCCCCCAACCAGACACCATTGCCACCCAGAAGTGATGTCTTAGTGGGAGAGTGGGTAGCAAGGTTTGTTTTGACTGCGGGGTAAAGCAGGAGAGGAAGAGGGAGACACTTACACGGACTGGGATGTGCTGCACAGGTTGCTGTCGTACCTTCGCCTGACACCCCAGGCTGCCCCCGAGCTGGATGGCTGAGCACGGCCTGTCTGCTGGGCCGCCAATCTGGAGTGGCGATGACATGAATGGAATAAGGAAAAATACTCCGAATAGGAGAAACAGGTCATGCTGAGGCAGAAGGAGAGACACACATCCACAGAAATGGAGCGAGAAAGCCTGCCGGTCAGGGCGTTGAATAAAAGCAGATGGCCACGGCTTGCACTGCACTGGATTCAGCTGCTCACTCGGCTCGAGTTTATTTTTGGCCCTCTGAGGAAGCGTCAGGGGATTCAAATGACCATATAAGACAACAGTGTGGTTAACCCTACCACCACCGCACAGGAAGCAGGCATGAGGCGAGGTGAGGTGACATTCATCACCTCCACAGTGCCATGCAAGCAGGTCAGAGATGAGTGCAGAGGAGGACCCAGGGTGTCTGGGTGTCAGCTCCATTTCAGTTCGGCTCTCCCAGGTGGCAGAAGAGTTCAGCAGTGCTACAGATCTGGTGATACAAGCTGGAAAGATTTTCCCTCCAGTGGGAGGTCAAACTCTGCTGGGCTAAGGCAGGGGCAGGACAGGTTAATGCACAGAAATGCTAATGCTGCCTTTTGCCAAAATAGCAGTTGTCAAAGGATATCCAAGGAGGACAAGACCAAATGGCCAGGGAATCCTTTATTCTCCCCAGCATCGGGTCCCCACAGCACAGCTGACAGTTTAAGAACATAGTAATGACACTGAAAAGCCACTATCTTTGGTGGGGAGTAGGATTGCAGGCTATACTGCATCCTGATTCCACAGCTATGAACATGCTTACATTGAATTATCATTGAATTGTTCCCAGTTTCCCACCCTTGGAAACCAAACAACCACAGGTGTTAATGAGCAAGGCATCAGAGGGTGGAGTTATGACAAAGGAGGAGCAAAACTTTGGTTACTCCTAGTTTATTAAAAAATGAAAAATTAGTTTAAAAGGATATTTTCCCTTGTTTTGGAGGTGACTTTGGGACCTATTCCCTTTTCCCTTGAGAAATCTACCTTATATAAAATGAAAGGGGAACATGGCCTGTGTTCGAAACTGTCAGCAGGTCTCTGTGATGACAGCTCAGCATTGCAGGGGAGGGGGATGGTGCCACAATTTGGTATCTGGAGCTGTTCTTGGCTGAGAGTAGCATGTTTGAAATCTGACTGATCTGAAATAGCCACATCCTCTAAAAACTGGAGTATCTGAAAGGTAGCCAGCTCACATTATACCTATTTTTTGCATCTCTTTTATGTTTTCCCATAACAAATTCTGTCCTCCCTCTCTGGTAAAACCTAAGCTTGGCGTATAGTGTGTCCCTGAGGGGGAAAGGAGCAGGTAGCCTCGGGAGGGCTTCTGTGGCTCAGGAAAGCTTGTGCCTCTTTTTTTTCTTTTATTTGTTACTTAAAACAGACAACATCAAGCATATTCTCCTTTTGCTGTGAGCACATAAATTGTTGACCTCATTGGATTTGTAGCAGACTCCGGCTTTCGCACTAATGACAGGCTTGCGGAGGAGCCGCCTGGCAAAGCTAATTAGAGAGCACGTGGTCTGACAGGGGAGGCTGTTTTCCATTTCCAGGCAAGGACTCACTTACCTTTGCCAAGGGTAGATGCGGTAAGGTGGGTTGTGGGGGCTGGCGTGGCTGGGGGTGGCCGCCGCACCAGCACATGCCACCATTGACTTCTGGTGGCTCTGGGCACCTGGCTGACCTGCGGGGTCCTCCTCCAAGCTCTGCTGGATGGCCATCTTTATAAGCTCATCTTCACTCAGGCTGCTGTACAGACTGTATTCCTCACAGCCTATTGTTTGTCTTTGAGTATTTGCTGCCGTTGTAGCCATTTTTATTATTCTTTGCTTCCCTATAAAAAGAAATTGTGATCATCAAAATCTGGAAAATGAAAGAAAGAAACTCAACTGTCTTGTGCTCATCTATCATCTCTGCCTCTTGATTAGACTGACCAGAAAATCCTTCAGAAATCTTCCACCAGGGAGAGAATGTTACCAGCTAAAATCTGCATGTAAACTTAATGAACTAAGTCTTTTCTATCACACAGAAATAACTGGTTTAACTGGTGTTTTAAAAAGAGGAAGTGAGCTGTTGCACACAGGGCAGGTTTTTATCTGCTTCTTTTGGTTTCCAAATCTCAAGAGAAAATAGATAAAGGAAATCCCCGTAAGATTAAAGAGGTACAGTTTTGAATTTTATTTAGAAGACCAATGGATGTCTCTTTTTATTGGTTTTTTCTTGCTCTAATTGCAGGAAATTAAGGGAGGAGGTTTGTCTCTTTGCTGGTTTTCTGAAAGGACAGGTTCTCCACCATGAAGTGTAAAGAAACTGTTGAGCAAGTTTTTCCTCCATATCTGGAGATCTCTCGAGCAACATGCAAAGCTATGCTTTGAAGTGCCTTTGTTTCACTCAGCAAGGAAAGCAACACAACATTGCTGTTTCACTTCTGATTTTTTGCTTTTTCACAGAACAAAGTTCAAGGTCATGAGTGAGCTGGAAATGAGAGAAGGGGGAAACACTGGGGCGCACTCAGCAATCACAGAATGACTGTGAACCACCAATGCAGCATGGACTAAAAAGGCCAGGATGATCCAAAATACTGAAGAATTTCCAGCAGTGATAGGGAAGTGCTAATGGCATGAATGGTATGATGCTCTAGTAAGATCTCATTTGGATGCCAAAGAGCACTCTGGCCACCAGTGTTCAAGAGCCAAGGGATTATTTTATGGGAGGAAAAGGAAAAGCTTGCCTCAGATGACAGCCAACATGGAATAGGTTTACTTTTTATAAGCACTGAGTGAGAACTGTGTAAAATAATGGAGAACAGTGGGATGAGGAGCAACAGGAACAAGCTGCCCAGGAGGACATGAACATGACAGGGACCCAGCAGGAGGGGGCTGTGGAGGCATGTCCCCCAGGTGCAGAGAGGTGAGGCTGAGAGCACCTGTAGGGTTGTCAAAAAAGCTGCCTGACTCTACCCTGTGTCTGCTGGTCCCTGTCCCAGCGATGCCACAGCAGGGTTGGTCTGCAGCTCCACACAGCCTGGCTGTGCCCAGGTTCAGGTCCTACTGATCTGGGCCACCCGGCAGAGCCATCAGTATGAGCACCACTGTGCAGGAACAAGCCTCACACCAGGAAAGTACCCTGCTATGGTAGCCCTTGCTGCTGCGTGCATAGCCCAGAGATGGTCCTGACCTGGAAGAAATGGTAGCTCCCCAAATGGCAACAGGGCCATATCTATGCATGTCCAGATCCTCATGTTTGTTTCTTTGACCATAATTTAAAAAAACCCACCCCCTCACAAACTAATACAGTTTGAAGATATTGCAAGAACTTGAATTAGGCCATAAGTAACTTAAAATCTTGAATTTAAGGTTTTCACTTCAGACATGGTGGTATCTCCCACATCAATAGCCACCTCAGACTAGCCAAGCCCACCCCAGAAGTGTGAAGACTTCAGGGTAAAGGGAAGCCCAGCAGATTTCAGACTGACATTATGATGTTTAACAACAAAAGATGTATTTCACAGCCATGAAAAATGCCAAAATAAAACCTTCAATTGGCTCTAAACAATGCTGCCAAATTTTGATGGTTTTTATTTTTTTAAATTTATTTATTTTGTTTATTTTTTTATTTTCATTTTCAGCCGTATCTCTCATGGCTACAGTTAGTTCCCTTCTCCAGTGGGAGCTGGTATGCCCCAGCTCTGCTATGACCCTTGCTGTCCCAAAGATCCAAGCCCAGACACCAAGCAACAGATAGCTCTTGTATGGAGCTGCTGCCCATCCTGCACCCCAGCTGCTCCAATACCTGTCTTTGGCTGTGCTCCAGTGAGTGTCTGGCCAAGAACAATGACACAACTTTGTTTCTCCAGCAGCTGCTGCTGCTGTTTGGCTCTCTCAGCTCCTGAAATGCTGAGCAGCACTTGCATAGCTGCCCATAGGTACTCACGTAGTAGCTGGTGAATGGCAGATGTGTGGAATCCACGGGCTGGAGTCAGAGGGCTTGTCTGAAGCATCCAGCACTGCATCCAGCACTGTAATGCCTTAATGTATGGACCTGGCCCCAGTGGTGACTCAGAGACCTAAACAAAGCCGTCAGTGGAGAGGGCAGGATCTGATCATAAGCTCCTAATGGAGGTGATGCACAGTGACTCTTTGAAGGACGCAAGAACGGAGATGAAACTGCTCCTCTTTGAGGGCAACCTGCACCAGTGCAACATGGGACACAGATCCCTCCTCAATATCCTGCCCAATCCCATCACCGGCATCCTTATGCCACAGGAGGTAGGGCAGGCAGTGAATCCATCCTCACTGTGCTTCTGAGCTGGGTGTTGCAGTACTTTCAGGGGCAGTCAGGGCTTT
Source organism: Manacus vitellinus (assembly GCF_001715985.3). Lineage (NCBI taxonomy): Eukaryota > Metazoa > Chordata > Aves > Passeriformes > Pipridae > Manacus > Manacus vitellinus. The sequence goes on from NW_021940750.1 coordinate 28,070,451, forward strand.
GAAGAGTGTGCAGGAGACTACTGTGAACATGACACCACACCCTGGCACAGAGGAGCTAACTGATTTAGCTATCTCACTAAATTCCCAATGGATATAGGTATAAAAGCCATTTCTGCACATCTTCCCCTCCCTCCTTTTGTTTCACACCTCGTTAAGGCACAGAGAGTGAAAGGGAGATTTTAAGTTTGCATGGATCATTCCGATTTCACCCTCTTATTCTTGGTAGGGGTTAACTGGGTCCAATCCACTTGCAGAGCAAAGGGAGAATGTTTCCTGCATGTTGGTGAGCCTCACTAATCTAAATATTTTGACAAGAGTTCCACAGAGTGCAGAAACAACAGTGTTAGCTGCAGCTCGCGCCACTGACTCATCCTGCAGGGAGAAACTTTGTAGGGCTCAAAATAAAGCTTTCATGTCTGCTCATTGATCTGCACAAACATGATGAAGGTGTGAGGGTCATATCCTGGGGCTGCAGGAGCTTTTGGGCCCTTACTGAGAGCCAGAGATAGCCTTGGCTGCCCTGAAACCCAACAGAGACTGTTATAGTTGGGCTTGAAGCCATTCTTGCATACCCCTGCCTGTGTCCCCTTGCTCAGATTGACCTGTGTGGTGTGACTGAGTTTGGCAGGAGGCACAACACATGCCTTCTCCCTACAGCTCCCTGTGTGACAGCCCTGAGTGGAGTGGAGCAGAGCAAAGCTACCACCCTCACCTTCCACCTGGGGATGCTTTTGTTTGAAGCTGGAGGACCACAGGGCACCAGCACTGGTCCAAATTATGTCTATAAGAAGTCACAGTGAGCCAGCTGAGCTGCAATGACAGGCCGAGCACATGCCCTTGGCTAGAGGCTAAAAGCACCAGCACCTGGTTCAGTTTACCCTTCTTTCCCTATGGCTGAGCTTGGTGTGTTCCTGAGAGTTCCTGGCACTGCCCTAGTTCAGCTGATACAGCAGGGCTAAGGTTACCCCATCTGAGGCCATCAGTGAACTGCCAACCACAGCCTTATGAAAGCTCACTAGACTAATGCGCTGTAAGGTAAATATTTTCCACATCCTGTAATGAAGGTGTGAAAAAAAACCACAATCTCTGTCGCTAGAAATGTTTGAGCCGATTTGGAATAGTGAGATCTGGCCAAAGTGGTCTTTCTAAATGCAGCTTGAATCTATTTTCTTGCCCTAAGCCTGCTTAGCGTAGGTTTACAGCATTGGAATCAGATGGGAATTAAATGCTGGGTTTACTGTTCACCCTAACTTCAGGTTTTGGGGATGTTTTAAGGTTTGGCTGCACCCTGCATTTCTCTGACAGCCCAAGATTCCATCCTCACATGCAGGTAGCACACAGCATTGCATCTACTGGGATAGCAGAACCTGAATTTTGAAGCTGTGGTTTAATGCCCTTATTATTCCTTAGCGAATGCTTTGCCTTCAGGTCTGGATGGCTTCACTAGTGATCTCTCTTGGCAGAAACATATCTTAGGATGCTGCTCTCTGTGCTGCCACTTAGTAGTTCAGTCTGACAAGATCTTCAGGAATCTAGACTTACCACCATTTCCACCTAGAGTCTGATACTTATTTTTAATTTTGCTGTCCTGATTTCAGAGAAAGTTTGTTTATTTATATGTAGGAACCAGGCCTGTGCTATACAGGGGTAACTTAGCTGCATCCAGTGACCAGAAGACAAGGTTAGAAAGGAAATGCTTGTGCCAGGGCCACACTGCAATGCTCTGTCCTGAGTAGCTATACCTGGCAGATCTCTGAAACCAAAGGTATTACTCACAGGGTGGCTACTAGTAATCACCTGCTTGATAGCAAAACCCACAGACAAACACAATTAGGTTGCTATTATAGTTGGACGACAAGCTCTGTCAACATACAGTGTTTGGGAGAATGGGCCTCTGATCCCTGATGCAACATAAATAAACAAGGATTACAGCTGGCTTTGAACATGCAGAACCGTGCAATTCAATACCATTAGCATCTGAAACAACTGGTCCCCATTGATAGCACTTCCTTAAAGAAAAGCTTAGGGGAGCTGCCTGTCCTCCCTTAATAGATTCCAGGCAGCAGAATTACTTATTTCTGTCAAAGGAGGGTGGCAGGTGAATGACAAGGTCATTAAGGGAACAGAGCCAGACTTTGCCTGCCTTTGCGCTTTTATCCCAGTCAGCTGGTAACTCAATACAGGACCTTGGTATTTACGGCTCAAGGTGTGATAAACCATATTTCTAAAAACATTACCAAGTCTCTGGAGGCTGCAAAAGAGAGAGGAGAAGAGCAGCTTCATAATTTTGTCTTTTGCAAGGAATGATTAAGCCCCAGCCTCTGCAAATATGTTTGCCTTTCCACGTATTTGTCATTACTTCTGAAAGCAGAAGGAGCACGTGGAGGAAGGCAAACACTGCTGGATGTCTTCACAGCAAACCAAGCCTCCACTTCATTTCTTACTGTGGCACCTTTCAGGACAGATCCTCTGTGGGCAATGGAAACCAGATCAACTTGCAACACTCAAAGTACTCATATTTTTGCTGCATTTTAGGTCAGTTTCCAGATAAATCTTTGCAGTTCTCTAAGGATATTATGCTGGATAACTACTACAGGGAAGCAAATGATTTTTTAAAACCAGAAAGATTTCAGTGCCCATCAGATCTGCCAGATCTGAGACATCAGAAGAATGACACCTCATGCTGTCCGGCTGCAGCAACAGGCAAGGATTCTTTGTAGTGACAGCTTATGCAGACGGCTCAAGTTCTAGCCCAGTGCTGAAGGAGCAAAGCCAGGCTTCCCGAAGGAATCCTCTGAGCAAACAAATCCCCTTGTTCAGCCCCAGCTGTCAAAACAGGTCACCTATCAGCCTGGCATATGCTCTAATGCCACAAAATCATGATTTTGCACAAATTCTTTACTGGAAATTATACACCTGCAAGATTTTATTTCTTCTCAGAACACATTAATTCACACAGCAATCAGTGCAATATTAGCTTCTTTTCAAACCAACTAAACATTTATAAATTAAAGAAATCATTTGCCAAGGTAATTTTTCTCCTTCACACTGTGCCTTGTATGCTACATTTCACTTTAGTATATTGTAGCTACAGCACTGATTTCTGAGCAAGATATTCTAGGGACAAAGCATCACCTGCAAGTTAAAAAAAAATAAGGAAAAGGTAGAGCTACTGTTCTGTTTAATACCAGAGAGTGTTTTATGGCATATTTGAAAAAAACAAACCCCCAAATAAACAAAAGCAAATCACAAAACTTTTCAAGACTGTGTTAGGGTGTTAGGTTACAAGCTGTTGTAGGAATAAATATTTACATAGACACAGTAAACCGAGAAGTTGAAAATACTAATTAAGTTCAAAACATGCATATTTGCATTACCTTTTTGTTCTGAAATAAAAGGGTAAAAATACTGTTGAAATGGGTTATCTCCTTGATTAAGTCTTAATTCAGAAAATCCTTGCTGGTATTTGTCTCCCTGCTTTGCCTGGATGTTTCGATCAACTGCAGGACAGCTTGGAAACACTCTCGCTTTGAAGCCTGGAGTTTATTTCTGGATCACCCCATGATCAGCGAATACAAGCCAAAATATAAGTTGTTCCGAATCTCAGATTTCCTGTTTGAAGATGCACGGCAGAAACTTTTACTGATCCTGAAGTTCTTCCTTGTTGCGTTATCTGACAAACTTCACTTCATCGAGCATCCTGTAGTTAAATGACACAAAGTTGACCTTTCTATTACATCATTATTTATTGTCCCTGACAAGTAAACCATATATGGACATGTTTCTGGAACCTAAAGAGGAAAAAAAAAATTGCCATGTAATTTTGAAGTAAAATATGCTGTCCTGGAGAGTTTTATTTACTTGGGGGGAAGTGAGCTCCCTTACCTTTTCTTTTAGCTGATGCTTGTTAAACAAAACAGCCAAACATTACATGGGTATTTACTGATGTTTTAGAGTTGTTCATATATTTTTAAGGCTGCAAGTTGGAGACTTGAGGATTCCATAAGATGACGAAAGCAGTTGTGAACCTGTTGCAAGTAGTATTTGTAAGAGCTTACTAGTGGAAAAGAACTGCTCTTGTACCACCTAAATGTGAACAACAGACACTCTCTCAGACTCCTTGAGGCCATAAATGGGAAGTGATAGCCACCTTCCCCACATCTGGAAGAGGGCAAGCTGGCCAAGGAGGAGATTCTGTGAGATAGCACTGACCCAGGGATGAGTTAGAAGAAAAGAGTCAGGCACATATAGGAGAACTGACACTTGGATCGGCTGGAACGTTGGGATAATAATGCTCAGTTTGGGAAGGTTTCCATGTGTTTGTCCAGCTAACACAATGAATGAAGGGAAACTATAATACAGTATCAAAATGATGCCTATGCTTTTTCCTTCAGCTTCTGCTTTACTGATTGCCACAGCAAAATGTTGCATATAGAGAGAATAAAGCCTAGATTGCAGTGGGTCTGCAATCCTTTCTGAGTACCTTGTGAAGCCTCAGGCTACCTGTACATACCCTGTCAGTGCATAAACACCCCCATCTAAAATTTAGCAAGAACAATCTTGAAGGGAAAAAATGTAGCCAAACCATATAATCCACTAATATGCAATTCCTTCCAACTCATCTACTTCTTTTGTAGAGTCTTTGAGGACCAGCATGATTTCCCTCTCCATGCTTGATCCTCAATCCATTGTGCTCCAGCATGAGAGGATGGCCAGCACATGACACATCTCCCTTCCCTGCTGTCCAAAAAGCTGTGTGTCCCTCATATCTAGTGCTGGGGCTGTTGTTTTGTCCAAAGTTAGAGTCATTCAGCAGTTACTGTGACAGGCAGAGGAGCCCTGGAGGTCATCACCGAAAGTGTGTGAAATTCTTACGCCCTTGACAAGATGTCAGCCAACCCTCTGTGACTTTTAAACAATACCCAATGCTTTTTTTACCCTGATACTACCTCAAGATTGTAACTAGCCTTGACTTAAACCAAATCTGAATATCTGCCACTTTTAACCCTTCTGCTTGCTTTTTGGCAATCTCTCACCAAATTCACGCCCCTGTCACAGTCTGATTGATCACTGAACTCAAGAAAAAATGCTGATACTGTGATGCAGATTCACACTTCATACTGGCAAGGGTGTCTGTGTCTTCCAGGATGGACTGTTTGATTAACACAAAGATCCTGGGGCTCAAGGTCCTGTAAGCCATGAACATTGTAGGTGGTTGCCCATGACATTCAAAGCAAGCACACTCTTCAGCTCCCTTGCAGAGCTCTGTGCACCCCCTTGGTATATTTGAAACTTCTATAAATGCTGATGCACAATTTTCCAATAAAAGCACAGGACTCTGCTTCAGAAGATCTATTTTCAGATACCACTAACTCTCCCTTTTGTCTTGAGTAAATCATTTAGCTCCTCTGGGTATCATTTTCTACATTAGTGAAGTGGAAATAATCAGATGCATTAACTTCAGAGAACAGTCCAAAATTCCTTGCTGATGGGAAGCCAACAGGACTACTTATATGGATAGAGATTGCTGAATAAGGCCTTATTTAATTAGTATCTGTGAAATCCTCAGAGTAAGACCTCATAGAAGTTTGAAATTTTAATTACAGAAACAATACTGTACAGAAATGAAATCATACATTTGGGGGTTGGTTTTTTTCCCAATAAAACCATGTTGTGTCTTTATTACAACACATCCAAAGCATAATAATAACAATAATTATGATTTATTAGCATTGCATCAGATTGGCTAATATTTTCCCTGGGGCATGCAAAGTTACAGATCTGCATTTTTCAGCTTAACCCCAAGACATTCCAATAGATTACAAATGTCACCTGAAAAAATAAATATGTACATTTATACTATTTTCTGGAACAAATTTCAAGCTCAGACACTGCATATTAGATCCACTTGCTTTATCTTTAAATAAGAGTCATGGAAATGTCTGACATGCTGATGGGGGAGTCAGCTAGGGTCTCACAAACAGTGAAAGAGATTTGAATCTGCGAGAAGAAAAGAAGGATGACCATGTGAAAATGAATGGCAAAATGAACAGCAAGATAGCTTTATTCTTCATGTTTCCTCTAAACAGCCAGCAGAAGTCAGGTTAGGAAAGCACATTTAACATTTCTTTCGTTTTTGGATTTGTTCAGGGTCTCTCCTTCCTTTAGTTGAATTAAGTATTCTTCATCTCTACTAAGCTACACAGCTGAATCAGGCAGCTGAGGCTTGAGAAAAAACAGAGTTGATTTGTGCATCCCAGGGGACTGGTGAGCTTTTTACCAATCCATTCTGTATGCAGAGCTGCCGTAGATGTGCCATCACATGATGAAATGCATGAAGTTACCACAAATTGTATTCCATAGACTGTACCTACCTATGGTGACTAACTCAACTGCATCCAAACACTTGGCTCATGTGTGGCTGTTCTGAAAGGAAGAAAATGCTGATTAGTTTTGACAGTAACAGTTCCTGGACAGAAAATCCTCATAATACTTTGCTTCAGAACAGCATACCTCTTAGTGCACCAATTACATGGAACTGTTCCCTTGTTACTTAGATCTGGGCTGAACTTTTTTGCTTCAGAAGGGCAGCAAGGTGTTTACGGTGTCATATTTCACTGAGAGCATAGAGCTAGGGCATACATATTTTACCATCATATTCCAGCAAGCAGAGCTTTGCATTCAGTGTTGTCATGTTGTGCTTCCAGCGGACACTCCCAGAGTTCAAATGCAACCACTAGAACCACAGGGAACTCTCCTGTGCCTCCTGCTACACAACCCACATTCAAATAACAAGAACATAGAAACTCCCACAGGGGAAGATGGTTTCAATTTCCTTTGCAAGAACTAATGATTGCTTTGGCCACAGTATCCCAAGAGAGGTGAGGAGTGAGAGGCACTTGTATGGGAAAAGGTGCAGGATGTCACACATGCCCTGGGAGAATGAATATGATAGACATTATTCCTTGCTGACTTTGCTGCCTAAATACTTCATTGCTGGAAAGATGTAGGTGTTTTGAGATCACTCTACTAAGAATATAATTCCCCTTTCATGAGGAATTTATCCCACTTTAATGGCTGCTGACACACACCCCGAGTCAGAGTGGTCTTCAACTCAGTGTAGAATTTCCATCTCTGCACAGTGGCTCCTCACAGAATATTTTTCCCTTTCAAATCCAACCAAAATGAAGTCCTCACTCCTCTGGAAATATGACATGAGTACCAAGGGGAACAGCCAGTACCCAGGGTCCTAAGCCCCATTTCAGGTATCTGATAACTCAGCCCTGCCAGTGAGCTTTGGAAGAGTGTGCAGCTACTACAGTCACACCTCTCTGCAAATGTCACCATAAGGTCACATCCACTGACTCAAACTGAAAGAAGAATCAGTCAGAGGGAACATGAAATGCTAATATGAAGTGAGCACAACCCAAAGACTGTATAAACAAATATATGTTCCTTGGAGGAAGAGGGAAATCATAAACATTATCATTTAGTTCTCTTTGCTGTGCAAATATCATTTATCTTATTTTATAATGTATGTTAGTAAGAACTCTGATGAAAGACTCGCCTTTACCTTGACCTTTAAAAAATCCACAAAATTCAGAGATATTGCTGCAACCCCATTGCTTTGAGGCTCTTGGAGGATGAGAATGGCAGCCTGAGACACAAGCTGCCATGAATAGCAAAGGTCCTGGAAAAAAACAGTGACTCCAAACCAGCATTGATGGAAAGATGAAATTAATTCTTACAGAAAACAACCTTTTCACAGTTTTTTAAAGGCAGTCTTTGGAAATATACAATGGCTTTTTACCTCTCCATTCGGTCCCTTAGGCTAGTTTATAAACAAAGTCTCTTTTGAAGCTTTTCTCTGGTACCCTCTAATTCCATTAAGACTAATTTGTTTCTAATTATTGTGTCTGCTGTATGCAAAAAGACCTATTGCATTGCTCTCCTTTCCTTCCTGCAATGACATGAGAACAACAGGCTTACTATGTATGGATCTGTCTTTGCTTTACATGCCACAGATAAATAGACCTTGAAAAACAAAACACCTTAATTCCGCAGCTTGCAGAAACGTCCATAACTTTTAACACAAGGAAGTTCAAGGAATTACAACTTTCTATATGCTTGGAGTGAACCTAAGATAGGTACTAGTGGAGTGGCAAGGCAGAGCAGGGCCTTCCTGTGAACAGGCCCAGGGAAGACGTGGGTGGGTTGGGCTCCTGAAAGATGGATTCCAGCCTGGGATGGATGCTGGAGGTTGCTTCTGACCAACCCCAGTGGAAGTGGGTTCACTGCCATGGGGCTCAGAAACTCAAAACAGGGGGACAAGCTGCCATTCACATTGACTCCTGTCACGTTATGCTGGCCCACTACCCTGATGAGATATCCAGGCCTGGGGCACTGCTGGTTGCTGTGCAGACAAGAGCAGTGGAGGAACCAGAGCACTGTGCTAAAGGACACTGCACCACCATCTCTATTTACCCAGTGCTGGTTTTGTGTGCGGTCAAATTCGTATGTGATAGATACCATATCTGAAGCCCTTGTCAAATGCACTCCTTTCTATTGCCATGGAGAAAGCTTCACTATCTTGCACTGACTGAGCATGCAGGAGAGAGGATCAGAGGTTTATGCCTCCTTTATGTTCAAATCACAAAGCAACAGGTTTGTTTTGCAGGGCTGACATTTAATTATTTGCCCTACAACTCAGGTTAAATTCAGAGCTAAATTTAGGACAAGTGTCTGGACAGAATGTCATGACACCAGTGTATATCTGTTGCACGACATACCATACGAACGAGTAATTTTCAACTCAGTTAAAAATAACCATACACTTACCTAATTCAGCAGACTTCTGGGCTTTGTCTACTGAGCTGGTAAGCAGACAGTGCAATACTAAGAGTCACAAGTATACTGTGGGAAAAAACATCTCTAAAAGCAAGAAGACAAAAAATATCCTTCTGTGTCTGTTTTCTCTTTTTTTGTGTGTGTGTCAAGTAACAAGTACTGTCCCATAGTAACATAAGTATGATGTCCGGATTATCTTAAAAATTGATTTGAATAAGTAAATAAAAGTGGAATTGTGAAAAGAGTTTTTTCCCATTGAAGTGAGAGATCTCTGATTCCTTAAGGGCAGAGTCAAATGGCTGTTAATGCTCCCACCCCAACCCTAGAAGAGGACAGATTTTTTCACAGCAAAGAATTAGCTTGCTGCTACCTGGTTTCCTCAGCTACAACATGGCTATATAACACCAATTAATGTGGCTGCGTCAGGGAGACTCAGATCTCCAAACTAAGCATCATTAGCTTCCTGAGCTGTATTTGGAGATAATAGCTCCGGGGAAAACCTAAACACAGGAAAAACATACCTGTTGTACAAGTGTCAAAACCACAAAGGGAGATAGCAAATCTGTTTAACACCTTTACAGATAAGATGAGAACAGCACAACAGCACAGATGAATGCTGGAGTAAAGAGCTGAACTTCAGCCAAGCTGCCTTGATGTCACCGAGAGCTGTAACAATAAGCAGAATTTATTTTCTCTATTTGAGCTGTTGACATGCTTCTGTCCTTTGGCATTTATCTAGACCTACCTTGCTGATAAGGAAAGGTCGGGGTGTTTTCACCAGGCCTTGGATGGTGGGGCTGTGGGCACTTCAGCCGTGCGGGGGTGATAGCCATCAATATCGAGTCCTCCAGCTGGAGGAGCTGGCAGCCCCCATGGTTCCTTGCTGTGGAAACATCCTTACAGGTCCCCAGCCCCACTCATGTCCCTGGAGCTACAGCCTGGCAGAGGGAAGGTCACCAGGATGAGACAATAAATGCTGAATGCTGCTGACCATCAAATGGAGGGGCCCACAGCTGTAACAAGCAAACCAGCTGGTTATTGAGGTGCTTTGGGAGCACCAGGGCAGCTTGTGGGGCTGCTGAGCAAGCACTGATGGAGTGCCTGTGACAGCTGAGCAAGGAGAGGGTTTTGTTTCAAGGCAGTAGAAATGGGATACAAGCAGTTACCTGGGTCACTGAGTTAAGCTGGTCCAGCCCAAATGGAGGGAGCTGGTACCTGACAGTTGCCTCGTAGCTGATGGGAGCCTGTGCAGGCTCAGTGTGGGGGCAGGATGATCAGTCATGGGCTACAGAAGGTACTCCCAGGTATCCTCAGTAAAAAAATCTCACCCTCAGGTGGGACAGTCCTCTGGGAGGAGAGCAAAGCACACTACCATGACAGTGTAGGGAAATGTATCCATCTACTTTGTGCTTGCTCTCCAGATACAAAAGCACTTTGCTGTGAGGGCATGCCAGCATAACACCTTTCAAAAGTGCTTAAATCATGTTTACTGTTTTTTCCTTTAACAAGTGATTTCCTTTTGACCTGAGATTGTGAGACAAGATAATGTGCCAAACTATTCACACTATATATGAGTGAGGTTAGTGCATGCACAGTTTCAAAGACATTTTTCTTGAAACGCTGCAAAGACTGAGTCATTTCTTGGTTGGCACATTCTATTTTTCATGAAAATGATTTTGCTTTCTCTGCTGCAATTGTACATCATGTCTGTCACATTAGTTGTGGTCACTGTTACATATAATGGATTAACCTCTGATATAATCTTATTTTCTGTTGCTTGGCACCTAAAAATCAATCAGGCCATTGGTCAGCTTAGGTCAACCCCATAGGTTGACCCTGACAGTGGTATTTTAGGAGCATTTGCAAGAAACTTTGGTCAGGATAAATCATTTCCCTCAGAGACATTCTGCCAGTTCATGATGACTGGTTTAAATCTTCAAAACTTGGCACTTTGCAATCTTTCCAAATATTTTTAATTATTTACTCCTCAGTAGTCCCATTTTCATATAACACTGAACCCAGATTTGAATCTTGCTCAGTTCTTTATCTCCGTGACATTTTGAAGCCTCATGTCTCAGAGCTGCAAATAGCACATTCTTGTGCTAATGTTGTTCAATTTCTGTCAACCTCTTGCTGTGTACCAGCAAAGACCCACAGGTGGTTTGAACAGCAGGAGCAGGGACCTCACTCCTCAATGTATGCTGGCACTGTAAGTCAGGTTCTAGGGGAAAGCCAGGCTGCAGGCACCAACCTACCTTTAACACCTTGAGTCACACTGAAATGACACTGGGGTGTATGCTGGAAACACGGACTTCAGGTTGCACAGGAAACTGTGGCTAGCTTTAAAATACAAAGAAAAAAACCTCAAAACCTGATACATGCACCAAGGCTTCACTTTTGCAGTCAGCAGCTCTTAGTGAATGTGTCAGGAGACATACTGGGGCAGTCTGTGCAGCACATGGCAGCACCGGGGCTTGAGACACATTTGTGTCTGAAAAGATCCAAAACACTCATAATCTCAAAGAAAATGAAAGTGTAAATTTTCACCAGTGCTATGAAATGTTTCTGGCAATTGGTTCCCTGCTCAGGATATGAAGATGAACGGAGTGTTTCATAATAATGTTATCAAATTTTTTTAATTTTTTTTTTTTTAAGGGGAGAAAAAAGGAAGATTTACCAGAAACCACTGGAGTAACTGTAGGGTGCTGTCCTCATTACTGATCTTTGTAATCACAATCCATACCACATGTTTGGTCCCAGCATTGGTTTGTTTCTGCTCTGCATCGCATCTGTGTGACAAAGCATGGGAACTAATATCAGTTTGGTGGTATGTTCTGGTATGTTGGTTCAGTACCAGAGAAGATGACGGAGTCACACTGGAGTAAGTGAGGAGTCAAAATACCCTAGGGTCTTATAACACACTAGAAATAAGTAAATATGCAAAGAAAGAATAGATCAACCAGGCATTACCAACTTTTCTTTCTCTGGGGTAATTATATTTTGTTACTTATGAAAAACTAATATTTTCTCTTCTGAGCCTCCTGTCATGCAAAGCACACACATGAAAAAGGACTCTGTCTCTCTCTTCAGATATGTATATGTGTATATGAACATATATCTTACTGGAAATTTTGTATACTTGGGAAAAGACAGTGAAGTCCTTTACCTAAGGTATCCATTGCAGGTACAAATTAGTATGGCAAGAGAATAGCTGGGGAAAATATTGCAGAAGATGTGGGCTTTCTCCATCTTTCTTCATATAAAGAAATAGTTCATATAGTTAAATCTCCACTTCCAGACAATTTCCATCTGTCTTTACCCTCCTCACTGTATGCAGGAAAACTGACAAACGAGGGCAGGCAATGCAGACTTTTGCATTTATTTATGTACAGAACAAGCAGATTTTTAGATACTATAAATCAGTACATTCCTGATTATTTTAGTGGAACTGTATTTAATTGTTTCCAAAGTAGGAGCACAAGAACCACTTCAGGGAGAGACATGTATGTTCCATCAAGAGGTTTTTTAAAACTGTGCTTCAGATCCGTGAAACAAAGTAACACACAAATGGTGCACTGCAGGTGGTTATGCTGAATTGGAGTAAGCAAACAAAAGAGTTTATTGTAGGAAGTATATATCTTTACCATCCTGGGTGTACAGGTCAGAGTTCTGTACTGGCTAAGCATCCTCAGGAAAAAATCATCATACAGGTTAGCAGCATAGGATGCATATTAGCACAGAACCAAAAGAAATTATGAGAAAATAAATCTGCAATTACATATAACTAAAATGGCATAACCCAGATACAAGCATGGGACTCTGCACCTCTTGCTTATTTCATAGAGGAAAACCAGGCTTTGCTGTGCAAATGAAACAAAATACTGCTGAGACAACTGCCATTTAGAAGAAGAATAAAAAAAAAAAGATAAAAATTTTGTACCTCTGCACATGTTGCAGTAAATATGCACAGATGCACCACAGATGCAAAGAGAGAACTAGGAACCATGTGAAAAAAGGACAGCACCAAGAAAACCAAACAGCCTCTGAAAAATTAAAGACATTAAATCCCAACCCTCCAATTCTGTTTGAAGCATTTGTATTTTGATGCTATCCTGGGAACTGATTATATTGAATTTTTTGCAGTTGATTTTGAAGCTTTCAGGTTGAAAATTCCCCCTAGGTGTTACATGTGGCAAGGAAGGGACATTTGCCCAGATAAGGTTGTTAACATGACTTGGCAGATCTCTGCACAGTGGCAAGCAGTAGAAATATTTGCCAGGGTAAGCCTGATCACCTGGCCTACCATCCCTGCCTGGACATGGCTAAGGCTTCTGGGGGAACAGGGCTTACAGCTGTGGCCAGGAAGTGGCTCTCCACTGCTCCCCTCTGCTCAGCAGAGATTGGCAGGAGATTTGCATCCATCTTGAAATTTATATTTCTCCAAATCATAGTTTGGTATAATTAAAACAAATGGGGCTGGATTTTGTTGATGCAGCTAGAGGCTGTCAACATTTCCACCCCCAACTCTGCTCCCTTTCTTTTCAGCAGAAGTTATCAAAATGCATATGGCTTACTGAATAGAGCGCTGTGTGTTGGGAAAGGCTCCTAGTGTGCTCCCAACTTCATGTGAGAAACCAGGCGTCCCCAGCAATTTCAAATGAGGTATTTGCTGCAAGTGAAGAAAAGCAAAGAAATGTTTTGTGACCCAGTTGGGTGAATTCAGGTAGGTGACTTCAAACCCCACCACACCCTTGAATATAAAAGAAGAAACCTTGATGGGGAACATGATGCTTGGAGATTCTCAGAAACAACAGTGCTTCTAAAGAATTTAGGACAAAAGGGAAGAATAACTGAGTAGTAACTTTCCTGTACATGTAAAGCAGCTTTGTCTGTAAACTTAGTGTTGTACATTTAAGGATGGCATCCCACAACATAAAACCAAACTGGTTGATCTCAGTAGACACTGACTGAATTTAAATTTGTTTTGCAACATGGGGAAGGGATATTGTAGAAGACAGTGAGATGATTCATAATTGCAAAATCAGAATTTATAGCAAATAATATGGAGTCAATAAAAATAAAAAGACAGAACACCATGATTAATACAACACATATGTGCCCAAGTGGTTGACTCAGCCCCAGAAAAGCCTAGAACAGATCTGGGAAACTGAGTATGTGCAGCTGCTGCTCACATTAGTCCATCTAATCCATCCGTCATCTCTAATGTGCCCACCACTGTGGTATCTATTTGCATAGCACAGAGCTCAGGTAAATACATGTATTAACCTACTTTATCTAAGTTGCTGCACAAACCTACTTACATAGGTGCTTAGGGCTAGCTGAATTGCCCATCAGCCTTCTCAAAATGGTGCAAAAGGTCCAAAAAGCACAGTCCTTCCCACATATGTTGACAGTATTTCTTTCCAATAGAGTATCTCTTCAAAAGAATCAGCCAGAAATGCCCATTAATTTTGCACATTTCAAGACCATTCTCTTATAGTTTGCCTTCAAAGACCTCCAACCCCAGCAATAAAACTCTCCAGACTTCTAAAATTTACAACCATAAACAAATCAAATATGTAAGATCACATAAGACATTTTGTATAGCACTAATCCTGGAACAGAAGGCTCATTTTTCATATCATATCTCTCAGACTTATTCTGTGCCCAGTGGAAAATCTGTAGCTGCACCTGTATCTCACTTTCTTTTTTGTAAAACCTATGAGACTAGGCACTTTCTTCAGTATTCCAACAGTTATGCCGACTGAATTAATCTCTGCAGAGGTGGCAAGAAAAACTTTTCGCCTGAAGAAAATCTTCAGGAGCTGCTTAGCATCCATCAATACCAGAAGATTAATTCAAGAGACCATCACACTCTGAATTACACTGATAAATATATGTCAATCTTGCTGGGCAGGACCCAAGAGAGTGCCCTGAAGTTGTGTCAGAGGATGTTTAGGTTGGAAATTAGAAGAAGGTTCTTCACTCAGAGGGTGGTGGTTGGGCACTGGAACAGGCTCCCCAGGGAAGGGGTGACAGCACCAAGTCTGACAGAGTTTAAGAAGTGTTTGGACAATACTCTTGGGCACATGGTGTGATTCTTGGGGTTGGTCTTGTGCAGGGCCAGGAGCTGGATTTGATGATCCTTGTGGGTGTCTTCCAACTCAGCATATTCTGTGATTCTTTGACCTGGGCTCACATATCTATAAAATTTCAAATTTTTGGAATTAAACAGTGATTCCAAAGTGCAATTTAAAGGCTGTCAGGTTGGTAATTTTTAGGTTGACTCTTCCTGTTGGAAGCCCTGCCTGCCTCCTTTGTGCCCTGCCTGCCTGCCTTTCTCCATTGTGCAATATGATGCAACGTATTTGCTGCCTGGCCCCTGAGTGCAGTGCTAAAGTATAATCTTTGCACCAACTTGTCAGGAAGCTAGACAGGTCTGTTTTATGTTCCCTCAATCTGTATTTAGTCCACTTTGTCTTCATAGGGAGCCCTGCCCAGATAGATATATACATATTTATAAAAACAGCCATTCATTTTATACACAGAACATCTCAAAGTACAGTCATGTCTATAAACATTTGGGCCAAAACCCCTCTGGCATTGAAACCACTGATGCCAGAGCAATGAAAGAAACTCTTTTCTTTGTCTCAGTGCAACCCTTTCTCATCTTTGCTATGATGCACTACCGAGCAGAGCTGTGTGACCGTATGCCACGACAAAGCACCACATATCATTGCTATTAACAGGCTTAAGAAAGGTACTAGGAAGAAAATCTCATTACTGCAAGCTGATATTTCTCATACAAGGTCTGATTCCAGATGCAAATTCTTGATCTGTTTGTAAACATGAAGTGGAGTCTTTATTTCTTTTTACATTCCATTTAACTTAATATTGAACCGAAAAGGAATGTTGGAATAGCAAAAAATACTGGAATGACCTTGCTTCATAAAATAAAATTTTCCAAGTAGTGTAATTGTTTTTGAAACCAATCAAGCTTTATAAAAATCAGAATATTAAACTTCCTCTATCATCGATTCATAAATTTTTAAAGAACTTTTCAAACAATCACTGTATTCAGTATGCGAAGGACAAATCTACAAGAGATAAGGAGATGCATCCTGCCCTCATCTTTTCTAATTAACCTTATTGTGACACCAACAAATGCAGCTGATTCCCTTTCAATTCACATCAGCATCATTGAGCTTATGACTTGGCCAAAGAATTAATTATGTCTCAACATAAAATCTGTAACTAAAAATATCATCAAAAGAAATACGATGAAGGCTGTTGCCTGGTCTGTCTTTGTTGGTAAATAAGTTATTTTTTAAAAACATGTCAATTGAGTAATTTCCTGGCTGATACAAACATCTTGTCCCACATCAATGGTGTTACCTGCCAGCAGAGAGAGTCCAGGTCTGGAATGAAGACAACCAAGGTGACTTGTGATTTTGCCTGGCATGGCCTAAGTGATAGACAGCATCATCAGTACTAACATATGGACAGTCCCTTCTGCTGGTCCCCAGGGGAGGGGAGGAGAAATTATCACCTTCAACCCTCTCTGAGAGATGAGCTCTTGCTCTCCTTACTTACATACTGTGGGTATGAGATCAAAAAGACTGGAAGTCCTGTATGACATTTTGCTTTTTCTGCATATCCTTGGGTAACTTGATTCTTTAACAACTTTACACAGGGAAAGTCAGCTGTGAATTCTTTTCTAAGGATGAAATGTCTGCTGAAGCCAAAGGTCATTTCACGGTGTACAGGCAAGTGAACATGGAGTAAGAAATTAATGATTTTAGTGATGCTGTGGTTGATTTGATTGACTGTTGTATATTTTCCCATGGAGGAAGAGGACAGAGGTGTCACTCATGTCCCCATCACCCACGAGGTGGGACAAACCTCTTTGCTTATTCACATGTATGCCAGAGAATCTCAGGGAACAGCATTTTCTCATTAAGTCAAAGCAAACTCTTACCTATTAAATTATCCACTGCCCTCTCAGTGCACAGTGCGTGTCAGCTAAGCTGACTCCAGACGTTTCCAGCTAATTGGTGTCATTTGGATCCAAGTTTGGGCCCCTAGAGAAGTGAGTGCATGGCACTCTGTTATTCAGGAAAATTACCTTCTTATGGTTTATTGACACCCCAGGTGAGGTAGTGTCATGAGTGCAGGAAGCCAAGCATACAGTAGATTTAAAACGTCTGTTCAAATTTGAGCTAAGGCACATTTTTATAGGGAGACCTCCTGCAAAGGAAATTCTACATTTAAAAAATATGCTTTTTTTTTTTTTTTACATACAGCAACCCAAAAGCAGTTATTCATTATGAGAAAAAGGCAAAAAATCAGCAATGCAACCAAAAAAGAAAGACATACTCTGTTAAGGAAATAAATCTTACTTCCGAGTCTTCAACAATAGCATCTGTAGCTGTGGACAATTCCAGTTTGGAACGTCCAATTATTACATGTTAATTCTACCTCAGGTACTTCCTGCCCTCCTCTGTGCAGAAAGTGGGTTCTGCCCAGGTCCTGTGCTTCAATTTGCCCCATATAACTGTGAGCAATGAGCAATACTTCACAGTCTCATCACCTTACACCACCCTGAATCACAATAGAGAGAGATTAATGGCAGTAGACAGTGTAGAAATATCATTGGCCTATTACAGGAGATGGATGGTCACCTCACAAACAGAGACAAGGCAGAGGTGCTTAATGCTTTCTTTGCTTCTGTCTTCAACATAGAAGATGGGCCAAGGGGGTCTCAGTGCCCTGAGCTGGAGGACCATGACTGTGAGAATGATCAGCTCCCAGCTGACACTGAAATTGTGCTTTCCCAGTCTGGTTCAAGAAGTGTTTGGATGATACTCAGGCACATGGTGTCACTTTTGGGGATGGTTCTGTGCAGGGCCAGGACTTGGGCTTGATTATCCTTGTGTGTCCCTTCCAACTAAGCATATTCTGTGATACTTCCTTGGGCACTGCAGAACTTGAGAGGGCTACACTGACTTCTCAGGATATTTACTCTTGTTCATCAGCTTCAGGGTTGTTTAATCATCTAACTTTGGCACCTCTTTGAAATGCCTAGGTGCCCTAGAAGATCAGCAAGCCCTCTACTCAGTTAAAAACCCCACACTCGGTTACATTTTTCTGGACGTTAGGCCCATACGTAGCAAAATTTGTCCAACCCCAGCCAGTGTGGACAACTCACTATTTATTTAAATCAATATGCACCCAAACCAGCATAAATCCAGCACTATATGATTCAGGGCTGCACTCTGGGCATTTCCCAGCTTGACCTAGTCATGATTATACGAGACTCTAAGGACTGCTCAGACCCACCTGTCAGTGTCCTACCAGCCTCACTGGTCATAACAGTGTGAGTACAGCCCAGCCTAGCCCACCACCTTCTCCTTTGCTGCACCTTAACTGTACCCTGATCAAAAGGTGACTTAACTGCACCTTAACTGCACCTTAACTGCACCCTGACCCCCCACTTTATGCTTCTTGGGGGTAGTGGCAGGATGGGACCTTGAGTTGTGGTGGCTCCTTGCATGCTCACAGGAAGTCTCATGGTTTACTTCAACCAAACAGGGAGTTCCTAAAACTGTCGCACTCCTGTTCAGGTTTGGGATCACCACTGTACTGTGAGGGTCAGGAGTTGGAACATGACATTTTGACCAGATTTAGGACAAAGAGATTGTACTCTGAATTGGCTTTCTGCAGTCACAGGGGGATTTGCTGTGTGCCTTTACTGGCTTGCAAAGCTGATTTTCTTTGTAGGCCCCCAGCAAGACACTGAAAAGCAGTGTAAATATGCTCCAGAAGACTCTGCTTCTAAAGAGAGGTCAAAGTCATTTGTGTCACAGCAGAGTTTGTTGGCAAGTGGCAAGAAATTAAAGTGAGGATGAAATCTGTGTCCCAGCGAAGAGCAGAGCTGACCACCAAGTACATCAAGACATAAGCATCCTTCTCCACTGTGCTGGGAGAGGAGAGCCCTGGCATCAGGGTTTAGTCCTGCTTCATTCCTTTGT
This sequence comes from Manacus vitellinus, assembly GCF_001715985.3. Lineage (NCBI taxonomy): Eukaryota > Metazoa > Chordata > Aves > Passeriformes > Pipridae > Manacus > Manacus vitellinus. The sequence goes on from NW_021940750.1 coordinate 28,089,329, forward strand.
GACTCTCTTCTGGCTGTTCATGGCTAGTCTTTGCACATTTACACACATTGCAATCAGTAGGAAATTTAAGCAACAGGCATAGTCCATTAGAGCAGGGGAATTGCTGCAAACTGTAGTCTTTCTCCAAGGGAGAGGAAAGTGCTCGCCGTCTCTCTGGGGGACATCCCACATGCAGTGACAGGAGTGACTTTCATCATTTACCATGACACGTGACTCAGTGCTGCAGCCTGCACAGACTGCAGTCCAGGTCTTTGCTCGCGCTGTAAAATCCTTCAAGCTGGATTTAGCAATGGCACTGAGGTCAGTTATTACATGAACATCTTCCCCTGCGCTCCATTCCCAGTGTGAACACTTCAATTGTTTGGGACTTGATCCGATGGAAGCTAGTACATCTATCCATGGCACTGGATAATCTGTCAGTTTACCAAGTCCCTGTGTGGAATGTCTCATCCCCCTGTTAAATGCAGCATTTCACTTCTTTTGTGCCAGAATGCGAATCAAACTTTTAATTTTCATAAGCTTTTTTAAGACTAATGGGAAAAGAGGAAATGAGGCAGCACAAACTGCCAAGCAGAAGTAGAGTCAAATGAAATGACAGAGGGATCGAAAAATAAAAATAAACTTGTAGCAGAGCTGAAAAATTGAGAGTGAGGTAAGGGCTAAGCTTCCCCTGCCACAATATCCAACTGGTGCATCTCCATTGTTCCATCTATTCTGTTAGTAAAAAAAATTAGCACAACAGTACAGTATTGGTAATAGGAGCAAGGTACTAAAATGGACTCATTGCAACTTTAAGTCTTGTCCCCTGCTGTTGTTAGTAAACATTATGTACAATACTCATTCAGAATATAATGAGAGCCATCAAAAAGGAGTAAGGAAATCTGGGCTAAACACAGTAAGGGGCTTTAAGAACTGCTTAGCTTGACAAGATAAATGGTGTTTTAAAGCCAAAATGGACTCAAAATCTGGGAGCTCAGGTTCCTTTTGAAGTCAGTGGGGATTAAGGTCTGTTATCTAGCCTGTTTATCAATAAAGCAGCTGTGTAAAAAATGTGGATGATGGAGCACTGCCTTCCCCTCCTCTAGTCATGATTAAAATACAGTGCCTCTTGATCATGGTGAGAAGCTCTCCAGGTTTAAATCCTAGGACATCAGTTGGTGATCAGCTACTTTTGATGCAGCTGAGAGATGAGTAAAGAATGAAGCTGCTCAGCCTGAGCAGTGCTGGGCACATGGTGATGTAGAGCCTGCAGCTCCCAGGAGGCTCTCAATGCCTATGGCAGAGTGCTAAGTGATTTAGGCACCTCCAGCATTAGAGGGCTTTCAAGAGGCTGTAACTTGCAATGACAGTGTGCCAAGGGATGGTGTCCAACATGGCTGTAGCTCCTGTTAAACCCAGTAATATATTGTTCGAGGCCTCTTTCCTCTGATTACATGCTTTCTTCTAATTGACTCATGGCCCTTTATTTCTTTTGCTGCCAGCTCTCCTTTAGCTTAACTGGTTCTTCGTTCTCCCTAATGTTATGCCCTTGCTTTATTTATAGAAAGCACTGGTATCCACTCTGGGATACTTTCTCACTAGCGGTGAGCCAGCCAAGTTCCCGTTGTCCCAGACAGGCTCTCAGCTCCCCTGCTCTGCTCAGCTCTCCCTACGGCACCTGTGTGGTCCGAGTCTGCCTTTCAGGAACACTGCATGCAGCTTTTGGGAGTAGATCTCATTAAAGTCTAGTACCATGGGACATTTATACTTGCTATTATTAAGTATTATGATTATTAGCATTCCTATTATTTCAGGAGATCACCGGGAGGCTGAACAGTCAGTACTGCTGGATTTCCCTCTCAAAGGATAGTTGTTTTATATACTCCTCCAACATCATGGAAATCCTCCTCACGAGGCATAACACAATTAAAAGTTCCTTTGACACCAAAAGATCCTTTTAACAACATACTTCATTCTTACTGTTAGAACTAACTCTTCTGAAACAGTCATTTGTTTCTTCATTTTCTTTTCGGGCAGCAAAAGGTAGAGAGGAAAATTGCTAAATACGAAGTATTTGAAGGTTTTCTGCTGAAAACCAGTGACAAATTGCCTAATGGTGTTACTCTAAGGCACCTGCTGTTTCCTTTACTGTAATAACAGCAACTGACACTGCCTCCCTTTGCTCCTGAGCTGGGTCCAGTACTTGCAGCCAGTCACCAGCACTCAGCAGAGGTGTGCTGGGCTGTAGCTGGCACCTGATGGCAGGAGCAGCAGGTAGCTGCAGGTAGTCACACTGACTGGGACTGAGCCTGCATGCCTGGTTAGCACTGTCAAGTGGTAGGCAGAGGATGAGGGAGCCAGATCTCTTCTATAATAGCAGCATTCCAGTTTGACCCTGGGATCTACATAGCCTTACAACTGGGAACTAGGAGCACAAACTCCTCCAGGTGATATCAAGGGACAAAATTCTTCAACTTACCAACACAATCCTGCTTGTGAAGAAAGTAAGTCAGGACTGCATAGTGCAGCTTAGCAGCATCACCACAATTGACTGATAGACTTGTCTGCTTGGGAATTAGGTTAGGCCAAGATGACATGAAGTTGCTGAAAGGATTCACAAAGTATATGGTTCATTTCTGCCTTGTTCAGCTTGCTATTGAAGATGGGGTCTAAAGCATGCCTCTTGCACAGGAAGCTCTGAGACCTGCAAACACCAACCATGTACCACAGACAGCAGGTCTGAGCCCGCAGAAGAGGGCTGTGATACTTGGATGGCTCCACTACATTACCCCTGCAAGCACAGACTGGACTGAAAGTGACTGTAAGTATTCTGAGCCTCCTGAGCCCTGTTTCCCATTTCCATCATTGGCTGTTAGCTCTGTTTTGCTCCTGGCTCCACACAACCGTACAACACTAAGGTGGAGCCAACTTGAAGAAACCTGCCTGGACAAATTGCAGCCTGCTGGCCTTGCTTAGCACTTTTCTCAGACCACATAGGCACATTCTCAGGCCTCAGAATTTGGGTTTTGACTATGGTTAGATTACCCCCCTCCCAATGACTGTGGATCTTGCCCTGAAATGGCTCTACAGCACATGCTTGCATGGGAGAAATGTGGATAAGACACATTTCTGAACTTCTGCTTCCACCCTTTTGTGAGTGACACAGTCTGTATTTCTCCATTTCTTTATTAGAGGATTAGAGTTGCAGTAGAAGAGACTCCAGACTGTTTTATAGCTCAATATTTTTTAGCAAACTGGTTGTGACCCCTGTAGTCCCATGCAAGACAACCAAGAGGGCTGCAATATGTTTAAACTTTTATTACACTATAAAATGAATACAGTCCTGCTCCCTGACCTGCCCGCTCCTCATATCTAAGGTCAACTATGCTCTGTCAGCTTCTCCAAACAAGCAAATCAGTCCAACAAGCTTTGATACTTTTTTCTCCTGCTTTTATAAAAAATATACTGGAGTCAAGGGAATATTTGTGTTAGAATGAGGGGGGCAACCATCCAGTGGAGGTTGTTAAACATAGATCCAGTTTGCAGAAGGCTAACTGGGTGCAGATAAACCCATTTGTGTTTTAATGCTGTATTTAAACACTTAGGTGATTTTCTTTTAAATAAATCACTGTTGGGTTGTTTACATACGGGTGAAGGACCTGTTTATCATTACTAAAATCTCTAATCCTGCTGAGTTACACATACCTTAGAGATGACACATTAAATGCATTTTCATAAATGCGTCTTAAATCCTGTCCAAATACTTTCTAGCATTCCAGGTCTTTGGGTTTTCAGTCCAGTCTCAATCTGGAGTGATAATTTTGCACCAAAACATTTACCAGACAGAGCTATTTAACACCTAGTCAGGTGTTAAGCCTATAAATAGTTTATCTCTTGGCAAGATTTAGACCTTGAGCCATGAAAAGTCACTGCCTTGTTTTCACTGTGAGGTCAAGTCTCTTTAAGGAGTAGCCTGTTTAAAGGATACAGAAGCCCCCCTGCAGACTTAAAAAAAAAATACAAAACATAAAAAACCTTACAAAACCCAAGCCAAAACCCAAACCAAAGAGCTTTTTTTAAAAACCATTTCACTCATTGTTGTGAAATCTCACGCTGGATTGATTTCCTTGTGGGAATACAGAGTCCCACTGTATTCATTCTCTGCTGATGGAGCAACACCTTACTTGGTGAAATGTTTTCCTCCTTTCTGTCTTTATCACCATGTTTTCCAGAAATTAGATTCCCTGGGATTAGAATTTTAAAGCCCTTTGACATGAAATCACTTCGTCTGTGCTGTCTTGTTTTCTTACCTTTCACATTCTCTGAGAAGAACAGGGTTGTTTCCTTTTGTCAGGCTTTCACCAGCACAGGCACTTCACATAATTTTCTCACACCTCAATCTAGTCCATGCTTTGGACTCAGCAGATTAAGTAGCAGTCCCTCCTGTTCAGGTAGGGGTGAGAAAGAAGACACAGTGTGGTTTTGCCACAGAAGTCTATTTCAAGCCTTCTTCAAAGTTGCAGGAAAACCTGCAGGTGCATCTGAAAATGTGAAACTCCCACATTTGAAAACTGGCAATTACAAAGGAATCCCAATTTTTATTTTTGGAATTCTTCACTGTTGAGATGACCTCCAGATGTGGTAGAGGGGAGCAGGCTGAGAGCTGAGATACGAGTGCTCCTAATTAGTCATCTTGAATCAATTCCTGCTACTAGACACACTTCCCAGAAGTGAGATTAGGTTGTTATGCAGAAGTCCTGATTCTTTCTGGATTTTGTAAGGTGTAGTCACTTCCTCAGAGGTCCATGAGAATAATATATCCCACAGGAAGAAATCTGCACATCAGCAGGATTTAGCTCCTACCATGACAAGAAAGGACCATTAGGTATATGTGACAGATGGTAGGTGGCACCTCTATCCACTTTGTGGTCCATTTGCCTTCTGTCCTTCGACCGATTATTTGGTACTTGTTGGGAAACACAAGACTCAGCTACAAACCAGAACTTGATGAAGAATTTAGTCATCCTGTCAGATGACCACAAAAAGAAGCCAGTATGACCTTGAAGCCATGCTATGGGAACATGATAGCACAAAAATCATGATGTTACTAAGCATGTTATTTATGGTTTATAGGGTGGTATGTAGGTCAAGTCACACCACTTAAAAATCAAATACTTGCTAGTGAATTCCATCTTCTTGCAAGAATTCTTTAGGGCTCAGACTCACATATAGCAGCTGAGGAGGAGAATGTTTCTCCAGTTATTGCTGACCATAAATATAAAATATATCCCCCTCATTTGAACAGGGTAGGAAAAAAATCCCCTTTGTCAAATAGTGGTGTCAGTGGCAACTGCACAGCCTGGATACCCTCCCTGTTGGAATCTCTCATGGATATCAAGTGGGTTCCTGGAGGGAGGCCAAGTGCAATTCAGGCCACAATGATACACAAACATGGTGACTGAAGCCTATTTTTGAGCCATGTTTACAAAATATTGCTACTGAGGCTGATTTCTATGGTTAAAAGAATACTCACAATATTTTTGGTTAAACTAATCACCCTTATTCATTATTTAATTGGTATAAATTGAGAAACCATGCCCTTGCTGGGAGAGAAGGCAGTCCCAAAAAGCCTGTCTCCTAATATCATTGCCCTGGATCTGATCGATACTCCAGGCCAGGTCCGAGGGAGGCTCCAGTGGTGCCCATTGGGTGTGGGCTGTGTCCAGGTGGCACTGCTCCTGGCACTAACCTTTCTGCTCAGCAATGGCTGAGTGGTGATGCCAGAGCTGCTCAATGGTTACCTCAGCGTTGATGGTGAGAGAACGGAATGATCCAAGGCAAAGCTGCACAGCCCCTTGCAGAGCCTTGGTGCTTGGGGACCAGCCCAGCCTACACTCGTCCCTGCCCAGCCCCAGAAGCAGGCTTGGTAAATTCAAAGACTCTTCTAGTCACTAAGAAAGCTACTTGGTAACTGGAAGCCATTGCAGCCAACAATCGTTCTGCAAGCGAGAGACACAACAGTGGGTCAACTTTCTGGACTCTTCATCCAGATGCTGATGAGTGAGCTTTCCCACTCCAGATGAAGGGCAGCATCTTGTGGAAAAAAACAGAGGTGGAGCTACACACCAGCCAGGAGAAAGGTCACTTCAGACAGCAGGTGAGCAGGTTGCATGAGGCCAGACAGAGTCACAGGGAGGAAATGGGGACAGGGACAAAAGCATTAGTGTCATTGGGCAGCTGCCAGAAGAAAAAGATGATCTCCCAAAGGGATTTGTACTGGGATGAACCCCAGCGAGTTGCCCTGCTCACCAGGCACTCTGGCAAATGCAGTACCATCCAGGCCAGCAGTTATGCCAATGGCAGCAGGAGTACAAACAGCCAGGAACAAGAAGCTCCAAACTGTCTCTCAGCTCTACAAGCAAGTTACAAAGAGACTGGGAAAAGGTCACATAACACCATGTTTCAATTTCCCCACAAAGAGCAATATTTCTCTACCTCTCGCTTTTTTTTTCTGAAAGTAAGTAGATATATTAAAGAATTGAAATACTGGGGGAAAGGTTTTAAAAAGGGTTACATATGATCAGCAGCACATGCACCTATGCATGTGTGGTATGCACATTACACAAAGCATAGTCCCACTTGCTGCCAGTCTGCAACATTAACAGCATTAACGGATTCAGCTCCTTTTAGGTGATCTGACAACAGACAGGCTATAAAGCCAGGACAGGGAGACTTGTACTTCTTGGCCGAGATATGTCACAACATGTTCTTCAAAGCCGATTTCTCAGGATTCAGCCCCTGGGAATGTAAACGTGAGGAGCAGAGTATCATTGGAGAAAGCCATAGAGCATGCAGTCTGCTAGGATAAATAAATCCACTTGGAGACTGCCTAAGCTTAGCTATATATGGACATTTCTAGAAAGTGGGAACTGCCATGGTTTTACCATTAACATTTCAAGGGTTTTCTCCAGCCTTTTCCAAAGCCCTGTATTAAAGTGGTTTAGCAGAATAATCCTGTCTTAACAGAGTGATAACAGAGACATGGAGAAGTGCTTGGTCAGAGGAGGAGCCAGTGAAAGGGCCAATAATAGCATCCAGACAGTTCCCAATCTGTTACTGCTTTGGGTTTAACTCCGAACATTGCCTCAGATCTCTCAATCTTCAGTTGAAATCCTGGCCCTACTGAGACAAGACAAATTACTTTACCTTGCAAAAATAAAAAGGGAAGAGGAAATCAGTTGAGCTTCATGGTCTCAAATCTCAGATTGTGGACCTAGTCTGTATCTATGTGCATTTCTTAGCAAGGACAAGAAATCCTAATGGTAGTACATGCTAATAACAATATATAATCCCAGTACTGGCCAGGACTAGTTAATGATGTACAGAAACACACTCCTTCACTTATTCTGATCCACCCTGCCTGCATTCCTGGCTACAGCATGTGCCTGCAACGGACAGCATAGCCCCATGACAATACTATGGTGTTGGGCACAGGCTGAGGGCAGCAGAGCTCTAAACTCAAATCCTGTAGATTAGGAGGTTACTTAAGGCAATTAATGGTTTCCTGCAGAGGAATTCCCTCTTTTTCCTCACCAGAATTCACTTTTGAAAAAATTCATATCATACACTTAGTGACACAGACTGATGAATCTAGAACATTGCCATTTGGAGATGGAGACCAGACTGGAGACCAGACTCAGTGCAAGATGCTTCAAGGAAGGCACAAAACAAGCTGATGGTGGGTAGTGGTGGAATAATACAATGTGGTGATAAAAAAGTGGAAAGCATCCACATGGCACTATTTTAGATGAATGTACTGCTGCTTCAACCCATTAAAACTGCAAACCTCAGCATTAGGATAGCTGTTTTTTGTAACCAGTTCTTCTTCTAATGTTCCTTTTATTGCTTTTCCATGCATATCCAACTTTGTAAAAATAGATGTAATTGCTGCATAATAGAAACACACTGGTAATAGAAAATATTGACATTTCACTGGTTGTGCTAGGAATCAGTGGGACCAGTGCACACTTTGGTGCACTCTGATTCTGGGCATCCACTTTGAAATCAGTGCAGAACCCCTCATGTTAGTTCCTTCTTCTTTGGAAAAAAGAAGGTGTTACAAAATGGACAAATTATTACCTACCAGAACACTGTATGCGTGGAAGAGCAGAGGCTCTCCAGGGACAGGTGATGTGAGCAGGAATGGGGGAATAAGAAAGGGTAAGATGCAAACCCAGCATCACAGAGCTCATGATACCATGACAGTACTTTGGTACTGGCCAGTAACACACACACTGTGCTGTGTTATCACAGCATCCACCACTTTGTGATGGATGAGAATTTAATGAGAAGTTATTCATTACCTATGAAACACAGGGGCTCCACTGACTTATGCATGGTGAATATCTTACCCAGGATTTCCACTGGAATAACAGCATGTTCCATTCAGTTTTTCTGCAAGCTGCCAAATCTCTACACTAGGGCAAGCTTGCTAGAAAGCACTACCTAATTAGAAAGGAAGCATCTGACATTACTTTGCACCAGGCTGCAGTGAACTAGACCCCTGACTTCTTCCTCACACTCATCTAAACAGAAGAGCAGGTTGCTAAAGTTTTGTTTCCTAAGAGTCGTATCATTAGGCACTCCTAAGTGACTCACCAGCAGATGAAGCTGGAGGCACTAATTGCAGGCAGCATGAAGTTCTTTCAGATCTAGCATCAAACTTCTTGTCTTTTGTCTCAGTCCAAAGGTAGCATCAGTTTTAATAGCTCAAACCACTCCTCAAGATCAGCCCTCCTTGAGTCACAAAGAATTATCCAGCTAGTAAAAGCCCTGTGTGACAGCAGCTGAGTACTGGTCATGCCCAAAGTTTATTGCCAAAGTCAACAAGGAGTGGTACTGGTGCCAAGGATGCTAACCTTTAGGACAGGTAGGCAAGGAGCGGTAAGAGCTTGCACTGGTGTCTCTGGCAGGTGTGGAGCTGTGTCCAGAGTGCAGAGCTAGATTCACAAATGCTCTCCAAAACATCCCACCACCGTGCTGCAGATCCTGCTCCCCTCTCACCTTGCTCTCCAATGAGGGTGTAGTAATGATGGCTCTTCATCCAAAGCATGAGCCAGTGGGCTGGAAAGCACTGGGCTGCTCAGCGGACTGCACTGAATAATGTTTTGAATGAAAATTTCTTCTGATCACACAGAGGATGGAAGTAACACCTTTTCTCCAGTTGTATCACAGCCCCATGTGCAGTCAGTACACTAGTAAATGAATAATAATTGCTTCTTTCAGAAAAGAAGCAATTGTAAAAAGTTCCTCTTCAGCTCTCCTGTAGCCCCCTTTAGATACCGGAAGGTGCTATAATGTCTCTCTGGAGCCTTCTCTTCTCTGCCTGAACAACTCCAACACTCTCAACCTGTCTTCATAGGAGGCATGCTCCAGTCCTCTTGATCATCCTTGTGTCCCTCCTTTGGACTTGCTCCAACAGGTCTATGTCCTTCTTATGTTGGAGCCCCAGAGCTGGATGCAGTACTGCAGGTAGGGTCTCAAGAGAATGGAGTACAGAGGGAACATCACCTCCCTTGGCCTGACTCAGTCACCCCAGATTCTGCTAAGTTCCACATTTCAGATTTTTGGATGATTTTGTGATACCATAGTTACTATATATAGTGCTGCTGTATAGTTAAAGACCCAGAATAAGCCAGTACCTCTGTGGTTTCTACAGATATAAGTAAAAACCCGAACAAAATCACCAAAACCATATCACCTGTGCTTAGTTGGAGAAGGACATAGATTTTCCTTTGGTGTTGAAGGCTGAAATCAATAGTGTTTGGAAGCTGATGCTGTTTGATAAGTAGGAATTATCAAAGCTCATTTCACAGCTTTGAAACCTTTAAAAACATCCCCTTTATAACAAACGACCCTACAACCAACCAGGACCAAGTCAGAAGAACAATCAACAGCAAACTAAGTTGTACAGTAAAATAAAAAAGAAAATAAGAACGTGCCTAAAGACCTGAGGAAGGCAAGTGTTCCTGTTGCTGATGTGTTAAGAGAAATGATTGCAGAATAGTTTATGCATGTGAAGCATGACCCTGGTAACTGTCCAGTTCAGTCAGCTGAGGGACAGCATCCTTTGCCAATGGAAGGGACAGGCAGCACCACAGAGCTCTGCAAGATTTCATTTACTATGGATAGCACCATGAGTATCTTGTCTGATCAGCTTCACAGGGACTTAAAAAGCAGGATTTAGAAGTGACTGGATGCATCCTACACTTTCTGGATGCCTCTGCCCCTCTCTTTACTCCAAGTGTCCTCACCCAAGACTGCTACCTGGGTCTCTCCTCCCATGTTTATCATTGTGCAGAAGAGAGCCCAAAGCGTCAGGCACATGGAAAACGCTGTCATGCTCCAGTCCCAGAGTGAATCTTTTCAACTTGGTAACTGTTAATAGGCACTGCTAATGCTGAAACTGCTTCAGAATATAAACAAGACTTTCCAAAATTGTGGGGTTTGCTAGAAAATGAAACTGACCTCTGAGAGACTATAACAGATATGTAAATACCTGGAAAATGGAAGTCACAGGGTCTTTAGACTACAGTTGAACTTTGCTCCCTGTATTCTTCAGCTTTCCTAGAGGCCAGGATCACCCGCTCTCCCCCAAGGAGCAAGGCCAGCACCTCCCAGGGCGAGGAGGCTGAGGGGTCACCTCAGGATCTCAGCTCTAAGATGAGAATGACAGCTGCAAATGTAAAATGTGACTTTTCAGAGGCATGACAGCTCCTGTTTTGACTGCAGTCTTTCATGTTTTCGGAAATTAAGTCAGAATTTTCCACTGAATGAAACATTTCCATTTCAGCAACAATTTCCCTCGCTTCCCCTCTCCTACCAAAATGCTTGAAATAATTTCAACTAAAACTGTAAACTGCCACACACAATTTTTATTTTCTAATTTTTTCTTCTTTAGGCCACCTAAAGCCCCTTTTCTGTAAGAAAATCAAATGTTTGGAGTTGCTGTAGTCTTTCTTTCTGTGACAGGTTTACAAGGGCAGAATGGTGCCCATGCTGAACTTGGTTCCTCTCGTGGAAATCAGAAGCCCTGGAAGGACAAAACTCAGAAACGTTTCATTTCACCTCTTTGCACCTGCCTGTGCATTGTGTAAAATGCAACCAAATTGCATTGGCCTCAAGCAGCTCTGGGTGCAGGACAGTGGCAACCAGGTGCTTCTATTCCTCACCTACAGTTCCCCACCACCTTCTTCCAGCTACCATGGAGATTCCTGCCTTCAGCTGCTCATCATTGCCCACTGCAGGGACATGCTTTTAATGCCAGCCCAGGTCATTACCCTCTTGAGCAAACTGGGATTCAGCTGCTCCAGCTCCTTCAGGGCAGCCCAAAAGAGGGTAGCAATGTCACCCATGGGTCGTGCCTGTGGATTGCCCCATTGCAGCCCCATTGCACACACCCAGATTCCCACAGCCCAACTGCTGGGCCATGAAGATCTACAAACAGATAACCAGTATAAATGGAGAGTTGGTCTCAGCCTGCGTAAGCATCACAATTAGGAATCTACAGAGTGTAAGTACCAATGATTGAAGCATCTGAGTGAGCTTCCCAAAGGAAAAACCCAGAAAAAGCATTTGCTGAGACCATTTACCGACAAAAGCGTAAAGACTTAAACAATCCTTGTTTCAGGCAGGAGGCAAATAAGGAAAACAATCCAGAACTGCTGTGTCTGAACAGCTTTGGGACAGTAACAGGATTTGTCCATCCGAGCACAAAATGCCCATCCTTGCTGTCAAGACCCACATCTGCTTCCTTCACACCATGGTTTTGTCCAGAAGTTTTCCAGTTTCTTTCAGCTTGCTTCACTGGAGTGGACTTAAAGGACAACCTCGATCATTGTCATCCCCGGGACTGACAGATTCTGAGGATTTAAGTGAGGTTAAAGCCTAGTCTGCTTCATCATCTTTGTTGCTGAGATAAATGAGTTACCAAAAAAGTGCAAGTTCGGGCCAAGTAAAAGAGGCAACGCAAGATTTACAGATATGTAAACTTGACTTGGGACACCACTCCTGGAGGCTAATGGAATACAGGAAATTACATTGGTGGTTCACAATTACTCTGGTCACAGTCCCTTATGTTTCTTTGGCTGCAGAGGCCCAAGTCTGGCTCCTGGGAGAGGGGAGGATGCAAGAGGCTCAGACCAGCCCAGGCTGTCTCCTGCTTTCCCAGCGCATCGGTGCCACCCAGCGTCTGCTCCGCCTCACTGCCGACATGTCCCATTGGAGCAGCCCAGGGCTGCGGCAAAAACAGTCTGGAAAGTGATGAATTCGCTAACTGCACGTGAGTTTAGCTGGGTGAAGATATATGTGACACGGAAGACGCACAAACTCTATTGCATCCATAGGCATGCGGTCTTTGCGGCATTATACACCGGCGAGAGATGAATGCTGGTCAGTTATTTCATAGAATCATTAAGTGGCTTGGGTTGGAAGAGACCTTACAGATCATCTCGCTCCAGCCCCTCCTGCCATGGGCAGGTTGCTCAAAGCCCCGTCCAACCCGGCCTTGCTCACTTCCAGGGATGGGGCATCCACAGCTTCTCTGGGCAACTTGTTCCAGTGCTTCACCACTCTCACAGTAAAGAATTTCTTGCTAATATCTAATCTAAATCTATGCTTTTTCAGTGTAAAGCCATTATCCCTTGTCCTATCCCTACATGCCGTTGTAAAAAGTTCCTCTCCAGCTTTCTTGTAGGCCCCTTTAGATACTGGTCTTTGGAAGGTCTTCCTGCCCATGGAAGTGGGGCTGGAACTTGATGATCTTTAAGGTCCCTGCCAACCCAAGCAATTCTGTGGTTCTATGTTTTCATCTAAAAAGTCATCATACTCCACAGCACAGAGGAAAGAAATAAACTAAAACCAAAAAACAACCTTAAATAATCCCTCCCCAAATCCATCAATTTCATTTAGTCTGAATTTTACTATTAACTGTTTAAGCAAGACACCAGAATTTTGAATCCTTTTCCCAATCCAATAAAAGCAATAGAGCATTTTATTTGACATCATATCTGCACAACTTCAGAAGACAAAAAAAAGGTTTAAGGATTACAGAACAGGTCCTCTCTGATGTTTGCAGAGGATCAGTACACTCTGAAACATGGAGACTGCTGCCTCCTGCAGGAGACAGGATAGTGGCCTACGCAGGCCAGACACAGCCCTTGCCGGTGGGAAGGAGACGGGAAGAGCAGACAGCGTTTCGCTCTGCTCAGCAGCAAGGTATTCCAGCTGCCCAGGAGATAAATGTGGGAGGTTTCGGCAATATAAATAGCTATTGCGTTAGCACTGGATTAACAGGAGAAAGGCCAAGCTTAATCCCTCTTTTAACATGCTCCTGCATGCTGGGAAAAGGGCTAATAAAGAAGCTCTTTCCAGAGATGAAAATTTCCAAAAATGCTTTCCAGAGCATTTTGCTTGAAAGAGGAAGACACTGAAGGAAAATACATCACCCAGAGTAGGAATCTCCTAGCATTAGTGGCTAAAATTCAAACAGCACTGTCCTATTGTGACTTTTTTTTAAAATCATGTTAACAAGAAAGAGCATCTTAGATGTTGCTCCATTATTGCTTCCATGAAGCGAACTATCAGTAATGTAGATGTTATGAGTATTTATCATCTTTCAGGACCTCTCATTGTCTCCTCAATCACTGCAGTGCAACACCTGTCAAAACTTGCTTTTAGTGCAATAGTTGAATAAATAAATATGAGGAAAGCTGCAAATGAAAAGAAGAGAGAGTGATTGTTATTGTGATAATGCCTAGGGAAGCAGGGCACAAAGTTGGGTGGTAACTACATGCAGTGGCGAGAGACTTCGAGACACAAGATGCTGAAGAGGAGAGCAAGGTTCTTCCTTTCATCTTAAGGGATTTCATTTCCTTCTTGCAAGGAGAAGGCACAAGAAGGATAACCATGGCTTGTGCAGCAGTGTCACTCTGGTCAAGTTTTGTATATGGGACAAAACAGTATCTTCATAAGAGATCTCTGTGTGAAAGTAGTAAGGGAGTTAAATCACTGTACTAGATTTACCCCCCAATGCATCCACTGCTACAATGTGCTGTGCACTTTATAATCCAACAGCAAAGTGAATTTTTTTTCTTAAAATTCAGTGCTAGCTAAGCAAAAATGTACTATCAGACTTGCTAGGATGGATAAAGCCAGTGGCTAATGCAGAGATCTGTTTACTACTCACAACAGCTGCAGCCTTTTGAATTTGATGGTTTCCTCCTAAAACTTGAGAAAAGTTTTTGAAGGATCACGGAATTTTTGTGCAAAGGGCACACAAACACAATGCCTGATATTCACCATTCACCAGATAGTAACTGAGGAAGATGCCTGTCTATCCCCTAGACACCACGCAGCCTGCTGAACAAACAGGGTTTTAAAATGACGAACGATTTGGCACCCAAACAGGCTCAGACTTAGGGGACTTGAACAATCTTTTGCTCAATGCTTGTTAAGCAATGGCACACAGGAGCCTGGTCTGCACCTGGCAGTTCTGGCTGTACTAATAGTATTGGATCAGTAACTAATGAGAGCTGTCAGGAATTAGCAAGCACTGCTTATAAGGCTGTCACTTGAATCCAGTTCCCCCCCCACACACTCAAAGGTATTTAATCAATTTTTCTAAATGAGTGTTTACTTTTCACATTAACTCATCTGAAAAATTATGTTGATAGCTTAAAAACAAAACAGAGAGGGAGAACATGCAGTTCTAGCAATTGCAAGGTCACAAAAATTTTTTTCTTGAACTCCCTCCTCCCTATTTCCTCTGCTTTGGCCATTTGGTAGAGCAAAGCACATTTACCAGCCCTGCGTGTACCTGTGTCCAGCCCATTAGTCCTCTGTTGGGGAAACAATGCCATATATTCAATTGCCTGACTTGCTTTTCAGAGCATATGAAATGGTCATAAATATAAGTATGCTAAAGAGCAGGAATGTTTATTTATTGCATCAATTGCCCAGCAGTGGAACCAGTGTCTCATGGCTGTTTGTTCTTGCACCATAACCCAGCTCTGGGAGGCATCATTCATTGAGAACTGAGTTTTGGTTTCACCATCTGTGTATAAGGAATAGTTTACTTAAAACGCAGGAGTAACAAAGACAGTTTCCATTGATATACAGTAGATAAACCTTTCTCAGTCAGAATGATGCCTTACAAGAGGCAGCTTTCCCAGTCCAGGTTTTTGGTTCATTATTTGGTTTTTGTTCTGATAAGGCAATTGCAGTATAATGTGAATGCAGTATAATGGAAACTGCAAACTTTTTCTTTATTCCAAGCAGAAAGTTGTCCCTGGCTATTGTAACACCCAGATTTTTGTGTAGAGAGAAATTTTGGGATAAATGGTGGTACCCTTTTCTAATTAAACAGTCCCTGATAAATGTTACTCAATGTTCACCTTTGTTCTCTCATTGATCATATTTGAAATAGAAGAAAACAACAGGGAATTTTAACTTGATATATCAGGTCTTGATTCTCTTCTTTTTTTTCTTTTTTGCCAATGAATCAATTTAATTTTTGTTGTCCTTGGGTGGGCAATAGGAAAAAAAAAGGTAAGACCATATCAGGAATCTTGTTTAAAGGCTTAACGGAAGGTGCATTTTTTTTGGCTGAGATATAGTGGAGACAGAACACTGAGATTTTATTTCTTTTGAAATCTGTGATGGCAACAATTTTTCCAGCTCCCTTTTGTTTATCATTTGGTAAACAAATACTTCATTTCTTTAATGAGACAAAGAACTCCTGAGTCAAGGGAGCTAATGACAGTACTTGTTCTTATATATGTAGTTTAACTGGCTAAAAGGTCACATTGTGTCTATGTGTATACACACATATAACTGAACCACTAGAAAATAGAGTTTTGAAAGCTTCTGTGATGAAAGTGACATACTTTGCTTTTAAGTTGTGTTTATACATGTATATATGTGTAAGAATAAACTTTTTTCCCAGCTGGAACTTATGAGATTTTGAAAACCTAAGAAAAGAAAGAAAATTAGTGAGAAATATTTCAGCAAATTTAATTCTCACAAGTTTTTTTTAACTTGCCAAGAAAACAACACTGTGAGGTCCTCTCAGAACTGAGACAATGGCAATGACGTCACTTGAGCCAGCTTAGAAGTAGCACTGTAAGAAGCAGTAATATATTACACCTTGTACCTTATTCCTGTGTTATAGAAGAGATTTAACTATTCTCTCTAAATAGACTCATTTAGCATTAGTTGCTTAGCACTAGTAACTAAAGCACATGAAGCTCTGGGCTACAAGAGGCAACTGAGAGTAAGCTTTTTGAGAAAACTAAGGCTGCTAACAGAACTAGCTGAATCCAGCAGATGTGAGTGAAATGAAGAAGATAAGGATGAAGGAGACAATTTCAA
Organism: Manacus vitellinus; assembly: GCF_001715985.3. Lineage (NCBI taxonomy): Eukaryota > Metazoa > Chordata > Aves > Passeriformes > Pipridae > Manacus > Manacus vitellinus. The sequence goes on from NW_021940750.1 coordinate 28,105,736, forward strand.
GAGAATGAGGTAACTTCAAAAGAAGACCAGGCCAGCAACAAAAAAAAACAGTAAGAAATCAAGAGACCACCAACCAGAATTAAGTGACTGGACTTGTGGATTGAGCGATGGGTGGTACAGGTGTAACTGAGGGGCATGATCTGGGTAGGGGTACCTCCAGGTTTTGGTATTCCTGCAGTAGAAGACAGCCAGTATCTGTTTGCTTTTATGTGGAAAGGTCAACAACTAACATGGACTCTCTTGCCCAAGGGTTCACTGGGTCTCCTATAATGTTATCCTATTTGCTTAAAGATGACTTGAAAGATATTGTGAGGATTTTCAGGCACAGTAGGATACTGCAGACTCTGGGTCCTGGGGCAGAAGCTGCCAAGGCAGAGGGAGTGGAGCCTATACAGTGGAGTCCCAAGAGAGAAAAGGATTTCCGAAGTATAAAAGGATCTTTAGCTTCTGCTCTGGCACTGGGATTGCTGGATTAATCCAAATCTTTTGCACTATGGGTGCGTGAGAACAAAGGAGTAGTGAGTGCAGCCCTTACTCAATAGCACGGGGTCACACTGCCGCCCTGTGGCTTAGCACTCAGCTCAACTGGATCCTGTAGGGGCGGGAATAACTTGCGTGAAAGCAACAGCAGGAACAGTGACTATCACAGAAAGAAGCAGACCACTAACCCCGGGTCACCCAACAACCCTGTATGTCCAGCATGAAGTAAAACTGATTTTTAAGCAACATGTTATGCAAGCATAACATGCCACAAAGGGCACATCACTATGTATTAATGGTTTTAAATTAGGATAATATTACTTTAAAAAGATGTAATATTCTGAATCCAGCAATTTTACTGTCTGTTCCTGACAAAGATGAGCCCCACTGGGACTGTGCTAAGGTAGTGTTTCACTCCAACTGCATACAGGAAGATCTGCAGGATCAGCCTCTAGAGAACTCAGATCTAACCCTTTTCACTGACAGATCTTTACACTATGTGAATGGAAAATGATACATGGGCTACGTAGTATGAAGAAACCTAGAAGTACTTGAAGCAGAACCTCTACAAGCCTTGATGAGTACCCAAGGGTCTGAATTAACTGCGTTAGCAAGAGCAGCCTGGTGGGGACATCAGCCGCATTTATTATTATTGCAAATAAGTTTTTGGAGTGTGTCATGCAATGGGTATGCTACGGAAAGAATGGAGTTTTCTTACCTCAGCAAGAAAGAGTATTCCTAATGGAACTGAAATCTGAATGCTGTTGAGAGCGATTCAGCTTCCAAGGGAAATTGCTGTACTACACTGTCCAGCTCATACAAAAGGATACAGCAAAAGGGGAACAAATAATGAATTGGCAGCTAAAGCCACTAAAGCTGCTGCCCACCAACCTATAATGAGTGTGCCACCACAATAACTCCCTCTGCTTATGGTTGACCAGAAATCAATAATCCAGCCCAAATATAGGCAGAAGATACCCTGGAAGAATGGGCTCAATGGAAAAGTTGTGAGGCTGTGAAAGATGAAACTGTAATTTGGACTACTGGGAGACAGTCCATTTTACCGAGAAAGTATTTAATGACTTTGGCTATGTGGCTTCACGATAAAACACATGGAGAGATGATGGCCTCTAGGAATAGTGCTATGGGGTATTAGAAATACTTCTTTCCACCCTCTGGGGTTGTCACCAGCAGAAATGTTTTGGCAGGCACTTGACTGTATCTGCAACCTTTGTCCCTGTTACAACCAGACTTAGATGAACAAGTTACCAAATTTGTACTGGGGATAAAAAAACACCTGCAAGAAGAGGGCCAGATGATTTCAACCTTTTTTATTATTGGATTGTCTTGTATACCTTAAGATACTAAAATGGTTACTCCAGTTCAGATATTAAACCCTTTCTTGTATATATGTTTTGGTTCCCTTTGTTTTCTAGAACACAAGGACCAAGGAAAAAATTCCAAGAGAATGAAGTAGCTTCAGAAGGCCAGCCCAGCAACAGTGAAAAACAATAAGAAATCAGGAGACCACTAACCAGAATTAAGTGACTAGATTTGTGGATTGAATGATGGGTGGTATGGGTATAACTGAGGGGCATGATCTGGGGTAGACACCAAACTCAAGCTGTAACCTGAGAACTAACAGAAGAGGAATTGGAAACCATCACTTGGACTTTATGTTAATCAGTGGATCCTAGAGTCATACATCCTGTTACGGTGGCCTGTGTGTGTAAATCCATAACACCTGTCAGCTTATACTGCTCAAGGTATTGTCATGAGGAAAGGAAAACAAACTTTACTCCTAAAAAAATCATCCACACTACTAATTAGACTGATATAATTATATCAATATTAAAAGAACATCAGACCTCTAATTAGCCCAATGGTACCAAAGCCCATAAGTAATTTGTAGTGCCCGTTCTGCTTTTCCAACTCAGGTTTTGGGTCTGTGTTCTCTAACTGCAGCTCTCACCTACAGAAATTTGGCAATTTGTACCATCTTAAGTTGGTTGCTCTGGAAACTGGCTACAATTTCTTCCAGTTTCACAGCAAGAGATGCTGAGCTCCAAGGCAAACAAGCATAGCAGCTCTGTTCACTTGCTTCCCCAGGCCAATGAACTTGCCGCAGGAGCGACAGATTATTTTTCTCTTTTTTACTCACTCTGAGGCCAACCCCAGGAGGAGCTTATGACTGACTCGCGAAAAGACTGAAGCCTTGAAATATCTTTCACAAAAAGAAGGTGAAATAGAAAATCTCTCACAGGCCAGAATCAGACAACATCTGCCGAAGTATCAAAAGGGGGCATGTAAGGGATCTAGAGGGTTACAGAACCCTCCCACTCCCCGATCCTATGACCACTGACATCATCCTACTTTTCTGAAATGACTATTGGGTATTACTTACATATTGTTGCTTGCCACATTATCAGTCTGTTACTAGTCATTCAAATCATGATCTTCTGAGCTCCCTCCTTTACCAAGTCATTCATCAAAAAACCTGGAATAGCTCAGGCACCCAAAAAACCACATCTTGCTAGCACAGGACAAGCAGTGGGTGTTTTAACACCCAAGAAAGCACAGGATTTCTTACCAGATTTTCCTCCTTGTGTAAGGCAGTATGAAGTGAGATGGTAAAAAAGTGTCCATTTCCTGTCTACTCTCTCCCTTAGGGACCTGGACACAGGGACTGATTGCATTAAGCACATGATACCTGACCCTTTCTGAGGAAGGTGCAAATTACCTCCCCTGTGCCACATGGCCAGTGTGTGCCTGGGCTCCTGGCATATGGCAAGGCAGCACTCCAGCTTCTGCTTTGCTAACTTGCTGTTTTATTAACACAGGGGAGGAGAGAAAGAAAAGGCATGGGGGATGTCAGGAAACTCTCCTGTCTAATATGCGAGATCCTGTCCAAACTATCTCCTCAGCAGATGCCTTAAACTGCAGGGACTCTTCCTTCTCTTGATAGAAGTATGACAGACCAGGAACTCTGTGACAGGGATGAGGTCAACCAGCCCCATGCAGTTGGAAAATAAAAATAAATGTTCACAAGCTATTAGGGTTTCAGTTTTCTGTTAGGTAGTACTGGTTACTCTTGCTCTGTATCAGCTTGTACCCTACCACTACTCCGCTGAGCTCATGTTTTTATTAATCTGCTTGAAAGTTGCTGTGACAGCTTAAATAGACTTAGTAAGTCCTTTAATTAATGGGTGTTTTAGCAGACATAAGCGGCCACAAAACCCCAAGATTACTTGTTTGAAGCTTCAGTGTAACTGCTGTGCCAGCAGAGCATTACAGAAACCATTTGATACTACATGTTTCATTAAATACTAAGATTAAGCTGCCCATATGGACTTGATGTAAAATTCTTCATGTCTAATTTGCACCAGTGGTACATGTGCAAATCAGAGCTGGGTAAAACATTCTGCCTTGCCTTCCTCTCTTCCTGCAATAACCTAGTTCACATGGGCATGGGACAGCTACGGGGTAATATTTTCCAATTTATTGTTTAATAACTTCTTCAAATTCACTAACGCAAATATGAGGTTTTTGATCTAGGTAGAGGACGCAGGGTGTAAGAAAACAAGGCAAAACAGGCAGTTGTAAGACAGCTTTCAGAGTTCGAGACAAGTATTCTTTTTAAGACACCGAGATATTTTTAGGTTCCAAACTCTGCTTGAGCTCCTGTGGGGGGCAGCATCAGTAGATTTAAGCATCCAGAGTTCATGCAGAGCACTGAACTCAGAGGCTGCAGAATAAAACTGGCACAACAGCATGTCCCACAAGCAAACATGAACCATCAAGCACTGGAACAGGCTCCCCAGGGAAGTGGTGGATTCACCATCCCTGGAGTGTTCAAAAAATGAGTGGACATGGCACTTCGTGATATGGTTTAGTGGGCGTGGTGGCATTAGGTCAAAGATTGGACTTGATGATCTTGGAGGTCTTTTCCAACATTCATGATTCATGAAGGCTGTAAGGAGGGCATAAGTGCCATGCTCTGTCTTGGGGAAGACTGTGAGTGTGAGAACTAGATTGTTAAACACGGGGAAATAGAACCAGCTGAAAAACTTCATGGCAATAATAGAGAGGAAATAACAATACTCTCACTGTCCCCCAACTCAGTTCACCTCACAATCTCATGGAATCAAAACCTGCCAAAATTCCTACCTCATGCAGATTTTCAGGCAGGCAGGAGATGCTGAGCTGTATTGTCAGGATCCAGACTTGATTTTGTTGATGAATTGTAAACAGAAATATATCATAAGACACAGAAAAGGTCCACCTGGTCTTCAAACCCATCAGGGATGCAAAACCAATGCAAGTTGCCTTTTCATAATGTAAAAATGTGATTAAAATGGCACAGAAATAAGGGCTTGCTTGTCTTTTCAGTTCTTTTTTTCAGCTTCCTTACAAGGAACTGTCTTTAAATTGCTTTTATTTTTCAGATGTCACATTACTCCAAAAATGTGCCTCTTCACATGAGTGAGGAAACAGAATCTTACCATCTCTTCTCCCTCAAAACATCCCCCTCTGCTCCCAAGGGCGTGCGACAAATAGTGCATTGCATGTCTCAGACATAACTGATAAGCTCTGTATGCTTATGATTAAATTGTCACGGCTCTTCCTCAGTAATGCATGGGAGCAAGAGAAAAGCCCTCCAAAGATGGGGATGGGGGGGCCTACAATTACTTACATAGATGAAAGAGTGAAGACTTTGTTATTCTCACGTAACCTGCAAGTGGTTGGAGGGGGCACTCAACTCCACAGACAAATTTCTTTAAGTAGTTGAGTAAATTGGTGCTTCCTATCATGACAGTAACACTGGTTCCATACTGCCTAAGACACAAAAACTCAGCCTTATCCACAGCTGGCAGGTGAGGGTGACCTGTCCTCTCACCAATACAGATTCCACTGTCTTACCTTTTGGGTGCTTTTCCCCTTTCCTTGCCTGCTAAGTGCAGACAGGATCAGCTATGAGGGATTTAGAAATCTCAAGTGACTGAAAACAGACACAGACTTAGGGTTTTATAGCAGATACAATTTAACAAAAATTCACAATATATTCTTCTGACATATTTTTAAAAATAATTTTAAAAAATACTTGCCTGGGTCAGGTTAAAATGATTTAAAAGCATAATTATCAGGAAGCAATCTTCAAAAGTGACATTTCATAACATAATCTTTTCTATTAAAGCAAAGATCGTGGTTCTAACATGTTTTCAAATACAGGCTTAACTCCAATATTAAAAAAACACTGAGTAGCAATGCTTATTCCTCAAAAATCTACACATCTTCCAAAGTCTGTCCTGGTCTGTTGCCCTCTTTACTTTTTTTTGCACATTTGAACACATAAATTAATATAGAATTAAGATAATTAAACCCAGTGGAGAACAGAACAGAGTATTATCAGAGGAGAAAGAAAATTGGGAGACATTTCCATAAGCAGAATTGTAGACTTGCTGGTAACACTAACTCTATTTGCTGCCTTTCTCACTGAGCTGGCTGCAGAAAAAGCCAAACCTCCCATCACCACCAGCTCAGATTGTACTCGCACTATATACAGCTGACCTTCCCCTGTCCTTTAAAGACATTACAATTCAAATCAAGTTTTATCATTAGACTATGCCCACAGTGAATTCTACCCACTAACTTTTACCCATCTCACAAAACGGAGTAATTATCAGAACTATGTGAAAAATAATTAACTTCTATTAATATAGAGAGTTAAGAAAAAATAAGAACATAGAAAAACAAGATCCAAGACAAGATTCAACAGTAACTAACCCGGTGTTAACTGAGCCCTTTAAACCAACATTTTGGTTTGTACCTGCACAACCAATACACAGGCAACATTCTTATACTATCTGTTTTCTAGCTGAGTTCCTCCATAAGTACTGACAGCCTTGAGGAGGATAGTTCTTGCTTCTGTCACACTGAGTGATCTTGCTCAGTTATCTAATTTTATTGATTTCTTCTTCTTGGCTTGCTTTTTGGACACAGTACTCAGAGCTGAAATGCCCACTGATGTCTGAGGCAGGAGCAGTCTTCCAGACTGTGTTGGGTACTTGGTTTTCATAAGGACTTTAAAGAGTGGTTGGGACAACATATGTTTCAGTTGTTTTTTCATTCCCTTCAGCATCTTTTGCTTCTGGCTTTCTTCTTGCTCATTAGCTTTTCTTCCTTGGGGCAGAAATCAAAGATACAGAACGTTACAACAAGAGAACAACTTGCATTGCAGACCTTTGTAGTGAGAAGTGCAGATGTTAATCTCAGCTTTCTCTCTCTAACAAGGTCACTCCCACACAGTCTTCCAGTCATCTGTGTCACTTTCAGATCACCCAGGTTGTCCACAGGATAACGAGATCAAGAAGAATCTCGACTACTGAGTAACCATAGCCCAGGTATCATTCTACTAAATCATTCAGCTGGCTCTCAACCCTGAACAGACTGAGGAACAAAGGGAAGGGGGCCCCAGAAGATAAGGTATGCATTCATCCAGGGCTTCTAGCTCAGGCAGGAGCTTCTTCTTTGTATTTTGTTACTTTACACATGCCTCATTTCAGCACCTGTAAACCAGGAAGTCCTTTCCTCTTTATACATAAAAAGCAATGAGGTTCTCAGATTTAATAACACAATAAAGAAGGGCATAGAAAAGATTTGAGACAGTTAATAGGGTCAGAGGTCTGAAATGGAGAGAAAAACAAAATCAAAGTTGTTGTAAGGTAAAATTGAAAGGGCACTACTAAAGCCTTTGTAACTGTGTAAGAGGCATTTCATTTATGGGAGGTATGACTGAGATTTTAATTGGTCTCCAACAAGCTACAGAAGAATCAGAGACTGAGTACAGCATGAAGCTGGCAAGTTTCTGGATGGCAATTACAAAATGTTTCACTTGAGAGCCCCAACTTACTTGGACTGGATGTGCTGTTTTGAAACTCATTACAAAGCACAGCATACTCAGATTATGTCAAAACAAGACAGCAGAGTGCTAATTATCTGAAAGCACTCCTGAACAATTTAAACAGAGACGATTAGCATTTGCTTGCAAAGTGGTTGAGAATCAGCTAGTCCAGCCATGAATAAAATAAATAAATAAATAAATCTAAACATATTTCGAAATTAAGGCATCTTCATATTTAGCAGCTAACAGGTTAGAGACAGATTCATCTGAAGTGACCTCTGCAGCACCTCTAATTCAGCCTGCCTTCAAAGAATTGGTAGGAAATGACACCTTCAGCTCCTAAAATATAAACACAATGTGGCACTTTACAGTGCATCTAAATATTACAAAACTTCATGGCACTGAGCTAATAGGCACCCACAATTGCAACAGCCCTACATGTTCAGGCACAGCCTGCAAAACATTTAATTTATAAAATATAAGAAATTATTTACTTCTAACACACCACCAAAAACCTCAGCAACTTGAATATATGTATTGGCCATTTTGCCCACACAACTCAACCTACATGAGGCTCACATAATATTTGGTGTTTCCTAGCACTTCCTAGCTGTTCCCACACAGAGCTGTCAGGCTCCTGTCCTGATGCCTGACTACAGGGAGAGACAAGCAGAAGCGAGGAAACAGCTTTTTCTTTGACACAGGGGGGACAAGACTCAATCAGGACATACTGAAATACTCTGAAATACTTGCCAGAAGCTAAACAGTTCTTGTCCTATGACATGTAGACTTGTCTGTGACTTGCCATAACTGTCACACCTCACTCCCTCAGCTTCAGCACTACTGCTGCACAATCATCCTGAAAACACCAGTAACACCACATACTAACGACACTCCTTTCCTTCCCCTTCTGCTCTGCACAATTTGAAGTTTCTCTGCCATGGTGAGGCTTCTTCCAGACACCAGCACTGTGGGAACAACTGAGCACACCCACAGACAAACATTTCTACTTGCCCATCAACATGTTATCATCAAGATCCATCTCAAGAGCCTCTGCAGCTTGATGGAGCCAGGAGTTGTGTTGCTTTGCCCGACTGTTGAAAAATTCTGCCTTCTCAATCTGCCTTGCCAAATTCATCCGCTCCTGCAACAAAAATACATTTAGACATTTTGATCAGGTTTAAATGTGTGGTACTTTAGCAGAATCAGTGTTTGAGAGCATGCATTACAATGCAACTGGGGTACAGAGACACTCTGGTTCCCTACCCATGTTCCAGGAGATGCCTTGCATAACAAAGACGTCATAATTTGCTAGTGTTTTACTTCTTCAGATCCACGATAGAATCTGGCTTCTAAAACATCTCAACTACTAAACATACCTGAATGTTAACATTCTATAAACAAATCATTACAAACACTTGAGAGACATCAAGAACAAATCATGATTCAAATACCCATAATTTCCAACTTACATATTTACATAGTACAGATCTCAGAGTTACTAGACTCAGCAGTAAGGGGCAGCCACTACCTTCACTAACTCCTGCAGGCCATATGGAAGGAACAACTCATGTTTTAAGGAACGCACCTGGATCTTGGTTAGGCACAGGACAGAATGTCCTGTCCTTCCCAGCTGCACACAGGTGGAACAAAGATGTCCAGCAAATCTAACCTGACCTGCAGCCTTCCAGCTGGGCCAAAAAAAATAACTAATTCACTGTGGAAAGAAACTCTACACTAACAATAAATAATAATCAACCAGCAGCAAGTTCTGCTGTTTGGAATGTGCCTGCAACTGTACAAAACAAACCCTGTGCAGGAAACTGAATAGTCTGGTGCTACACAGTAACAGCACCAGCCAGAACTGCCACAATAGTAAAGATGCAGAGAGAGAAGAAATTAAATGTGCCATAAACTACTAAATCAGTCAGTTCTAAGATCACTACAAGAAATTTTAAACAGTTTTTCCATCTTTGCAAAATTTAAGTTCTCTTTAGGTCTATCCTCTATCCTGGTTCAACCAGTCTATTCCTTCCAAGTGTGAAACCCCTTCAGACTTTTTCTGAGCTTGGATGAAGGCATACAGAAACAGGGAAGGAGTGTGCAAAAGGGACAGACATACAGAACCAGCAGCACTATTAGTCCTAACTACAGTGACTGTGATTAAGCCCAGTAAGTGTAAAGGAGACCTGACTGTTCAAAGGGACTCTGAGGCTCAAGTCCTGCAACTACAATTACAAAGACATCTCTTCTGGGAAGAGGAGTACTATTACAGATAGGAGAGAAGATCGTGAGATGGTAGCAGGAAAATTGAAGTGTGGAAACAATATTTATTTGCTCATTAATTGACAGAGCATGATAAGAGCCAAGAATACTCAGCAAGAAACACAGAAAGAACCTCTGAAGAAACACTCTTAAAAAACAACAGATTTCTTTCAGTAGCCAGAAATATTTAGTGGGTGTAAGGGGGCAGCAGAGGAGATGGGGGGGAAGGAAATCAGATTCTCTTCATTACTACCAAGAGGATAAAAAGAAGTCTGTAGAAGCATTTATTGATTTTCTTTCTCTTTCAGAAAGCTGCATCTCCTGAAAGATTCATGCTAAATACCCTACCTGCAGCAAGTCTGGGCTTTGAAACTTGCTGACATTATTCCCAAGGTGAGGATAGTGCTGTTGCCACTGGGGTAAACCCTGGGCTCTGTCCAAGCCAATTGGATAAGCCTGAACCAGAATACTATAAGGAAGATAGCTGCCGCATTATCTGACTGCTTGCATTCTCCCTTGTTCTCAATGAGTGTGCAACATTCAGACATTCCAACCCTGAATTCCTTTCAAATCCAGTATTTAAGTATGTCCCATTCCTACATAGCTGATATCACTCAAAACATTAAGAGAATGCTGAGACATGAAATGGTCTCTTATTCAAGAAGTAGAAAATCTGCAGTGACTAGATGCTTTCTAAAACACATTGTTTTGTAAACCCTAACCGTTGTCTATCTCCTTAAAATGGCCAATAACCCAGAAAAGAGAACATACCTAGTTTGACAGGGTTCAGTGGCAGCTGTGGCCTCACAGTATAGGAACTCTAAGAAAAGCAGACAACTCACTACTTCAACTGAGTAGAGGCAGGTGAAGACCACTGAACACCCCTGGACCTGCTACTGTTCTCCAATCTGTTCCTAACAAAAGAGGCTTTAAACACTGTACTTAGCAAAGCCATCCCAGCTCCCCAGCCACAAAGCATACTCGCTTCCCTATACTGTTTTTGGAAATCTAGTCAGGAGAAACTCTACATAACACCATACAAGAAAAACATAAGTGATGTTTATGTTCAAACACATTTCTTGGGCCAGTTATAATGGAGAAATCATAAATACTGCTTAAAAAAATAGAAAATGTGACTAATTTCATTTTCAAATCCAGGTCCTCAAAAGTAAATTTCACCTGAAATCTGGAAAGAACGCGATAGGTAGTATCATATCAGTAATGTAAGTAATATAAGCAAGCAACTACTCAGGCTCCAAAAAGACTGTTGTTTCTTTACCTTGATAGAAGTCATGCACTTGGTATCAACAGGGAAAAATGGCAGCTCTTCACTCTTCCCCAAAGTTTTATAAATTTTCCGAAAATTGATCAAGTCGTCCGGGCCAATCAGCAATAGGCTGAGGCCTTCATTGGCAGCTCGGGCTGTTCGACCGCTTCTGTGCACGTACAGCTCAGAAGTACGAGGGACCTGCAAGTGTTCAGAGAAGCCATGAAGCTGCCAGGGAAAGCTAGCAGCAGCCTGTCATGCTTTGGACAAGAGGTTGCCAAAGAATATTGCATTTTATACACACATAGTACATTGCAGGTAACAGAAAAAAGTAATGCAAAAAGATGATGTCTTGACACACTTTTTGTTCTCTGATCCAGCATTCTTCCTTGCATAATCTTTTGTGAATTTCTCCTAACTTCTGACCCTCTGTCATCTCACTTGCAAAGCAGCAAAACATTTTATGTGTCCTCAGAGATGAGTTATATGGCTGAGTCATTTGACACCTCTGGATATCAAAGTGAAGCAAAAAGCAAGGAGGATAATATCTGTTATGCCATTTCTGATATAATCGCACATTGATGAAGTGCTAGCTACTGCAGTCAGTCACTGCAGCAATGAGATCTTTAAGTACAAAGCACTAAGACAGTTAAATGATTAAATATCTATACTTGGGACTATACTATACATGGAATCAAGAATTATAGCTTTATAGTCTTCAGGATTTGGATCATGAAGATCTTATTTCAAAACTAAACCAATAAAAGTAAAACCATTAAAAATACTTAACCTGGTAGTGGATGACATGCTGCACATTGGGAATATCAAGACCACGAGCTGCAACGTCTGTTGTCAGGAGGACACAGCTGAGAAAGTGACAAAATTTAATGAACATAAAATTGAAGAGTAAATCATCTGCTGAGGAACATAAAATACAGCAATACAGAATCCTACCACAGCAGTTTAAGAAACGGATTTATACTATATCATCTGCTGGAACTACACATTCTGCTTTTCCTTACAGAAACGATACTCACTATTACATCAGAGGCAGTCTTGAAACAATTCTTCAAATAAAACTAAAAAATGCAAATGTTACCCTCAGCAGGTCTATATTTCCAATATAGAAATTCACTACCTTGCTTGGATCCTGTTTTCCTATGCTCTTCTTCTCTCTCAGTTCACAAGAACATTAGAACTAATTGCTATCTAAAGAAGAAGGGGGATATGTTCCCCTTGATGCCCTTTTCAGTGCACTGCCCAGGTTGGGTTTAAAAATATCTTTAGTTGATATGACCATACCATTAACAACACAGCCGATCCTTCAGTAGTACAGACATGTTATTAAAAGTTTTACCAGTTGAGAAAAATTACATTAATAACATTATATATTTAAATAACAGCTTTTTGGGGCTAAAATATCTTCTACCAACTTGCATTCAAATAAGCTCTCTCAGTAAATTAAAAGCCAGAAATATAAGGAGAGGATTCTGTTCTGACAATTAGTATTTCTCCTTACCCCTAGATACGATGAACTACTCAAAGATGTTGTTCTTTTATATAAATAGTCTACTACAGAGACAAAATTCTCCTTAGGATATGGAACAATTTGTTTTAAAAACATCTCCCAGCACCTGAAACAAGTTACTTTGAGGTAATGAAAATTTATTATGATTTTATGGCATCTGACTGCATATTCTATTGCTACAAGGTTCAAAATAAAAATAACAAGAGAAAATTCCATAGCTTGCAATCTGCAGAACACCATGAGAGATGGTCTCATAGATTTCTTTCTTGCCTTGACAATCTGCAGTTTCTGTAAGGGATCCATCCCACCTTGGCCAATGCTATCAATACAACATTTGCCAAGGGATACTGCAGATCCATCACAGCAATTCAACCTGTGCTCTCCCTGCTTGAATCTATTAACAAGGTACAAATTCCCAGACAGCATGCAGCAGTTTACAGCAGGACTAAACTGTGAGGCTTCGGGATTATGGAAGTATTGAGACCATCACCCTCCTGCCAAAGGCTGTTCCAAAACCAGCAGGAAACAATGTTTCTTAAATTGGCAGGACTGGTCTGCCTGGGTAAACCCTGGCTGCCCACCACTGCTGAAAGGTACAACTGCCCCTTCTCTTACATTGCTCCAGGATACCTTGACCCCCTGAAAGCTAATTCATCTAACTAAACCCACAAAATCGTAACACAGCAAAAAATGGTTAGTTTTCTAATGGCTTAGTGAGATTCAATGACTTACAGAGGATCAAATGAGCTGCAGAGCCAGGACATAGGCAGAGAGGTGTGCAGGATGGTCATGAAAGCCTATGTCTGAAAACAGGGCAAGTGACAGCTCTGTCAGCAGCAGTGAGCTGCCAGACCACAGGATAATTCAGGCTCCAGAGGACCTCAGGACATCTCTAGACCAACCTCCTCCTCAAAGCAGGACGAGCTGTAAGGTCGGACCAGGTTGCTCAGGGCTTTATCCAACTGAGCCTCAATAAACTCCAAGAACAAGCAGCCTGTTCCAAGGTTCAAGTGTCTGCACAGAGAAAAAGCCCTTTTTCATAGGTAGACCGAACCTCTTGTTTTAACTTACACCCATTACCCCTCATCCTCCTACCATGCACCACTCTGAAGAGCCTGGCTCCATCTTCTTGACAACCTTCTTTTAAGATATGAGAGGGCTGCAATTAGGCCCCTACAAAGTATTTCTCCCAGGCGATACAAACTCTGTGCCTTCAGTTTCTCCTCTTGCAGAGCCAGTGCTTCTTGAACACCTTGGTGGCCTTCCATTGAACTTGCTCCAGTTCATCACCTCAACTATCCTGTGAAACCTCATCCTTCATTGTTAATAACTTGAGCTCACGAACTTACGGGTACTCATATCCCCAGCTAGCCTCCTCAGCTTGCTCCAACTCTAACAGAGCTGCTTTCCCTTCCCACTACCTTTTACATGATTTTTTTCTCTACTAGGAAGTTGAAAATCAACCTACCTCTCTCGCTCAGCAAACCTCTCCAGGTTTTTCAGCCTTTGCTTTTGGTGCATGTTGGCGTGTAACGGAAGAGGATCACAATTTAAGATTGTGAGGAGAGAACTGAGGCGTTTTATACAGTCTATGCTGTTTGCAAAGACCATGGTTCTTCCTGGATACTGGAGAAGAAAGTAATATAGGTAATAGTCCTTCTCGTTTGTATTACAGTGGATTCTGGTTTCTGTCAGAGTCTCAACAGTAGCCTCCTTCCTTGTTAAGTCTATTACTTTGGGTTTGCCCTTTATTCCTATTTTTTCCATTAACAATTCTAGTTTGGTCTTCTTGTCCATCTTTTTAGCATTCTTTTTTTGTAAAACTCTTGTAGGAGTCTGATGGACTAAAGTCAACGTGGCAGAAAAAACAAAAGTCTGTCGATGAGGGTTATACTGTGAATCATTTAAGACTTCCAGCAACTGAGACAGCTCTAAGAAGTGACCTTTCTCAACCATTCGGTCTGCTTCATCAATCACAAGGCACCTGTCAAGCAGAAAACACACAGTAAAAATATACTTGTGCAGATAAATACAAACCTGATACACTTAAAAAGAACTTTTCCTGCTAAACACATAAGGGATGTTCTGCATATAAAACCAAAAGGAGCACTGGGTATGCTGGGGCAGCTACAGTAGCCTTCTACACTTGTTTTTGAAAAAACAGGCTTTTACTACTGTCTTTAATTGACATTTTCCTCCATCAAAATAACCACTGTGCATTTCAATAAAACACTATGAGACAAAAAAAAAAATAAGTGATCTTATGTAGTCTAAATTAATCAGTTAGTAAACACAATCAGGGTGCAAGGATGACTAGTTCAGTATCCAGCAGTATCCAATTCTAAAAGGCACATTTACCTGAGCTGACGAAGATTTGAAAGATGTGGGTGTCTCTCTTTAACTAAGTCCCACAGACGGCCTGGGGTTGCAATTACAATTTCTGGCTTTCGATTCAGTACACGTTCTTGCTTCTGTGCAGCCATGCCTCCAACTAGAATTGCAGTCTTAATGCCTAGAACATATAATAGGTTTTATTTCACTAATTTATCAGTCAATGTTTTTATGCAGATCCACTCAATGATTTTAAACAGTTTATACTGCAACTTTCAATAAGCATTTTGGTCAGGAAAATTCAGGGGGTTTATGTAACATCGAACATACAGCAATGTGCTCAATTTTACAGAAAAATCCTCATTATAGTTAGATGTCAAAAATAAAGTAGTCTTTCTCTTAGGGCACCTGTCTTCTAATAGCACAAAGAAACACATCCATAGCTGTTAGCTTTGTTTACCCATACTTCAGAGTCATGTTTTGTCAATTACATCTGCATGAACAAGCATATTCCTGCTATGAATAACCAGGAGGTCACTTCGTAGAATAAGACTGAGAAATGCTTGTCTTGCTAAATGACTGCTCGTTTGCTATGGAGTAATCCTACCAAGAAAGCTCCTGCCCAATTAATGATTCTTGCATAGTAGCACAGACCTTGAGTTAGCTTTAAGTACTTTGCTGAGGTAGTGAAAGGAGTTTAGTTTTGGAAGCTGACTACACATGGCTTATTTCACCCTCCTTCTTCAAAGAATACACTGGCCCATGACAAACTCAATGCTACTGTGCAAGACCCTTCCAGTATCCAAGCTACCACTGATCTCTCTTCCCTACTACTTGTGGAACACCATGCTTCCAGGTATGGATTTTTTTTCAAAGTGTGTTTGAGGCAATAAAGCAAGCCCACATTAAAACATTTTCTCTCCTGCTGCTGCAACTATGTATCACTTGGGCAGCAGATTTTTACACATAAATAGCTCTGCTCCTGTCAGAACTGTATGACATAAATCGATTGTTTCAGGCTAGCAGTTATAATAAGCCTTGTAATCAGCTGCAGACTGATGAACACAGCAGGATCTACAGACACTAAAGAAGATGTGCTTAAAAGTAGTGCAATGCACTACATATCCTCTTCAATAAATAATTACTGGTGTTGAAGAAGTGGTGAGTTCTTTTCCAATTCTCTCCCTCCTTAACAGTTTCATGTCCTCACTCATTCACGCAATAGATGTACTGACTTCTGGTTTGGAAGAGAAAGGAACAGGATGGAATTGCTTTCATCAGGAATATTACTCAGTAATACTCTATGGCTTGACTGCTGCAGGAGGCAAGTCAGACAATCCAGCAATGTGATCTACCCTAAAAATTTATGGCCTTACTTTTCTTTTTTTGATCCATCAAAATTATATATTTATACACACACACACACACACACAATTATATATGCTATATAAAAAGATTAATAGACCTGTCAAAAATTGAAATTATTATATATATTTAAAATTTAATATATAATGGAATTATTTTTTATATATAGCCTACATTATCCACAACTAGGACAAAGTTAGCTGTGGCTGGGTATCTAGTACCCATTCTGTGTTGTGAGAGCACAAGTCAATAGCTATTTGAAGGAAGATACATTTTAAAGCAAAATATCTCACATTAACTGTTTACTTCCACATGCATCTCACCGAAGAATCTTCACGTATTCTCACACATCAGTGACTACAAACCCCAACCCTTCAAAAGCCACAGCAATTTCATGATTTTATGGAAGAAAGTGTGGCACATGTTCTGGCTCAACACCAACGCCAAGATCCAAACACAGTGTAATCCGGGACATGGCCTGCAGGACCTACATACCTGTAAACTTTGCAACTGCATCAATGTGGTGCTTTACTTGTACAGCTAATTCTCTTGTAGGAGTGAGGACCAGTCCTAAAAGAGGTCTCTTTTTATGGGAGCCAACAGTTTGTGTCTTGTCACCTGAATCAAATTCAACATTTTCCAGAACCTTCACACAGCCTGTTGTGGAAGATGCATCATCTTCATCTCCGCTATCTTCAGCCTGCTGATGGGTTACTTTTTCTGCTTCATCCTCATTTTCCCAACTTGTTTCATCGTGATGCTGATGGGACTCTTTAGAAACACTGTCATTTGTGGTTGTTGAGCTATTTGATTTTTGCCACTGCAGCACAGAGTGAATCATTGGAATTGCAAATGCAAGCGTTTTGCCGCTTCCTAAAAAAACAAACAAGAATAATAACACAGACCAACAAGTCATTTATTTGAAAAGATGAGAAAAGCAACAGCCAATTGCACACTGTTCTTAAAACATACCACTGTAACAGACACAAATTCATGATCTTTAGAACACCAGAAACTTGCAGAAATCACATCTTTTCTCCTGTTCCCCTTATACATCTCCTTGAGGTCACCAATATCATATTTCCTGGGGAACAGGTATTTTTCCAATCTCTAGCAGGTCAGGTAGACTTATTTGTTCTGAAAGTGTTTTTTAAAAGCTGCAGTTGCAATCAAGATATTTTTAAAGAACTGTATGCCCGTAAGGAGAATACCATGTCCTAATTGAAAGTTCTGATCAACACTCTCCAAATAAAGGAATAGCAAATGAGGCCAAGGACAAGCTGGAAGGTACTTGAAGGATTTGCTTCAATTTACAGTTCTGTATTTACAACTTTCTAAGAAACTGTATTTTGAAATACTCCACTGCCTAACTTCCTGATCTAGTACCATTTTTACAATCAGAACACAGAAATCTGATTTAAAACAGATAATCCACTTTGGAGAGAAGGCGGTTGTCAAAAATGCTCCCAGCTTTAATTTCAGGGGTTCTTGGCACCAAACTGCCAGTTACATCCCTGCCACGTATTCCCCTCTGAAAAATCTGTCAGTATTAAAGATGTCAGGAAGAGCCTGGTAGCACATCGACCCCAGTTAAGGTTCTCAGATGTATCAGTTCATTGATCATCCAGAGTACAAGACACTATTACACCATTCCTGAAATAGGCCACTGCTGGGAAGCAGTCCTCTGGAAATCTAAATTCATGTCACAAGCCATAAAGGTTTGCCAAATTCAGCAATACAGATTTTTTCCTATTTAGGGGAGAACCTTAATATTAGTTAATAAACAGATAAGCCCAGTGTCATTATCCTGATCAATGCTGCTGCAAAGTCTCCTCGTATGCACTTCCCCACCTTTCTGCATGTCTGGGAGGTCTTTTATGACTTCTGTCTGCACTTGAAGCAGAAATTGTTTATAATCTGTATTTACAGATTATAAACTTACATACTTATATACTTACACTTACACAGTAAGATTCTGTATTACCAGAACATCTGTTTTTAAGGGGAAGAACACTGATGATCTTGAATTAAATGTAATGCAATTTGGCTGGTGCAAATGTCAGTACTGCACCCAGACAGATTATTGCTGTGATAATCAGCACTATTCTGCAGGCAAGATTCATCCACAAATTTAACAAATTATCACCTCACAGGACACGTTACCTTCGTAACACACAGACCACATACCAGACAGGCCTGCAAAACCAGGAGAAAAGTATATCTTGGTACTACAGCTCAAGCCAATTCACACTTTTTTAAATGGTTTTAGATTGTATAATCGTAGAGAGATAAAAGTTGGTTCCCTAACCAAAAACTTCAGTAGTTCTACATATCAATGAACAGAAAGGGTTAGACCCACTGCAAAAACAAGAAGCCTTGCCATTCCCTCCACCTGATCTCCACACAGATCTACTGCCATGTCAAAATCTTGATGTTCTTCCCAATGTTGCTACCAAAAAAGGAAGATTAATAGTTCTTTAACTTATCACATTCATCCCTCAGGTTCAATGCTAAGTGATGCTGTAGGATGTAGAAAAAACAGCTGGAGAGTTTCAACCTCTCCCAGTTGCAGCACCTCCTAAGAGACAGTTGTCCATATATCTCAAGTTGCTACAGGAACACCAGTGATCCACTGGGCCCTCTGGAGAGAACCTGGATTTCTCTCATGAAAGAATAAATGAGCAAAACACAGTCCTCCTACCTCAGGGTTATGCAAAATTATAAAGCAACAACACAGCCTGCCAGCAACCATGCTTTCCATTCCGCAGCTAGAGAGGGATTTGCTTACCAGCACTGCAAAATGGCACTTTTTTCCAGCACATAAACACCACTTAAATTTTCAGTTCCATTTTCAAAAACACTCCCTGCAGGGATTTCTAATCTTATTAAAGTTAATAGCACCAACCTAGCTTCTAATTAAAATAAAAATGCAAATGACTGCATATCTTATTAGTTAGTACACCTTCTTGCTTGAGAGCAGTAAATGACTTTACAGACAAGCACTGAGATAAGGCAACTGGAACAGATGAAAAGAGTGCAAAGGAAGCCTTTAAACCAAGGCAGCTTCCAATTGTGCTTCCTATCTTTAAGTTTTTTAGGGGAAAAAAAGTTGCAGTGCTAAAGAAGACAAAACTTCAAAGGTATAAGCAGCAAAAAAAGTTTGAAGGAACATAATGCTCTGAGACTTCACAGCAATAAGTAAAAAGAGGCTGTAACAAATATGGCCTGGGCCATATTCACGCTTAATGTTGTACCCAGTGTTTATTTACTGCTCCATGCTAGCACTGAATCATCTCCAGAGGAATCCAGTTCTCCACTTTGCCTTGCCAGGGGCACAAGTTTGGCTGCTGGAAAAATGACCCTGCTTGTTTCATTAATTCTGCCTTTTGCAGAGTATCACCCTACTGTTCCCAAAGCAAGAAACAATTTGAGAGAAAAAAGACTTCTGTCAAAAGCACAAAAATTGATTGAGATTTCAAAGCTGCATAGGCTGTACTTTGAATAGATGGAACATCCGCAGGTTTGTAAGTTACAAAGTTTTAAAAATTTACTCATACATTTAAAACTTTACTAATATGTTGGAATTGCAGAAGACAGAAGCTTTTCTCTCATGTATAAATGCTGCTGCTTCTACATGTAAAAACTTGTAACCATGGGTTGCTTTTAAAGAAGAGATGGGACGCTCGCGACACACAAGCAGTGTAACAGATTTGTACCTGTTTCTGCAGCACCAAGAACATCCATATTATCCCGGATGGCAGAAGGCAAGGCTAAGGCTTGAATAGGAGTTGGAGCACTAAACCCCAGGTAGCTCAAGGCCTGCAACACTGGTTCAGGTACAAACAGGTCCTTCCATGCAGACACATCAGCTTTTTGATCAGCTGAGGCAGACAGAACTTCTGTTGTCCAGTTTTTCCCTTTTTTAGAAGTTGTTATTGGTGGAAGAGCTTCCTGTGCTTGAGAAGCCTTGTTTTTAGCTGCCTTCTTTTTCTTTTTCTTTGGAGTGTCTTTTCTGCTTGATGTGCTCTCAGTCGCATGTCCATAGTCTTCACAATTTGCTTCTTTGATTATCTCACTACACTCTTCCTCTTTATCAACCAGCACATCAACTTCTGCTGCATCAGGAGCATTGCCTTTATCTGTTTGGCTTCTCGAATCTTTGTTTTTCTTTTTCTTTTTGGGAGGGACAACAGGTTCTTCCACCTCCTCATTGCCGCCTTCTTCTGATGCACTCTCAGCCTGTCTCTTCCTCTCTTTTACTTTCCCTACTTTGGAAGAACTTACCAGCCTGTACTCTGTAAGTTCCTCCAAGCATACTATATCTCGAAACTCCTCCTCAGCAAATAGATTGGGGTCAATTTCCACAGTTTTCCATTTTCCTATTACTTCAATGCCTTTTTGCTTCCCTTTAAAGGAAGATCTAAATCTCCATCCTTTTCTAGCCTTCTTTTTTTTACCTGAAAAAGAGAGGGAGAGAAAAAAAAAGGAATGAAGACTAAATGATATGCAAACAAACAAGAAATCCATGGCATAATTATTTTACTTTCTTCTTTAAAATATTAAAAATATAACTCTGACATTAGTAACTCAAATATTAATAATGTCAATATAACTACAGGCTAATATATATCACTATAACATATATATATTAGCCTGTATAGATATATATACACAGGCTAATATACGTAACTATTATATATATATTAGCCTGTATATATTTCTCTATATATAGGCTAATATATACAACTATTATATATATATATATATATATATATTACCCTATATAGCCTATACTATCCTATATTAGGCCACACCTGAAGTACTGTGTCCAATTCTGGGCCCCTCAGTTCAGGAAGGATATTGAGATGCTGGAGCAGGTCCAGAGAAGGGCAACGAGGCTGGTGAAGGGACTCGAGCACAAGTCCTGTGAGGAGTCTGAAGGAGCTGGGGTTGTTTAGCCTGAAGAAGAGGAGGCTCAGGGGAGACCTCATCACTCTCTACAACTCCCTGAAAGGACGTTGTAGCCAGGTGGGGGTTGGTCTCTTCTCCCAGGCAACCAGCGATAGAACAAGAGGGCATGGTCTTAAACTGTGCCAGGGGAGGTTTAGGTTGGATATTAGGGAGAAATTTTTTACAAAGAGAATAATCAGCCCTTGGAATGGGCTGCCCAGGAAGATGGTGGATTCACCATCCCTGGAGGTTTTTAAGATGAGACTGGATGTGGCACTTAGTGCTGTGGTCTGGTAACCATGGTGGGGTTGGATCAAGGGTTGGACTTGATGATCTCAGAGGTCTTTTCCAACCCAGTTGATTCTGCGATTCTCTCTCTCTCTCTATATATATACTAGTCTGTGGTTATATAGCTACACATATACGTATGTTTTTATATATATCATATTTATATACTATATTTACCTATAACATAACCGCAGGTTAATTTATTTAACCATATATAACCAAACAGAGCCGCAGGCCAGGCCTACTGCCTGGCACACCTCTGGGGATAAAGAGAGAACCGCCGGATAAATCCCCGCAGGCCCGAAGCGCTTCCGCCGCTGCCCACCCCGGGTACTAGCCGCCGGAGCGGCGGCAGGGCCCGGCACGGCCTCCGCCGGCGCACGCGGGAGCTCCCGGCACCTGTGCTTACCGAGCTCAGGAGGCCCAGGGCAGAGAGGGACGGAGAGCGCGGCCGCGAGCTCTGCGGGCTGTGCGCCCGCCACGGCCGCCGCCCGCCGCGTGTGCCCGGGGCGCCGCCATTGCTGCGTGACGTCACTCCACCGGTGCCGCGTGACGTCACTGCGCAGCGCCCGCCGGCGCGTGCCCGTGGGAGGTGGCGGTGGGCGGGGGGGAGAGGGTCCCTGCGCGCGCACGAAGGGTCTCTTAAATTGCAGCTCCGAAATGAGCGGCTGTGGTTGGATGTTACCAGCTTGTTCGCTGGGTATCATATCGGATTAGTCATTCAGTAAAACCCTTGCTATTCGTGCTTGCTTGCGTGCCAGTGTGCTCCTGTTTAAGAGTGCTGCGGGTAAAGCGGTGCGACTTGGGGAAAAGCTGAAGTGGCGGCAGGAGGAGCAAGCACGGCACCGAGGTCACAGCAGGATTTGTTTTTCCTCTCACATACTCTCTGCAGCTTGATCGTGCTGTAGGAAGACGGTGTCATGAATTATACACTATGATAATGGCAGATTTTTGTTTCTGCTAAAAGGGTGGCTGATGCTCAGAACAGCCTCTTTTGCTGTGAGACATGGGGGAGGAGAGGGTTAAAACCGGGAGGTTTCAAGGTGATAAGGGACCAGGACACTAGATTAAAGTGCAATTACAACTACAATTATTTCTTCTCTTTGTTATTTGCAGGTGCTTCCAAGTCCTGTGAAAAAATGGGAAAACAAAAAGAGTTGTTTGTTTCTTTGTTTTTTTTCTTTATTACTATTTTAAGGCCAAGGGAAGAAATAAGCATATCAAATGTTTTCAAGGACAGTTTCACTTCCCGATAATTATCATTAATGTTCTGGCAATGCACAACGTGAGCAGTTGCTTCCAATTCATATCCTCCTGTGAGGAAGGCTAAAGAGCATTTGATGCTTGGTCCTCGTGTTCTGTACAAAATGAGTTTAAATCAGTGACTGTCAGGAAGTCGATTCAGGGAGCAAAGTTTTATACAGTACCTTTAACTCTATGACCAGCAAACCCTATTTATGTAGTACTGAACTGAAGACAGTGATGCCCAATGGTGCTGTCTCACTGACAGCACCCCTTGAGCTGGTGCTGTGTCTTCATCAACAGCTTTAATGAGGGGTCTCAGCAGTCTTTATGCGTTCCTTCGTTAAAAGTATCTTTCCTTCCAGGTTATTAGATTCAAATTTGCGAGTGACAATTCTGCTTGTTTACAATTTTTCCATTTTCCCTCTTTTTATTTTACTGGATATTAGCAAAAGCAAATTTGCAGAAGCAAAAGAAACAAATTACGCTGAAATTCTGGTGTGGCTGACTGAATGTTGTTCCTGAATAAAGAATAAGAAAAAAATTGTGGACGGGAGAGTTTTTAGCTGTTAATCTTATGTCCTTATGCTGTATGTTGTGTTAATCATATGTCCTTATGTGGTTCCAGAGTTCCCAGTTTTTTCCTAAAAGAAAGATATAACATGGAAATGACTTGCTGAATTATACTTTTTAACGTAATTGTGGACATATTTTCACAGGACATAGGAGTTATTCTGATTTTTTTTTTCAGTAAGAATTCAGTTGTATATGCAGCTGTCTTTTCTGCTTGATCAGTATTGAGCTCTATGTATTATTTATAGACTAAGGGATTGAAATTACAGGCCCTAAATCTTAATTTGAAAGCAGAGACATGCCTATTTGTAACGAGCCTGGAGATTCAGAATGATCTTACCTAAATAGACATGGTACCTTTTCTGATTGCCATGGTGTGAACTGGTTGTACAAGAGGCATTGATTATTTGAGTTGCTTTGAAATGGAATAACCAAGGGAACTAAACATTTGCTTAGTATTAGAGTGACATTAATCTCTCTGAACCTTTGTCACCTGAAAGAGACGCAGCTTTGTTATGTTGTGACAAGGTTCTGTCAATAAGAAGTGCACCTTTGTGTCCTAACAGAGAGTCAGCTGATAGACTCCTGGTAAATACAGTTCCATTATCTACAGTGCCAAATGACTTCTTAGTAAAAATACCAGTGACAAATGAAACAGAGGCCTGCTTTACCCCCCCAGGACTTTTTTAGATCAACAGTTACTTAAATACCAGGAAATCGTGAATTGAAGAGAATAACCTGTATTAATAAGTTAACGAGTCATGTCATTTGTCTTGCATAACTCACGTCAGTACATACATATTTTATTATTTTATCAATAATTTCGAAGTTATTTAAGCCAGTATGTCTGAGAGCCAAAGAGAACTTGAAGGGTTTGATGTCTTCATTACAGAACTTTACTCGACAGCAGATCCTGTTCTTCCCAGCTGTAAACTATGGTCCTGCAGATCAGTAATCCAGAGATTGTGGTTTGGTCTCTAGTGTGCAATATTAGATATTATATGTTTTGTCAATTAATATTTTGGGTTTTTATAAAATATAAAAGACTTCTTCTAAGGTAGGTCGAGTAAGAGATTGCTTTGATGAATACCTTTAATTTGTGTAGCTGAATTCAGCACCAGGAACAGTTGAATCTGCATGTGAGCAACTGATGTAGGCTTTCACATACTAATCAAATTCTTTGGCTTCTCTCTTTTTTTCCCTTTCTTTTGTTTTTTTGGCCTCTTGCAGGAATGTCAGTATCTGGTTAATTACTGATTTTAATAGCCATTACTGCTAATGAAAAAATATCACCATACTGTGATTTATATTAATACTCATGGTACACTGTGTGCATGAAAAACATGCAGCTGCTGGCCAGTGGGGGACTTGATGCCTCCTGTATTTTGAAGGCTGTAGAATTTGCTCTTCTGTCTTTTCTGGCATGAGGCCAGATGAGGCTTGTCGTCCTGTCCTGAAGTGCCAAGGTAAAGTCTTGGTTCTTGGGATCAAGGCCTGTGTTTTCATATTCAGAAGTTCTGTAATATCATTCTATGACTGATAATATCTTAAGACATAGTGCCATAAAAATAATAACTATGGGAAATGGGTTGTTAACTGGAGGAGAGTTTTAGAACGGATTCTTCTTTCTGTCTTCTGCAGCATTCTGCAATATTTTTCTATATTTCTCCAATTTATTAGTTCTCTATTGTTAAACCTATTTTGAAAATATATGTCCCTTTGCCTGTGCTGCCTATTTTTTCTTTTTCTCTCTTTACTCCGTCTTCTAACTTCACAGATGTGTTTCTTTCTTAGCTCTGTGAAGTGTTTTGTCAAAGACATCATGCTGCTCCTAGAGCTAATGTGTTCTCAAAGCCAGGAGAAAAAGATAATCTCCATGCATGAGATTTAAGAGTACTGGCATGTTTAACTCTAGTTAAAATAGCAAAGACTGTTTCAAGAACAGAAGAAGAAGGTATGATTGAGGAATGGCAAAGACACCTCCATTTAATGTGAGGGAAATATTTGGAATGGTTGCAAATGCAGTCAGATGCAGTAGATACTTCAGAATATATTTTCAAGGGAAGAATTATAAAGAAAGTTAAGAAGATAGCAGGAAATTAAATAAGCATCAATACTGATTAACCCAGGGGCGAATGGTAAATCAGGCCATGTCACTTAATAAGGTAACTGCTTTTCTGGGCAGAAAAATAAAGGTCATCTAATCTATCTGGACAACCTCCAAATATTTTTAATATGGGAAATGATTAATAACAAGGAATAGTAGAGAACTTTGAGGTGAAAGGAGTTTGCTAAAGAGGAAGAGCAATACATGTTTCATTTTGGGGGAACACATTGGTGTGTACATTGATAGATTATCAGTTATATCAAGTTTACTCAAGGAGTTTCTTAAAGTCTTGTGGACTAATCTTATTTAACGAATAACTGTGATACAATATTAAATTTGCTGATGACACAGTTATTAATACAGAGGGGAATTATGATATCAAGGCAGATTGAAAGGACCTTGAAGACCAGAATAATCGGATGAATATACTTATGCAAAGTACAGCACCGGTCAGCTAAAGCGAACAGAATTTATACCATTAAGATGGGAGTTAATTAGTTTCAGATCACTGTGGATGACAGAATTATTGACCACAAGATAACAGCTGTAGTAGATTTGGTAAACTAATTCCTGTACAAACATTCATTCTTCACAAGAGGCATTACTTCCTTGAAACTTTCATTTTCAACGCTGTATTCTGACCACTTTAATTCAAGAGAGGTGAAGTCAAACTGCAGCAGATACCAGGGGGACTGCTAGGGTGACCAGGGGAATGAAGAGCCTGTTTTAGAAATGAAGACTAAATGCTGAGCTTAGCTTTTAAAACCCGTGATTACAGCAGATATGACTGCAGACCTTAAATACCAGGAAAGGGAGAATAATTTAAAGGAAAGGACAACACTAGCACAAGAAGAAACTCGGTAAACTGGCCAACAGTAATTTTAGGTAAGAAATCTTAAGTTTCTACGGCAACCAGTGAGTAAAGAATACTTGAAGGCAAAAAGTTGTTAGTTTTAATATGTTTGACATGAGTATGACAGATTGTTCATGGTTGTCATAGCAAGGAACTGGACTCATTGGCTTCCTCTTTGTTATGAATATAGCAGTGCCAGTCTTTGCTTTTGCAGCAGGCTGGTATGTCTTAGTACACTCTCTTTGTCTTCTGGGTCAGGGTGCTGGTAGAATGTGGTATAGACATCCCTACTGCAAGACTGATGGCACTGAGATTTTTGCCATTATTGTTCTTATTTCTAAAATGCAAATAAATTCTGCTTTATCTGGATATTTGGAAAAACTAATAAATGTGGGGAAAAAAGTTTTCTGTTTCTACAAAAGAAAATCATTCACTTAAACTTTGTAGTTTTCTATTAGATCCTACTACAGGGTGAAAAATCCTACAAATAGCTGGAAGATATGAAGAAAAATGGCACTTTCTATTTGCTCTGTTGTTATTCTCTCTTTGTGCATGTGCTATTAACTACTTTTGTATAGAGGGTAGTAGATCAGACACTGTAGGAGAACATTACTAGTTCTTACAGAAAGACAGAGAGAACAAAGTGATTGCAGTCTTAGAGATTTTATATATTACATAAAAACAAATTTAAGGATCTTTTCTGTGTTATCATATGATCTTTTTGGGTTTTTAGAGCTTATTGGAGGGAACTAAGTTACAGGAGAGAATATGGGAGACCAGGCTGCAGATGATGAAAGCACATTGAATACAATCCATTGCTTTTTCCTTTATAACCCATTTAATTACATAACTATTACAATGAGATGACCCAAGCGGCAAAAGAACAATCAAAACTTTTCTGCAAATGACAGCAGTAAAATGAAGCAACAGTTTCTTAGCAACAATTTAGAAAATATGCTAAATAATATTTTTTGCTGCTGAGGTTTGTGTATGCTACACTCCAGGCATTGTTCCAAAGTAGACTAATATTTTTGTGCATGTTTCTTTTATATTAATCTTCTTACAGGTTTGCCTTAACATGGAGTTTTTCTGAAGAACCACTGTTCATGGAGACATTCTCACCTGAAGTACAGAGGGAATAAAAAAAATCTTGTTTGGTAAGGCTAAAGCATTAGATGGAACATTAAAACTGCATTATTTTAAGGGTTTGGTTAACTGTAAAAACCAGTTCCAGTCAGAGGCTGCTCATTTGGAAATGGTGAGCAACAGTTGTTACAGCTCTGGCTGTCTCTCAGTAGTGGTGAACACACTGAACTGAACTTCTGCACAGTTCAGGTGCTGAGTCCTGAGCAGAACTGTGATTACACAGTGCATAATCTTCACAGTGTACATTATGAAATAGTATTTATTTTTCTGTGGAGTATTAAATGAAAGAAAATGGGAAATGAAGAATGAAATGTTTCATTTAATTTTGATGTTTATGGTAATTCTTCAGTTGTCTAAATTAAAACGAACAGAACAAAACCCCAAGAGAAAGCATTACTTTCAAGTTGACCCAAAACATATTGCCTTTTTCCCCCCAACATAATAAAAAAATATTTTGCTGATTTTTTCCTCCATTTTAGTTTCACCATTGCATAAGAAATTCTGGCTTTTAATTGGGAATGCACACATTTTGCCTGAAAGCATTTCTTGTCATGTTCTTCTGTATCCCCCAAACCAGTTACTTCATATTTCAGCTGATTTCAGAGCAGTTTCCAGAAGACAGACACCTAACTGCTGGGTAGCAAAGGAAAACGGCCGTGTCTGACATGACAAATCTCTTCCCCCAAGAATACTTAGGTTGAGCCAGTGTACCTGAAGAATTCTTTAGGTACAAAGTCCTTCCACCTATTTTGTCTTTTTTTTTTTTCTTTGGTCTTCACCTGTATTGCATTTAGAATTCATTGCTTCAGAAGGCCTGAATAACACCCTCTCTCTTCTCCCACTCAGAATGGGTGCTATTTTTCTGGGTTCTCTGCAGTTGTCTCCATTAAGGAAGGATTATTTGAAATCAGCCTGGTATTAGCTTTGCAACCTTACACAGCTCCTGTGTTAAAGTGAAGGTTCCAATTCACTCTGGATTTCACAAAAGCAGCATGAAATAGCTCTTCATTCTAGTACATTAGCTATGACAAGGTTAGAATGAAGCTGAGAGTAGAGCTTTATTTGAGAGAAGAGAGGAGTGAAAAGGGGAGGAGCTGGAAGCAGCAGCAGTTAGAAGGGGGGTCATATGTAACTTTAACCATAGATGATAGTGAGAGACTGCTTGCCTGCAGATTTACTATCAGAGGGGATTAATTTTTATATATGTGGGTTTGGAACAAAATATGCAAGAATTTTTTTTCCTGTCAAATGTGTGGGTCAAAAGGAGATTTGTTTATATTTAATCTAATTCCTCCTGTGATCTTTAGTCCGGTATTCAATTTACAGAAAAAAATTCTTATTTTTATTCTGCTTTTAATGTTTCCAGGATATTTGTAGGTCTCTTTGATATATCTACTGATTTTAAAACTAATGGGAGTCATGGCCACACAGTGTTTCCTGGACTGAGTTAGAAGGACAGGACAGCTTTTTAAAGGAGCTGTTTAAATATTTATAAGAAACTCTCTTCCTTAGTGGCTTACAAAATTTATGTAAAATATAACATCATAAATCAGCCTAGTTGTATATCTAAACTCCATGTTCTTCAGTTTTTAAAACTGAGTTATGAAATTCCTGTTTTGAAAACTGCATTGAGTTCCTAATTCAAGGCACACATAAGGTCGCATAAGATCTCTTAAAATTCGTGAGAACTACTTCTCACTATTTCACAAGGTGAAATAACCACAGATTGGCTGTGAAAGAACTTGCAAAAGGATTTTCCTAAGTAATTGCCATAGGGATTTCAGTACGTTTTCCTAATACTTATCATTGGCAGAAGCCTGCACGTCAGGATTCTGAGTTTGAGAAAAGAACATTGTATAAAATTCTTTTTTTTATTTCCCCTCATGGAGATAGTTACTTAACTACTCTGAGAGAACTTAAGTTCAGTCATAACTATTGTATTTGCTGTCTGATGATGTTCCCTAGTTAAAAAGATAATGCAGAGGAGATGTTCAAAATACTGTTCTCATTTTAATTTATTGTTATGCCTTGAAAACTCCAAATGGTTTTGGTTTTCTATTACATAACACTTTGATTATTTATATATATTTTGGATCAGATTTTTTGTTGTACATTTGCAATTAATGGAGATGCTCTAATTTTTTACTGTTTTACTTGTTTAACTGAGCACAGGATTTGGCCTAATCGGTAGACAGAGAAATAACAGACAGGGAACCATGTTTATTTTTTGCTAGATAAAAGCTGAGGTACTTACCAATCACGGAATAAAAGTTACTAACATTCTGGGCAATATACTACATAGTATTATCTAATCCTTACAATTTCTGGAATTACTTTTATACTTTATTAACAAAACTTACTGGGTCATGTGGGCATTTCACAATAATAAAACATTGTAAAACATTGTAGCCACTCAAGCCTTTGTGAAATATTTACAGGGATTTTAACTCTGTGAGTGTGATTTGCTTAGTTGTGTTCCATATAATTATTGCAAATGCCACTGTCTAGAGGCCTGGTGAATAACTTAGCTCAGTAAATGCTGAGTCCAACTGTGTGTAATGATTCTTGTCCTGCATGAATTTTGCATCACTGACCCACCCCAACAGGAGCTGTCCTACTAAGTTTTTTAAAAAGATTACATTTTCCATGCTTATTTGTCTGTGAATCAGGGGTAAAAATGGTGTACCTTTATTTCGAAAAAAATACTCTCCCTTGTACCCCCAGTGTACTCCAAGTTTGTGAATGAGTATGGTAAATCCTACAGCATCCAAGGCCTAACTGCATGTATCAGGAAGACTATCCATATGGAAATCTGCACTGCGGTAAGTGTGAGTGGTGTATAACCTGAGTCTGGAATGTAAAAGGTGAAGAATTTATGAAGAGTGCAAGTGATGTCTTCAGTGTAGATTCATAATTTACTGCTACGGATGTAAAAGATTTTTTCTTTTTTTTTTTTTTTTTTTTTAAGATTAATATAAAAGCATTCATTGGAGGAGGAACCTGCTTTGGACTTTTCTTTAAAATCAGCTCATGTAGAGGTTTGTCCTGTGTAGTTCTACGAGAGCAGGGCAGGACACTGGTGCGGGGTCCCAGCACCACTGGCGGGGGACACCGCCCTGCTGAGGGGATGCCGCGCCCCACCGGGGAGGCCGCAGCAGCGGACGAGGAGCTTCAGGGAGGCTGCAGCTGTGGGAGGGGAAGCCAACAGAAGCCACAGCTGTGGGCAAGAAGCCCCCGCAAGCAGACGGGGGAGCCCGGCGGGGCAGGCTGGGCTGCGGCTGCTGGGGCACCCCCAGGCGGCGTACCGGCTCTGAGGGGCGGCGCCCCCCCGCGTGTTCCGACGGTGCCCGCGCTCGGGCGCTGTTCTGCCCCGCGGAGGCCGCGGCAGCGCCGCGTTGCCCCGGCGAACCGGCGAGGCGGTGCTGGCTGCCCCGCCGGGGTCTGTGGCGCTCACCCCCCGCCACGCCGGGAGGGAGCCCAGGGGGCCGCGCCGCCGGGACGGGGGCGGGGAGCGTCACTGCACCACAGCAACCGTTCCGTCCTCCGGGCGGGAGGAAGAGGCGGCAGCCCGGGGCCCGCGGGCTGCTCCACTGCCACCTGCCGTGCCGTGCCCGGCTCTGTGCCGTGCCCTGCCGGTGCACCGGAGTTAAGGCGAGCCCCGCAGTCCGGTGCTGCGCCGGGGGCTCCGCCGTGCCCCGTCTGCCGGCCGGGGCAGGCGCGCTCCCTGGCCCCCGCAGCGGGCAGGCGCGGCCCGCGACCAGGGAACTTGCTCGAAACTCCCGCCCGCCGGCACGCAGCAGCGCTTGCACCGGCGCTCCGGCGCGGGTGCCGGCCGCGCTCGCGAGCTGCCACCCGGCCGAGCGCGAGAAAGTTTCTCCTGCAGAGGCTGGGCGGGAGGCGGGCGGCGCGGCGGGCGCTGCCGCAGTGAGATGCGCCCGAGCCCGGCTGTGCCGGCGGCGGAGCGCCCGGAGCGTTCGTCCTCCGCCCGCAGGGCGTGTGAGGCTCGGGGACAGCGTCGGCTGCCGAAGGCTTTAGGTGTTACATGCGTCCGCTAACCTTCTCCAAAATGGATTTTAGTCAGAGCAATCTGTTCGGATACATAGAAGACCTGCAGGAACTAACTATTATAGAGAGGCCAGTACGCAGGAGCCTGAAGGTATATACCTCAAAAAAGAAGGATGCTTTAAAATCCGTTTTAAATTGTGTCTGTTTTATTTATGCACAGCTAAGTGAGTAGACAGTCTATTTTTTTTTTTTTACGACAGCAGGATACTTAAACATTAAACAGACTTGAATACTACAAAGCAGGGACTTAATATTTCCAGTATAAGAATATTAAACTGGGAAAAAAATTGACTAACTTAGGTCTTTAGATTAATTTATATGTGATTTACTTTTACTTTAACAGTGATAATACCTGGCATGGAACTGTACTGCTCCAACATTGCATCTTTTCCTGGTGAAAGATTTATTTGATTGAATTTGAAATGTTGGCTAGAGATTTCATGGATAAATTCAAGTAACTCATGAAACTGTCCCTGGATATGTGGGGAGGAAGGACTTGTTTTAAGAAGATCAAAATAGTGAAATAATAATCTCTATTTCACACTTGACAGACACCAGAAGAAATAGAAAGATTGACAGTTGATGAAGAACTCAGTGATATTGAAAGGGCTGTTTATCTACTCAGGTATTTCCTAAAATATTGCTCTGAAACATTGCTGACCATCATGTTTGTATACAACTTTTTTTTTTTTTGTCTTTCAGTAGTTTTTTTTTACCTTCCACTATGTTAAACATATAGGTAAGATAAAAATAGGTACTGTAATTTAAAAGAAGCCACCCTGGAATAGGGTGCCTGTGTACGCGTATAAACATTGCTGACTTTTTAATATGACCTTCACCAGCACAGAGTTGTACTTAATGATTTTGCAAGATTCCGTGAATATTAACGTTAAAAACAGCAATCATTCAGGAAGTTCATATTCCCTCAAAGTGAATATTCACTCGTGGGCAGTTACCACAGGCTGAAAGCAGAGCTGTTCTAGCATCCTGTATATGTTTGGACTTTCAGAAGAGAAAACTTGAGAGATTAGTTTTATAGTCCTTAGGAATTACTGTAGAA
Organism: Manacus vitellinus; assembly: GCF_001715985.3. NCBI lineage: Eukaryota > Metazoa > Chordata > Aves > Passeriformes > Pipridae > Manacus > Manacus vitellinus. Next base: position 28,138,157 of record NW_021940750.1, read on the forward strand.
AACACTGTGTTAATACTTCTCACTGTTCTGGTTTTTCATTTTGCCTCCTTCTTCTTGTTGAAGGTATTGATTTGCAACTACTCGAATAACTTAAATTTTGGTAGTTTAAAATACAGATCTTTCAATTACTGTGTAAGTCATCTTTGAAAGTACAAATGTTCTGAGGGATTTTGAGTTGAATATGCATTTTTAAACAATACCTAGTAATTGGAGAACCAGCTGCAGCTACCTCTCAGTTTGCTTATTCTGCTATGTTAAGTGCTTTTCTGATCTGTGCCTGTGCTCAGTGTTTAGAGTTTTGGGGTGCATGGCCTTATTTTTAGGTAAGCATTTTTGTCCACTGATACTACTTTTGATATTGTGCTTTGTTTATATATATATTTTTTTTTTAATGCTGGAATTTACTAAATAGAGGATTTTAAAACTTGCTGTGCGTTTCTGTAATCAGAGCAGTCTGTTGACTCTGGGGAAATTCAGAGAAAACAGTTTGTATGTTGTGCATATCATTGAAAGTATGCATATCAATTTTGGTTTTTACCTCACAACAATCAGCATAGCTGACTTCTTTTTCTTTCCCCGTGTGGCAGCAAATTTCTTTACTCTTTTCCCAATTAAAGATCCTGTTTCCAGCATTCCGTGTTAACTAGCTCATTGCCTTGTTAAATGATGAATGTTCCACTTCATATCTTTCCTCTTACCAGTTGCTATTCAATCTGGCCTTGACCTTCTCCTGACATCTTTATTTGCTTTCTCTCTACTTGAGCAGCTGTTCTGGGGACATAACATTCTTTTTCTTTTGATGAAGCTTTCATTTTTGCCTCTGCATTGTTCTCATTGCTGAAAGGTAGCTTCAACTGTGCTTGATAGGCATTTTGTAAGGCAATCAGTTGTTTTCCAGGTATGTTAATACAATAATTGAGTGGAATCTTTTGCTGTTTAGTAGTATATTGCCTTCCTGGTACTTAGTGGAGTACAAACAAACAGTTGAAAAGCTGCCTGTAACACAGTATCTTTTACATAATGTACAAAGGTATGTACTTTTGGTTTGTCAGGAATTTTTTAATCTATTGTAATAGCCTGTTGCTGTTTGACAGTAATGTCAGTCTAGTCTTTTTGTGCCTTATTTTCTCCAGCAGATGCATTATTTGCTGGCCTTCAGGTTGTCCCTTATGTGGGATGCTCCTTGATATTATCCAAAAAGCCAGTGCCTTTTCCGAAAATCCAACTATAAAAATGGCCTTGATGAGATCGAAAGGAATTGTTAATGATGGCTGTGTTATAGCACATTTGAAAAGGATAATGTTATCTCCATATACAATAAAAATATTCAAGAACAATATTAGAAAGTAAATCTCTTACCTTTAAATATCTACAAATAATATCAAAATACTACTTCCGTCACAGTGTCATTTATATTGTCACTTATGGAAGCCTAATCTGCAAGTTGAGTCAGAATCACAGAATATTCTGAGTTGGAAGTGACCCACAAGAATCATCCAGTTGAGCTCTGATGTGAATGGCCCATACAGAGATCAAACCCACAACCTTGTTGTTATTAGCAGCGTGCTCTAACCGAGTTGAAGATGTTAAATTTACTGAGAATATCTTTAGTGTTGCTTGTACAGTGCATTAGAGCTAACTAAACTGAATGAAACCTTTGTATGCTACAGCAAACCTAGTGTTTACTAATGTTTTTCTGTTGAAGTTCAGGAAGAATCCACACACTTTAATGGCTTTCATTCTAAATGAAAAACCTCAACCACTTTCTTCACTTTTCCCGTCATTTCACTTCAAAAGCTGCCCCCAGCTTCTTCTCCCCACCCCTGAAATTGAATACTCTGGTTTCCTTATATGCAGAGTTGTTCTATGTTTACTAGGTACTTGTGTTTTCTAGAGTTCTGCTCCTGCAGTCTTTTACTATTTAAGTCTACAAAATGGGTCGACATCTGAGTTAGAATAGTTTTCTTTTTTTTCCTAGTGACTGATTCTTGCTTTGCTGTGTATACGGGAAGGTAGAGATTTCCCAGCTGTCACTGTTTCATCAGTTCATTCTTCTTTTTTGACTTCTTGTGTTCTTCACTTCTCATTTGCCAGTAATACTGTGGAGTTTGGGGCATGGTCTTTTGCTTCTTGATACTGCAAAGTTAATTATTTTACTCATCTGGTATTTATTTGTAACCATCTAATGATTATTTTGTATTTCCACAGTGTCTTGTCTGTGTCTAGACATGATGTGTGGTCACAGATTTTGTAAATTTCTGTTCATTGTCTTCTCTTAAATATGACATAATTATATACCTCTGAATGTTTTTAGCTCATGGTAAGTACCTGGATACAATAATCCTGTTTAAGATCTCACTTTCATAGGACATGATTTCATTTTAATTGTTTTTTATTGTTACCTATCACAGTTTGGTTTCACATTCTAAAGTGATAATAGTAATTTTGATAATCCTAACAAGTTTCTCTCTCTCTCTTTAATAATTATTTGTAGCGGATGACTTTGCTTTCAGTCTTCCCTTTTCTGCTAGTACTGTTTTTCAGATCACTGTGCAATGAAGTAGATTGATAAGATGATCTAGCTAAGGCTGATCGTTTTTAGTGACGTTAATTTTCAGCTAAATCAACTCCTTGATTTGCTGCATCATGGGGATGTAGAAACAAGTGAAAGGAGAGGACGTAGTAGCTCTCCTGGTGGCTAAAGTCACTTCATTGTGACAGAGTGAACTTCTGCTTTAGATCACTGATGCCCGGAGAACTCAGTTTTAATTAGGTGACATTCTGCAGTTAGACTGAGCAAATCCTAATTAAATAAAAATGTGGTAACAAATTGGACTGTCATCTGTTTTAATCTCAATTAACCTTAATTCTTGTTGAGGAACTAGGCTTCCTTAGACCCTATTGTCAGGGGTGTTTATGAACTTCCCATTGAAATCAAATGGATTTAGGTACCTAAAGAGGGAGAGGCATTGTAGTATCTAATATCGATGTTTTAGAGCTTCAGCCTGTGTGTTTGGTGGTTTCTGGAGGGTCTACCAGGAATCACCAAAGGGTTGTATTGTGCCGGTGTTTTGTACACCGCTGGCCCAACAGAACAAGAAGGACAGCAGAATAACTGTGCACCTCAGCCATGTCAGCGTCAAGATCAATGGCTTATCATAAAACCATCGGCAGATTAAGACAGGATACCAGACTACACTGAAACAATTGAATAGTTTGCATTCCACCTCAAGGCATCATGACCTCTATCAGGACAGTGGCAATAAGCAACTCAGGGACAGTAATTTTTATTCCTGCTGTGAACTTTTGGCTGTAGTCTTAATTTCCATGTTTTCTGATGTTTGATTCATGTTATTACTTATATTAATTTGTCTAACTGTAGCTCATTGTTTTGGGGTATACGACCAAAGTTATGTATTCTTTGCCTGATGCGAATCTGGTTTTGGATACAAGGGTGCTTACTGGCATGTGCACTGCAGTGTGGCTTGTTTTCTGAGGGCTTTCCTGATAGATTTCCCTTGGGCTTTTACATTGTTGTGTTGTATTATTTTGTAGTCAGCTACTTTTTTTTTTTTATTTGTGCCTGCTTAGTGTTAAAGCTTCTAGACCTTGACATGTCTGTCATACTCAAAATAACAGGGTGATAATGAGTTATCAAGGTGGAAGATTGAATTATTCAGCCTTTTGGGAACATAGTGTACTTTGGGTTTGGAGAGATCCTATCTGTTGGTGTAGAAAACAACACAGTGCCTCTACAAAATGGTTTTTGAAGATACAATAGATACTCTATCTAGATTGGAAAGTGTTCTATACCTCTAAACTTAGCACAACTTAAAAAAAACCCCAACAACAATAAAAAAGTTGTACTTTATTGTAGCCATGCTTGATTAGCTAGAGTATTCTCAAATTCCAAACATCATTTAATACATTATATGTAGTTAATTGTGAATGTCAAAACCACTACTATTTAAAAGTTTCAGATTTTTATTTTTTTGTCTAGTTTTTAGTCATCATGTTAGTTTTGGAAAATTTCTCTGAAGGTGAAGGCAACTACCCTTTGATTTTAAATGAAAGCTTTCATTTAAATGTAGCTTTAGAAGCTGATTGTCATACACTGTGTAGGGTTTTTTGTATTATATAATCATGAAAAATGGCTATTCCATTCTGATTATACAGCTTCTGGTCCTGATGCATACATAGTGTACTGGAAGATCCAGCTATAATGCTAAGCATATTGGAAAATAATTCTTCCATCTATACTGCCAAGCTGTAAATATTAATGTAAAAAGTATTTCCTCAGTCTTCTTCTCTTCATCTTTTATTTTGTAAATTGCAACCTAAATTTTATGAAAGTTTAATTCTGATTCACTTAGTTGGACAAATAAACTATTTGCTTGATGTTGACAGTGTTATACAAGTAAGTTAATGTATATGAAATTGATTCTTTCACCCTAAAGTGAAAGGTGTACCCATAGACTCCTAAAGTGTTGTAAAGTCACATACTTGTATTTAAATTTAGATTTGTGCAAAAACTTCTGTTAATCATATTTGCTGAGTTGAAACTGCAGCTGAGGAACCAGCTGTGAATATACAGAGCAGAGTTAAAATAGTGCTTTGAGAAGCCTCAAAAAAAAAAAAAGAAGAGAGGAGAGAGAAAAATCTACATTTCAGTTTTCTTTCTCAGGCCCCAATCAGTGCAGGAAGATGGCAATGCCACTCCTCTCCCTTTTCTAGTGATTGTGCTATGTTTGCACTTGTGCCTGCACAGCACATTGGGGAATTTATCTGAGGCAAACCCTGAAAGTGATGGTTAGTTTTAAAACAGATTGATTGTGTGATCCAGGACTTTGTGCACTTCAAAAAAGACCAGTGCCAGCACAAAGGAATTGGATAGCATCATAGGAACAATGCTCATGAGTGGGTGAAATGTCTTTGAGACTTAGCACTTAATTTGGCTGGCTTATGGTATTTATGAAGCTACAGTTTCCTGGTGTCTAGTTTCACAGTCAAACTTAATGACGCTCTTCCTCTATTGGACAGGAACTCCCTTCTCCTTTCCTTCTGTGACTGCATGTTCCTGAGAAGTTTTGTGTACCGGCACTAGTGTTGTTGCAGCCACGGTCTCGGTCAGATTAGGGATTTGATGTAATTCTAGCATTTTTCAGATGCTTGCTTCCAACAAAATGTGAAACAAAATACAAGCAGCTGCTCACACTGCCATAAGGGGGAACATGAGCAGAGAAGTCAAGCTGATAGATGGCTCTCTCATCAATAGCAAACCAGATTTAGTTCTGATTACTCTAATTTTGAATGTATACTTTGAATTTGTGAAGTCAAGTGCTGGTTGAAATGACCAGAGTATCAGCTGTAGTGTATTTAATGAGCTCTTTGACATTAAATGGACTTTAAGAATCATTAAAGTTGGACGAGACCTCCAAGATCATTGAGTCCAACCTTTAACTGAACACTACCATGTCAACTAAACCATAGCACTAAGTGCCATGTCCAGTTGTTTTTTAAATGCTTCCAGGGCTGGCAACTCCACCACTTCCCTGAGTAGCCTTAACCATCCTTTCAGTGAAGAAATTCTTTCTGATGTCCAACCTGAACTTCCCCTTGCACAGCTTGAGGCCTTTGCCTCTTGTCTTTTTGCTAGTTACCTTGGAGAAGAGGTCAACCCCCACCTGGGCTACAACCTCCTTTCAAGTAGTTGTAGAGAGTGATGAGGTTCCCCCTGAGCACCCTTTTCTCCAGGCTAAGCACCCCCAGTTCCTTCAGCTGCTTCTCACAAGACTTGTGCTTGAGTCCCTTCACCAGCTCTGTTGCCCTTCTATGGACATGCTCCAGCACCTCAATGTCTTTCTTATAGTGAGGGGCCCAGAACTGGACACAGGATTTGAAGTGTGGCCTCACCAGTGCTGAGTACATGGGGATGATCACTGCCCTGGTCCTGCTAGCTACACTTTGCTGATACAGACCAGGATGCCATTGACCTTCTTGGCCACTTGGGCATACTGCTGACTCATGTTCAACTGCTGTCCATGAGCACCCCCAGGTCCTTCTCCACCAAGCAGCTTTCCACCCACTTGGCCCCAAGCCTGTAGTGCTGCCCGGGGCTGTTGTGACCCCAGTGCAGGACCTGGCACTTCACTTTTTTGAACCTAATACAATTGGCCTCAGCCCATCAATCCAGTCTGTTTAGATGCCTCTGCAGAACCTTCCTACTCTCCAGCAGATCAACACTCTCAACCAACCTGATGGTGTCTGCAAACTGACTGAGGGTGCACTTGATCCCATGATCTAGATCGTTGATAAAGATATTAAACAGGACTGTCTCTTGAGCCTGGGGAGCCCCACTTGTGACTGAATGTAGCACCACTGACCACCACTTTCTGGGCCTGGCCATCCAACCAGTTTTAACCCGGCGAAGAGTGCACCTGTCCAAGCCATGAACTGTCAGCTTCTCTTGGAGAATGATGTGAGAAACAGTGTCAAAGGCTTTGTTGAAGTCCAGGTAGACAACACCCATAGCCTACAACACCACTAAGTGGTTCAGCTTGTTGTAAAAGAAGATTAGGTTCTGGAAGTCTGTGTGATAGCTTTGATATGTGAGTTCAGTAGCTCTTCCTTATGCAATGTCAAATTCTTCTCTGGAGATGTCAGTTGTGTTTCAGAGCATCTTTACGCATGACATAATTAGGAGAAACTAGGTAGCTGTGAGGATGTGTTTTTTGATATTAAACACAGTTGGAAAATCTGTGGGTTTTCTTAACTTCTAAAAATTGTACTGTTGCCCTGGGAAAATCTTATCATCCTCTCCTAGAAATGTTCTACACAGGAATATCCAGCTAAATATTTCCCATGTTTCTTTCTTTCTACATGACTGATCCCATACAGAAATAGCATGTTGCTTAGCAGGAGACTGACTTTCTTCTGGTTTTGTTTAGATGAGCACTGGCATTTAATAAATAACAGCTGTATGGTTCATTTTGAGATGGCATATAATTAATGTATAAGTATAATAATTCTCCTTTATATCACCTTCCTTAGAAAGTTACAAGTGTCTGTAAGAACATTTTGTACTTATAATGAGCTTTTATCGTCATGCTTGCTCAGTATTACTAATTTATGCTTTTATCCTTTGCCTGATTTGGCAAGAGATGATAGTATTGCACTAGTTTATGTCAGGACCTGGAAATGCATCCAGTGGAAACTCCATGAAGGTGTAGCTGGGAAAATGTAGTATTTTGTGTTAGAATACATCAAAGGTACAGACTCCTCAAACAGTAGGTCAAGCTGTCCATTTATGGCAAGTCTGAATACGCTTTCACACTATGATGCCCTGTAAAATAATGACTGTTGTATGCAAGTGCTTGAAACAGTCTAGCCTATTTTCATAGAATCACAGAATGGTTTGGGTTAGAAGGGATAAAAGATCATCTTATTCCAGACCCTCTGCCATGGGCAGGGACACCTTCCACTAGACCAGTTTGCTCAAGGCCTCACCAGCCTGGCCGTGAACACTTCCAGGGATGAGGCATCCACAACTTCTCTGGGCACCCTGTTCCAGTGCCTGAGCACCCTCACAGTAAAGAATTTCTTCTTAATATCCAATCTAAACCTACTCTCTTTCATTTTGAAGTCATTTCCCCTTTTCCTATCGCTACGTGCCCTTGTAAAAAAGTACCTCTTCAGCTTTCCTGTAGGACCCTGTTAGGTACTGGAAGGCTGCTATAAGCTATCCCTGGAGCCTTCTCTTCTCCAGGCTGAACAATCCTGCTTCTCTCAGCCTTTCGTCATAGGAGAGGTGTTCCATTCTTCAAACTGTCTTTGTGGCCCTCGTCTGTTCTTACTCCAGCAGGTTAAATGTCCTTTCTCTGTGGAGGAACCCAGAGCTGGACGCAGTACTCCAGGTGAAGTCTTACTAGAGTGGAGTAGAGGAGCAGAGTCACCTCGACCTGCTGGCCACGCTGCTTTTGAATCAGCCCAGGTTATGGTTGACTTTCTGGGCTGTGAGTGCACATTGTTGTCCAGCCTCTCATCCAGCAGCACCCCCAAGTCCTTCTCAGCAGGGCTGCTCTCGATCTGTTCATCCCCCAGCCTGGATTGACACCAGGAGTTGCCCTGACCCAGGTGCAGCGCTTTGCACTTGGTCTTGTTAAATCCTGTGAGGTTCCAGCAACACTCAGCTTGGTGTTGTCAGCAGATTTGCTCAGGGTGCCCTGGATCCCTTTGCCTGTGTCATTAATACAGATACTAAAAAACCCTGGTACCCGTACCGGTCCCAGACCTCTGGGGGACACCACTTATCACCTGAGCCAACCACCTCTGGATTCAACTATCCAAACAATTCTTTATGCACCAAATATGTTTTTCTTGCAAATTCATTCTGGTGTTTTGAGAATCATGTTGTAGGCATGAGAAGTCCTTCACATGTCATGGTGCGATGTTTCCATGGCCTTGTGCTCTGACTCCATTTGTTGCTGACAAAAAGGAGAAGCTGCAGTTAGTACTGGTCTGGCTATTCTTTCCCTAAAAGCAGTACAGTATCATGTCCCAAAAATCTGAATACTCTGAGACTCTTCAGAAGAATGATTCTGAGTGCTGATAAACCACATACTTTTGCATTCAGATCTATTTAAATGCTCTTCTGAATCTCCACAAAGCAGAGCAGATAATACTCCATTTTCACAGAATCATAGAATATGCTGAGTTTGAAGGGACCCACAAGGATCATTGAGTCCAACTCCTAACTCTGCACCCATTCCCAGGAGCTACACCATATGCCCGAGAGTGTCATCCAAATGCTTCTTTAACTCTGTCAGGCTTGGTGTTGTGACCACTTTCCCTGGGGAGCCTGTTCCAGTGCCCAACCGCCCTCTGGGTGAAGAACGTTTTTCTAATATACAACTTCGCCCTCCTTTGGACGCTTTCTGATGTCTTAATATCTCTCTTACATTGTGGTGCCCAAAACTGCACACAATATTCAAGGTGAGGCTGCCCCAGTGTAGAGCAGAGTGGGACAATTCCCTCCCTTGACTGGCTGGCGATGCTTTGGACAGGGCATGGTTGCCCCCCAGGACATGGTTGGCCCTCCTGGCTGTCAAGGCACTGCTGACTCACATTCAGCTTGCCATCAAACTGGACCCCCAGGTCCCTTTCTGTGGCACTGCTTTCCGATATCTCATTCCCCAATCTGTATGAACATCCAGGGTTGCCCCATCTCAGGTGCAGAATCTGGCAGTTCCCCTTGTTGAACTTCAAATGCTTGATGATTGCCCAGTCCTGTAATTTGTCGAGGTCTCTCTGCAGGGCCTCCCTGCTTTCAAGGGGGTCAACAGCTCCTCCGAGTTTTGTGTCATCTGCAAACTTGCTTAGTGTCCCTTCCAGTCCTGCACTGAAGTAATTTATGAAGATGTTGAAGAGCACGGGGCTTAAGATGGAGCCCTGCAGAACGCCACTAGTGACAGGTCACCAGTCTGATGTTTCCCCATTCACTGTTACCCTCTGTGCTTGACCCGTGAACCAATTGCTCACCCACCACATGATGTGTTTATCCAGCCCTGTACTGTATTGGATCATATTGCAGCACTTTGTAAACTTTATGTGAAGATGCTTTACTGAGGTGAAATTCTGGTTGTGATTTAAGGACTTCAGAATTTAGGACTGCAGGCTTGTATCTGCCTCAGAAGACAAAATAATTTGGAATGAGACAAGAAATAGCTTTGTTGAGATTAAAATTAATCCTGTTCTCTGGGGTAAACTTGTAGAACTGTTCATTTAGCTATTTTTAGAGTTGACTTTAGTAATATTAGTATTTCGGTCCTTTTTTTACCAGCTGGTACTCTAAATGCCAACACTGAGTTACCCTGGAATTTGTCAAGCCTTGGAACCCAAAGCTTATTGTCACAGGAAAAAAAATAGGATTATTTAATCACTTAAACAGAAATTTTTATGCTGGGGAAAGAGATTGGAAATGTAGACAGTTCTGGAGACTGAGCAACTCAAGGAGGTCTTCATTATTCATTGATAAATTCTCCAACTTTGTTAGGGGCACCTTATTTAGTCTTTTAGGGGCAGTTTTTCTATAAGAGAGGTTCTCTTTGGCTCTTGAAGACAAACTGAAAAGGAAATTGAAGTTTCTGTAGTAAGGATTTCTATTGATATAATCTGGCAAAACCTGTATTACAGCTAAGAACCAACTGTTTAAATTCTGCACAATTATAGGACTCTGTACTTGAAAAAGAAGGTCGCTTCAGATTCCAAAACAGACCAGAAGTCAAAGGCAGTTATGTCCTCAGGGAAAGATTTTTAAAGGTAGACCAGTGAAACATAAGTGCAGTGACAGGAATTGTATGTAATTGAGTTGCTCTTGAAACCCACCCTTTGAGAATGAACATGTCACTGGCCTTCTTACATCTTGATTCTCCTCCTTCCCCAGATGTATATGGGCCTTTCCAGTCTGAAGAGTAACAGTATCCTTTGCAGACTTTGAAAAAAAGGGTTCTCTAACTCTTGTGCCTCAGTCTCTTAAAATTATTTTACATGGCTATCACATTCACTGCAGTTTTTGAAGTTACTCCTCTCTGTGTGAATAGCCTTGCTGCTCTCATGGAGATGCTTTTTGACATAATGGAATCTTTCCCATTGAATGCTAATTCCCTATAGCCTATCAGATGAACACCCCTATATATGGAAGAAAAATGTCTTTCTGCTTTATAAGTAGTAATTAAACAGAATGAGGTAAGAGACAAAGACCCAGTTGGAAAATTCTGCTAGATTTCCTGGATGCATCTGTCTGAGACATGGTTTATTGCCTCTGCCTGATACTTTTACAGAAGTAGGAAAACGTACCATATGTTTTATACACATGTGATTATTCGAATGGACTCTTGATGATGCAGGTATTCTTATTTAAATTCTTCAATTTAGCTTCTTTTACATTCAAATAAATGTTTCTCTTTGCAAAACATTACCCTACAAGGGGTTAATGTTAAGGAATAAAAATACCAGGCTCTGGATATATGTCTCCATATCTTGGTAGCAGTTGTTTTAGCAGCAGTTTTCTTTAGTCCATGTTACGTGACTGTGGGTTCTGAGAATTGGTACAACTCTCATGTACAGATTAGCTGAGTCATTCCTTGTCGGTCGTATCAATTCAGAGCAGGACCAAGGGGAATTGCTATACTTTACTGAACTCATTAACTATGGTTGGAAATGTCTTGCCCATCTACCCCTTACATACTAATGGGATTTAGGTAACTACCCTTTTCTAACAGACTGTGGATAGACAGTACTTCTTAGTCATTGCTTAATTCCAAAATTACAATCACTTTGTTTACAGAAACGTGCCACAGTGTGATTTTAGCCCCAGTGTTTCTCTGTAATGCCTACTTTTGTGTTCTTCCACTGTTCTTAAATTTACTATAGCATAAGAAAGATTCAGGCAGTGCGTAAGCAGGGGTAGATGAACTGGCATGAATGGAATTGCATCATTTTGAGTGTGTATGAATCCAAGTCGAGTATAGGAACTAGGAGTTTGTTTTATTGACTTAATCTACTTCAAACAGCCAGGAAGGTGTTTGTAGGACTTCAAACATTTTTTTTTAAACTTACATTTTTTGTAAGATTATATAAATAGAGATGACCAGAATAAGTCAGAAAAATGTATAGTGATGAAGAAAGTCTGAAGCCTCAAAGAGCATAGTCTTCCATGCTTTCTAATGGGCACAAAACTTAATTTATGCATTTTTCTTGTCCTTATCTGTTTTTCAATAATCATCCAGTTTAAGAGGATACTTCTGGCTTTGCAAATAGATCAATACAGATAGTTTTTCCTAAGGCATTTTTCTCATAGGTTTTTAAAATTAAATCTTCTATTTGATTTTTTTTCTTTCCCCAGTGTATCTTAAATCAGAATGATAATTTGTTTTTATTTCTTTTAAATGGCAATGCCCTGTAACTTTGAATAAAATTACAGGAGTTCTCACAGGGTTTTCTGTGACAGTCCGGGAGCGTGAGGAATGGTATAAATGGAAGATCTTGAAGGCCTTGTTTTTTTGGCTTATGGGAGTAGCTTTGTGTCCAAATTGTCAATTATGGTTCTAGTAAGAAGTCTGCATTTCTTGAAGTAAAAACAGTGAATTAATTTGCGTAGCTATCAATTAGCTTCTCCCCCTCTCCCCCACCTCCACCCCTGTAACTATTGTTGAACAACAAAGAACATTAAGCAGTGGAGCCACCAGTTTATGCTATGATTAAATAAAAGTTATTCAAAGCTGCTTGTGTAACTCCAAAACATTTCTCTTTAACAGGGGGAGCAGGAAAGTTGGATTCAAGGTGGATCAAAGCATTTGATGATACAACTGATATTAACAGAGCTGCACAGCAACAGCAATGTTGCACTCAATAATACCATTCCATTTTGCTTGCTGTGGTTTATGTTTACAAAATGGGATAGTTTACTGTTCGTCTGTGCTACATGAGAAGTGCAGCTGACCAGCTTGTGGTCTGACTTTCCAAAGTAGTATATATTCTTCTTTTCTTTTCTCCTCCCTAGTGAAATTGCTTAGTAACTCCTGTTACCAAGAGTATATTGAAAAGGCTGGACTAGGGACCGGAAGAAAATGCTTTAAACATGATAACTGTGTTTGTGTTGTAAATGGAAATTGATTGTATTGTCTCTGACAGAATAAACATATGTAAAAGAGAAATGTGAAAGGTGTCTGCTTTAATATGCTTATTTACACAGTAATATTATTTACATTGTTGGGCAGGCTTGGAGATAAAAATGCTGTCTTTAAAGGGAGAAACAGAAAAGATGCCATTTTCACTGCTGAAATTGTAACTGAGCTTTTTGAGGGGGAGGATTTATGTCCATATTAAATAGCAAAACATGAGTCACTGCCTCATTGCTGCTTGCACCAAAATTCTTCTGTTATAAACAGTTAATCTCTTTTATGTAATTTCATTTCAAAGCTCAGAATTAGGATACCTATTTCTCTGCCATTTTGGGAGCTAGAAGTTAGATTATAGTCTCCAGGGTGAGATTCAAATTTATTTTTGGTTTTCGCAGCTGCATCAAGTGCTACCCATTAAATCAATGGAGAAAAGAATGGCCATTTAAAATGAACATGCTTCTTTACTACAGGTTTTAACCCAAGAGTATGTCTATTTCCTTTTATTTTTATCACCATGTGGTTACTTGTAACTTCTTTTGAACCTTGCATGCTTCTTGTATTATACACAAAGAAAATACTTGCGCCATGAGTTTGTAATTATTAGGTGCCTACTTACATGGAAAAATCAACTCTAAGGACAGATAAATACACTTGTGCTTTAATCACTTAAACATCCCACCTATTGAAAATTATTTGCTAGGGAGTATATAGACCAATAAAATTAATATCCAGATCTTTCTATCTTACATAATTAGTGCCAATTACGAAGGTATTCATAAATACTTTTCAAGTGCCTCATCTTACTTCCTGATTAAATGAAGAAAGTGTTTTTGGTCTGTTTAAATGAACAATTGGAACGTGTCGGCTTTTGGATCTATTGTGTGTAATGCCCCACACCTCTAAGACCCATGAGTTGAAAAAGATTCGAAGTAGATTTTAGTACCTTACTAGGTCATTTGAGATGTTCATGACTCACTTTACCTGCTTTTTGGTGAAGGATGCAAGTATTAGGGTTTATTTTTTTGATTCTTTTGCTCCCAGTTTTTAAGTCCACCATACAAAAACTGATCTTTTCCCCAAATGTAATTTCTTCCCTTCCATCTTATTTTCCTTTTCTTTGCCCTCATCCCTATGACTGAGGGTTTGCCTTAAGTTCATCATCTTCAGGGCACTACACACTGGATACCAGTTGAGATGGTTTGTATGACATCTGTGAAGACTGTGTTGGCCTATGGTACTTGTATAGAACTTTGGAGTTCTTTATGCACTAGGATAACATTGGTATCTTGAGCCCTGCATGCTGTGTTTAAGGTGAATTCTGCCAGTAGATATCCATTTGCATGAATGCCTCATCCGATACCTAATAAAAGTATTGTTCGTGAAAATAATATGTTGTGTTAATATTCCGCCGTGGGTTTATACTAAAAATTTATTGTCTCACACCTTTCAGTTAATGATATTCTTCTTCAGTTACAAACCATAGGGAGGAGGAGGGGAAAATGGTGTGCAAATGGTATTGCATCAATTGTTGCCTTTTTCCATGTAACTTTTTCTTCCCCAGAATGATATTGATACTAACATAGTAAATAGATAATCCAGATATTCTGGTGGTTAACACTGAGTATATACTATGAAGGATCTATGCATGAGCACATTTGACATGCATTCAAAGGAAAGAGATATTCTTTTCTTCCAGAGATGATTCTGTACTAATTTTAGTAAACGTGGGTGGAATTACTGGTAAATGCTTTTATTTATTCTTTCCACTGCAGAACGTCAAACTCTTTTTAGTATAATTGTACCATTACAAGTAAGTTAAAATATGAGTATGCGAGGAAAAAATAGTCTAACAAAAGGCTATTTAAGATTATTGTAGTGATTTTGAAGGTAGGGAATGTTATTAGGATTATAATTACTTAAACATAATTGAGTAGTGTCATGGTTTAACCTCAACAAGCAACTAAACCCTACGTGACAGCTTCTTCATTCCCCTACCAGTGGGATCTGGGAGAGAATAGGAAGGATAAAGGCAGAAAACTTGTGGGCTGAGATAAAGACAGTTTAATAGGGAAAGCAAAAACCGCAGACACAAGCAAAGAAAAACAGGGAATTCATTCACTGCTTCTCATGGGCAGGCAGGTATTCAGACATTTCCAGAACAGGACCCCATCATGCGTAACAGGTGCTTGGCAAGACAAACGCCATCACTCCAAATGTGCCCGCCTTCCTTCTTTTTGCTCCCAGTGAACATGATATTATATGGTATGGAATGTCCCTTTGGTCAGTTTTGGTCAGCTGTCCTGGCTGTGTCTCCTCCCAACCTCCCATGCAGGCCCAACTGCCTCATCCGTGTGGCAGTACAAAAAGCAGAAAAAGCCTTGGCTCTGTGCAAGCCCTGCTCAGCAATAAACAAAAACATATCTGTATTATCAACACTCTGTTCAGCACAAATCCAAGGCACACTCCCATACTAGTCACTGAAGAAAATTAATTCTAACCAGCCAAAACGAGCACAGGTAGTCAGGAGGATTCTGATGGTATGCTCAGAATGATTTTAACAGGAATGCAAATACAGATTAGTTATCTGTATATGTAACGCTCATTTTTATCTACTGTTTGAAATTATTCTGCCAGAGAGATGGAAATTTGAAAGACTTGTATCATCATTTCAATTTGTTTATTATGTTAATTGTATTATCTGTTTTGATTGTCTGTCCACTCCAAGCTATATGGAACAACTTATGTATTTTTGAGAAACATGACTCTGACTCTTTCTTTTCATTTTAATTAAGTAGCTGAGTTTCATCTTGATTCCCAAAGTGAACGTGAATCAAATAAAGCACTTTTTTGTTTGACAGAACATGAATCAGCAACAGCTTGAAATTGAAGCAATTTTTTAGTTACTTACATGTTTACCTCAGAAAGCTGCCTTTGATTGATGGTTACTTCTAATGGATGAGAAAGCAGCACTAGAGTTACCTTTTTGACATTGTAATGCTAATGCATGTAACTGCATCAGTCTGAAGTAGATGTACAATACTGCTTGAAAATATGAATCAAGAGCTTTAAACCCTTGGGTTCAGTCTCTTTACCCTTTTTATATTTATTTTCCATGTGACTTTTCATTTATTCACTGTACTCATACACTGTACTTTCATTCTGTACTTAGAGTTATGTCTGTATGGGTCTTTTACATTTGCATTTTCTTTTGATCCAGAGTGTGTGATTTTGAAAAGGGCTAGTCAACTCATTTATGAAGTATGTTTTATTTACCATTTGTCTGTGTTTTACTGTTTGATGCAGCAAGTTAGATTTTTTTGTTATGGAATTTATAACCCTATTTTTAAAGTTTGAATTTTTTGAAAGACAGGTAAAAAATTCTACTTGTACTTTAATTCTTAGAAGGTTATGATTATTTCAGGCTTTTACTGTGGTGTTACATTTTCAAATTAATTTTATTCTATCTTGTTTTCAGCAGGGTTACAGAAGCCTAAAAATAAAGTTTCTTCTCTTTATTTACTCTGTCTAGACAGGTAACAAAGAAAGAGAGGGAAGGAGGGAAGAGTTAAAAGATGACTGCCTGATGCTTCTTTGGCCCCATCACAGTCTTGGTCTTAGGCGGGTTTATATCCCTAATCTAGAATTTCCGTAAATTTCATACATGTAAAGTCTTGTATACATAAATGTTATAGTGTATTAGTACGTACAGAAAAAGGCCACTGGCTTCTAGGAAAATTTAAATTAGTTTTTAGGTTGATACCAGTGGTGCCCAGCTAACTGTGATCTTCAAAAAGTTTTCTGACAAACAAGAAAGTGCAGCATTTACAGTTTAGGAGCCCCACTATTGTATTTTAATACATAACATTAGTTATATAAAACAGTTAATATGATACATAGATCTGTGTGTGTGTGTGTGTGTGTAAATGAATAATGTTTTTTAAATTCTTGCACTAGCTTTTTTTTTTTTAGCATTTGCTGTACAATGCCAGAACTATAAGCAATTTGCTACATGAGATACCTGATTTTAAAAATATGTCCCAAATATTGTGTGTTTCCAGTTTCAAGTGCTAGGGCAAGTTTTCAGATAAAAGATCATTTTGATTCTGGATACTTTTTGTTTGAATTAGCAACATGGTGGAGGATAATCATACTGTACAAACAATTTTGTATAGCACTTATGGTCTGTAAAATCTTGTTTGTAATATATAGATTCAAGACTATGTTAATAATTGTACAGCTCACAATTCTCTTTGTCCAACTGAGACTCTTAAAGGAAGTTATTTTAACAAAATGACAGATCTTTCCATGGGACTGGCTCTGTTTATGATATCCTTACTACAATAAATGTCAAATAGATGTTCAGACACTCCTGCTACATAGTTTATGTTTAAAGAAGCATAATTGAAAAGTAAGCATACATGACATGAAATAAAAGGAAAGTTACTGCTTTACACCAGTGTAAAGAAAGGATTGTACTTCTACAGAAAATACCAGATTGTATTTTATCAAAGGAGTATTAACCTTAAAATAAAATGAAAACTGGTCTTAAAATGACACATCAATATTTGTGATTTCAAGACATTTTTCTACTTTCTAGATTTCCCCCTTTTTCTTACTAAAAGCCTTATACTATCCAATCAAAGACAAAAATTAAGAAAAAGCACCCTTGTAAAAGTGTTAACTTTTACTTAGCAAGAGCAGTACTTAGAAAGCAGTGTAATAAATTTTAATTCTGTGTCTACCCACCTGCATAGGAAAGATTGCAATGTAAAAATCTTCACAATAAACTAAAGGAGATTCTCAAAGGAAGTCTTATGGGCCACGCACTTTTATGCTATTGACAGAAATACTTATCTGGATTTCTAGTTTGCCTTGGCAACAGTGGACTGTACATGAGAACAGAAATCCTGTAAGAAAAATTGAAGTGGAATAATTCTGAATAGGGTAAATCCTGTTAGATACTGAGCTTTTATGCACATAGGAAATTAAGTCTAGGATTTATGAATCCCAGTCACAGGATAGTTTAGGTGTCAGAGGACCCCTGGAAGGCATTTGGTCCAAAGCCCTGCTTAAAGCAGGACTGACTTCCAAGTCTGATGTAATTTGGTGTTAGATCAGGTTGCTCAAGACATTGTCCATGTGAGTTATGAATGTCTCCAAGGATTCCCACAGCCTCCAGACACCCTTTTTCAAGTTTCAGTGTTCTTCGTGAATTTTGTTTTCCTAATACCCAGTTAGTTACTGAATACTTTATTCATTTTTTTAATCTTACTACTCTAAGACCTCATTCATTGAAGTTGGTAAATTTTTACTTCTGTTTTCAACAAATGCAGATTTAGACAAACAGAGAACATTTTAGAATCTTGCACTGAAAATAATGACATTTATGGAGTACTAACACTGTAATCTCCTGCAGCCGTCCATCAGAACTTCTAGGTTTATAAAACTAAGTTACACAAAGCATGGACTTGAGTTGTTGATTCACCAATGGCTATTTAACAAGTCATTTTTGCTGAAGTGGTGTAGATAGCCACAGCAAAGAAAATTCTGTTCACAAACGGGGCTTTAGTTAGAGCTTGGGTAAACATTGTACCTCAGTCTTCTTCACAATACTGTATTCTGCACCTGTCATTGAATTTTTCAGGCTAGTGTGAAAAAGGAGTGAGAGATGGAAATCTAGCTTCCTTTTTTTCAAACTCCTTTGTGGTAATATTGTCTTGGGGAACATTCAGTGACTAATCTTTCTTCATGCTGTAGAAGGAGCTGTAGTCCCTCCATCCATTTCCAAAGACAAATGTTTCTAATTGAGTACCCAGGGACTTTTTAAATTTTCTTTGTTGTTATTTCATAGAATCTGTTTTGAAAAATGCTTTAAAAATTAGTCTAAGAAATCTTATTGTCTTCCTTGAGCTTGATGAAAGTTTGCAAAATTGGAAACACCTATCTTGAATGTAATCATAGTATGGTTGTTGTGGGAAGGGACCTCTGGAGATCATGTAGTCCACCTCCCTACTCAAAGTAGTGTCAATTAGAGCAATATATTCAGTCTTGTCCTGAACTCAGGATTTTGAATCCTATGAATGGAGACTGTACCACCTGTGTGGGCAACTTATTCCAATATTTGAACACAGACATAGAAGAACTTCTGTTTTTTAAGGTTTAAGTGGAACTTCCTATGTATTGAATTTTTTCCCACTGCTTCTTGTCCTGTCACTGGGCACCAATGGGAAGAATCCACCTCTGTCTTCTTTACTGTCTGACATCAGATTTTATGCATATTAAATAAGGCCCCTGAGCTTTCTCTTCTCAAGATTAAAAATCCCTGTTATCTGAGTTTCTGCTCAGATATTAGATACTGTAATCCCTTAATTTTAGTGGCCCTTCAGTGGACTCACTGGCGCCTGTCTACAAGATTCTTGTGTTGAATAGAGAAGAAGAATTGCCTCCCTTGAACTGCTGGTGATGCTCTTTTACGTGTAGCTCAGGATGCTGTCAGCTGCAAAAACACATTGTTGGCTGCTGGTCAACTTTGTGCCCACTGGGACCTCCAAGTCCTTTCCTGCCAAGCTACTTTCCAGTTGGCTGGCCTCCAGCCTCTACTGGTGCACAGGGGTATTCCTCCTACAGAACTTGTACTTTCTGCTGTTGAACTGTGTGATATCCCTGTTTTGTTTCTCCAGCTTGTTGAATCAGCACAGTCATGCGGTCTGTCAACTGCTCCTTCTGGTTTTGTGTCATCTGCATATTAACTGAGGGTGCACTCTGTCCCGTCATCCAGGTCATTAATGAAAACATTAAACTATTACCCCCAGTAGACCCATGAGGTAAACCACCTGTGGCTGGCTTCCTTGCAACTCACCACTATCCATTAAGCTCAATAGTTCATTCAGTTTTCAGTCCACATCACTTTCCATTTCTCTAGGTTGTACTTTATCAGTTTGTTTATGGGGATAAAATGGGAGACAATGTCAAAAGCCTTGCTAAAATAAGTTAAATTCCATCATCTCAGCCAGTCAACATGTTGTAGAAGACTGTAAAGTTAGCTGGTCAGGCATGATTTCCCCTTCTCAAATGCAGGCTGACTATTCCCAGGGTTTTTTTTGTCCTTTGTATGTTTGTCCATGGTTTCTAGGAGGATTTGCTTCAGTCTCAAGGCAGTCCCAAATATCATGTGGACTTCATTTTATGAAGGTAGAAGAAACAGGTAAAAGCAAACGCAGGGGCTAGTGGGAGAGGGTTAGTGCTGTGTTTGTGCTCAAGAAGTGTTCAAGGAGTGCTCTTCAATGGGTCTTGCAGTTAGACCAACTCTGGTACCCCTGCCCAGCAGCGAGCAGCTGGTGTTGCAGAGGCAGTAAGTATGAGGACAGAAGTGTTCAGGCACGAGAACTTTCCTCCCTGCTTGAGGATTCCCAGCACTGGAAAGTCACTGAGCTCTCCTGTAGGATGAACTCAGAAGATGAGTCTTCGGGTTTTATATTTAAATGATATTATGTATGTGGATTTTGCTAGCACAAAAGAGGTTGAGCTAAATTGCTTCTAAGTATAGGGCTCTGCTGTGTTCTTCTATAGTTAGCACTTCATTATATTGAGCTTACTGTGACTGAAGAAAAGATTTAGCATTTATTTTAACTTGTTTATTAATAAAAAATGTCTACATCTGAGCATTTAGCAATAATTCACTATCATTCTAAAGTCTTCAGTGTTTAAAGCAAATCTATGGTGCAGCTCTTCTGGTAGAAATAGAAGAAAAATCTTCTGCAGTTGGAAAGTTACAGACTGTGTAGGTGTTGAAATGCCTCCTGCTTCATATTCTTAATTGGCAGCAAGCCAGGTACTAAGAATTTCTGGTTTAAAGGGAAATACTTCCCTTTTCTTTACATTTCAATGAATAAAGGCAGCATTTTGGTTGCATTTTTTAGCAGTTAGGATTTCTTCCATCTTGATACAAAATGAATAAAATTTTCAGTTAAATAACTCTGTCAAGTTACCTTGAACTTGAGCATGATTACACAAAGGTATGTATTCCTTTCAAGTTTTATCATAAGAAGTTGTGGGCCTCATCCCCTCTGTGACCCTTTTCCACTCTGGGTGCTCTGGATTTCTCAGTTCTGCTTTAAAGCTTCATTGGAATTAGCATGTGATACTCAAGAGAAATTTTCCATGAACATGAAAGACTTCAGAATTCATGGCTTTAAATTAGTTAATAAAATGACTTTGAATAATGCAAAAATATTTCAAGTTGTAAGTATATCAGTTATTAATCATTAACTTAAGTTCATTTTCAGTAGTTGACAGAATACTGCCCTTTCACTGAGTTTAGACATTACTGGGAGAAGTTTTTTATTGAGAGCGCTCATACATGTTTACCAATAAAGATTAGGGGGATGCTAATATTAAAATCAGTCTGAAAAATCTAAACTCTCATCCATTCTTGCTGGTTTTGAATGGCATTAGAAAGGGCTTTGGTGTAGCTTTGCCCTATCAAAACTTGTCAACATTTACAAACAACAGTTAAACATATAGTGGGGTGTATATAGTTACTAACCAGAAAATTGGTTCCTAATGCTTTTTAAGAAAATCACATCAGCTTAATTTTATGTAAGTAGGTAGTCTTAACAGAGGATTAAACCACGGAAAAAATACTGATGTATTCTCTCTTGGAATACACACCGTATTAAAAAATTACAGTGTTGGATTAGCCATTTTGTGTATTCCTAAAGTAAGATAAATACTGAGAGAAAAGATAACCCATATTCAAAAATACAGGAAATGGTGATTGTTTTTATGCTTTGTCAAGCCTTTTTCTCTTCCTCTTGAAATGATATATCTGAAATTTGTCTTGTTTTCAGCCAGGTTTTTTAATTAATATTTTTGTTACTACACTCTGATATTGTGAATTTCAGTGTAATTTTTTTCCATCTGTGTTGAGCTCCATCCCCAGCTATAATTTTTGTTTGCTCTTTATTGTTGTAAATGTATAGGCACAATAAAGGTGAAGTGTCTGCTCTTGGAATGATTTCCAGATTTTGCTCAGCAGGTCAGAATGTCGCAGCCTTGGTGACAGCAATATGTGATAACCTCAGTACAGTGCTCACAACTTTCTACTCACTTGTTACCCATCTTAGATTTAGAATAAGCCTTCTATTTGCATTCTTATTTAACTAATACTTAAGGTGTATGTGATCCAAAAGAAAGAAAAGGCAAAAATACTAGTTCCTCGCATTCATGGTGTGTAGCATTTTTATAGAACAGTTATTACCATTACTAAGTTTTTAGTGGATTTGACCCTAGATTAGTTCAGTTGGTTAGAACATGATGTTAATAATATCAAGGTTCCAGGTTTGGTCCATGTGTGGGCCATTCACTTAAGAGTTGGACATGATGATCCTTGTGGATCCCTTTCATCTCAGAATATTATGTGATTCTTGATTGCTCTGGGAAGTAGGAATGTTTTATTTTGTCCCAAATTAATTATGTTAGCTGATGTAATACACGAGCATTTGTAAAGATGTTACTTCGAGTTCAGTTTAGACACAGGAAAAGGTTCTTTGCTGAGAGGGTAGTCAGTCACTGGAACAGGCTCCTCAGGGTGAAGGAGTGGTCACAGCACTCACACAGGTGGTCACAGCACCAAGCCTGTCAGAGTTCAAGAGTCTTGACGGTACGTTTGGTCATATTATTTACTTTTAGGTAGTCCTGTGAGGTGCAGGAGTTGGAATTGATCCTTATGAGTCTTTTCCAATGTGAGATACTGTATGATTCTAATACATTACTATGTGAGAAATCAGTGGAACTACTTGCAATGGTGAATCTGAGCATAAACCTGAGCACCTGTAGGACTAAGGCTTGTAATGTGTGTCTGTGGGTAGGAGCCAACATTTACTTACAGTGCTGCTATACACACGAGTGCTAGTCTTTGTGTCAAGTGATAAAGGGAAACAGGCACTGCAGGGGCACTGTCCATCTCATCTATTTAGACTGAGATAAATTGCTTTTTATTAAGTCTTATTTTTCTCCATTGATTGATTATAAAGGAAGTTTATCTTAGAGGCAGACATGCACAATCTAAGATGAAATTAATTCCATCATATATGCTTTAGTCACATACTGTGAGATTACAGACACTTTGTGTTATTCTGTACAAAAATAGAAAGGAAAAAAAAGAGAGACATATCTGCCCTTTCTGGAGGGTAAAGGTTTTGTTGGGGCAGAGGTTTTCCTATGTTAGTGCCAATATACAGAGTGATAGTTTGTAATTGGTGAGTTGGGTAATTACACCTGTGTGCAGAACGGAAACCTAAAACATAAGTGAACTGGGGGGAGGTGTGACTCTCCACCTTGCAAAGAGGATTTGAATTCCTGCCATCAAGCCTCTACTTAATCTTCTAGAATGTACTGCCTTCTAATGTGGAAAATTATCTTTGCAAGGATAGTAAAGAATACTTTCTTTCAAAAATTTTTACATTGAAATTGAAGTTTGCTAGATACAATTAAGTTAATATTGATGATACCTAATTGCAGTTTGAAATTACAGAGTACAAAGAAAAAAAATCTTTCAGTAAGATATTACAGTATTTTGGTTGGAGTATTTTAGTCTCTGTAGATTTTAACCAAAGATTTTACTTTTGTTTCTGGCTTATTATACAAATATATCCTTATTTTTAAAAGCATATTTATATATATTTAACAAAATAGGTCTAAATTGGCCTGCTTGACTGTACCTGTAATTTCATTTGAGCTTCTGAAAGACATGAATGTTGAGGATGATGTAGAGCATTAATGGAATGTGTAAAGATCTTTTCAGCTTTAAATGCTGCAGAAAGACTTTACACCTTAACTGTGAATTCTCTAATATACTTCAGAGACAGAACAAAACTGGAAGATGATTGTGCAAATCTCCTATCCTGTGACTATTTATGTATCTAGTCCCTTCCAGAGGTCATATGTTTCACTAAGGGAAAAAAAAGGATGTGTTGATGTTTAGTTTTATTTTTAATTTTGGCGTCCAGACCCTTTCTGTTTCTGATTCTATTCTAGAAGTTTATCCACTTGAGTGATCTTTATTTTCATCTCATACTTTTTCTCCATTGTTGCCTATCATTTCCTTCCTATCCTACTTTTTTTTCTTTTCCTTTTTCAATTGTGGGATACCATTGAGAGAGACAGGATGGGGAGAAAGGTGGAAGATCTGTAACCAAGTTTTTACATCCTTTAATCACGATTGTCAGTATGCATCTGATTATATCTCTGACTGTTTTCCCTACAAAAAGGAAAAAAATGATAGATTTCTGTTAAAATGTTGTACATCATGTGTAGCTTTCATGTATATCTTCTATTTGTCCCCTACCTATGGTTTATCCCTTTTATTGTTATAATACAAAAACTTCCACGAAACCACCACCTTGATCATCCAGTTTGAAAAGATCTTTTGAAAGTTTTATGTTTTTCTTCAAAGCTATACTAAAATTAAAACATTCCATGTAAGGAACTATATATAACAGCTTTTATGGTTGCTGTGTTTTAATGCTGTCTTCTGCAATGTATTCTGTAAAAAAAAATTCCTCTCTTTACTTACATGAAAAACCAGGGTAGGGTAGGTTTGTTCTTGTTGTTTTTTTTTTTTTTGTTTGTTTGTTTTAAATGAAAACTGTGAGTTTGTAATCATGATACAGAGTAATATATTGTGTGTGTTTGTTTTTGTAAGTTCTGGTCAGGATATCCAAGGAACAAGTGTGGTGGCAAATCTTCCAGTCCTGATGCGACAGAATCCTGCTGAAACTCTTCGTCGGGTTTTACCAAAAATCAGAGTAAGTTTTGTGAAATGAGGTTTGAATGTGCCTTTTTCTGCAAGTATAAGTATTTTAACAAAGCCAAAAAAAAATCCCACTTTTATTGCAACTCACTCTTCAGGAGTGGTATGTCCAGTAGGTCTTCCACATTAATTCACTGAATTTATGAAGTATTAACAGGTATTATATTTTTTAAAAAAATGTTACAACTGGGAAAAAAACTCAGAATTAATACTATTTATGTGTTCTAAAGGTTTAACAATATTTTGACAGCTTTTTGAGAATTCTTTTTGAGGACCATCTGGTCATAGTGGTTCATTTTGACCTTCTCGATCTCCTTCCATCCAAACATTAAGATTTTCATGCTGCTGTCCAGAAGAGTATAGTTTGCTTTTAGCTGTCTATGAAATGTCACATGCTACCCTCCCCACATTTTTAGTTAGTTGTGGTAGAAGCATGCTGACCATGTAATGTTATACAGTAATTTTATATACAGATATGATTGTATAAAGGATACTTGGGTTGTTCAGTCTGGAGAAGAGAAGGCTCTGGGTAGACCTTATTGTGACCTTTCAATACTTAAAATAGGCTTATAGGAAAGATGAGAACAAACTGTTTAGCCTGTTGAGGGTAAGGGGTATAACTAAAGGGTAGATTCAGACTAGATATAAGGACGAAATTTTTTGCCATGAGAATGCTGAAACACTGGAACAGGTTGCCCAGAGAAGTTGTGGATGCCCCATCCCTGGAAGTGTTCAAGGTCAGACTAGATGGGACTCTGAGCAACCCGGTCTGGTGGAAGGTGTCCCTGGTTGTTGCTGCGGGGGTGGACTAGATGACCTTCTGACCCAAACCATTCTATGATTCTGTGATTTTAAGGAACATGCATATCTCTCATGTATTTCTGCTCTGCCTCAGATATGAACCCTTGGCTAGAAGAAATGTAGAAGTTCATTTAAGGTGTGGTTTAAGGAGCAGCTTCAGCCAAATAAGAACAAACTGCATCACAAATACAAATGCAAAGCTTAATAACTCTATATGAGGCTGCAGTAGGAATTATGACTTTGATAATGTTAGCCTGCCTGTCAGAGTGGTTTTCGGTGATTTTAAAGGCTACCAGCTGGGTGGAAAAATACATTTGTTTTGGCTGTCAAAATATCTCAAAGTTTATTTTGGTACACAGCAAATATCTGAGTTGTTTTGTTTTTTTTTTATTGGATTGGTCTTCTACCAGTACCACTGTCAGTTTTTATGTGATTAAATAAAAGTTTTGATTTAGAACAGTCTCTTAACCTGATCTCGTGCAATTGATCACTTTGATATAAACACAGTCCTAATTTATACAAATTGTCAGCTGAAGGAGCATTGTGTTTATTATCAGTTATTTCAAGATTTTCAAAGCATTGAGTTATGTTAGTAATTTTATGGACAGATTCAATTTCCTTGTTCCCCGTGTATTTTCAGAGATACATTTGACACTTTCAGTAGGGTGATTCAGTCATGATTTTACCAGGACACTTCTCGAATTCAGTCGGTTTTTTTCCCATATAATTTTAAATCTCTCCCTTTTTAACACAATTTGCCAATAGGAGTGTTATTTTCTTCTTGGAAGCAATTAATGCTTAACAAGAATATTTAGATCACTTGAGATGAGAAGAATTTAACTAGTTACTGACTGAAGCTAAATAATAGTTTGATAATCTAAAATACATTGAAATGAAATGTAGAGTTATTTTAAGAGTCTCCTTGCTATGTTGTCCTTTCTATCTCAAGAACATTAGAGTTGAGAAGAAATTTTCTGTAGTAGCTGATGTGCGTTTTCTTGCTGTATCTGTATCAAATTCTCATTGCCAGGTATAAGAAAGCATATATTAGTAAGAAAAGTGAGATGACTGACTCACATGCTTATGTTATACAGTTTTCTATATACTGAGGAGATGTTTATTAAATTACAGAGTGGGCCCATGCAAAAATTATATTTGTTTGTTTCACTAAATTGTCATTTTGTTTCATTGTTTTCTTTGCTGAAGTTTTCAAAAAATCACTGCTTTTGTTGAAAACCTGTGTGGATGTGTATCTCTCAGCTTTTTTTTTTTTTTTTTTAAAGGCAGATATCATAACATTATATTAATAAAAGAATTAAAAAGAGTCATATTATGAAAAATTACTTGGTATATTTCTTACTGTCTGTGGAATTGGTCTTAAACTGAATCCTCCCTCTGTCTCCTAATGTTAAGGAAGAGGCTGCTCCAGGGACAATTCAGTATTTGTGAAAAACTAATATAATGAGTCATATCCTGCACATTGGTATGAATTGATAGACTGAAAGATGAGGAACAAATATTTTTGTAGTCCTTACCATGATTACTTAGCAAATATTCTTCTGTAGGGTATTTAAATGCAAGCCCCGATGCAGGGAGGACTTAGGTTCTATGTGGTAGATGTACTCTGTAAAGTTCTGTGTGCCAGTATGTGATGGGGATCACCGAGCTGGAAGGCTGCTTTGCAGAAGAGCACGTGGTGGTCACCAAGTTGAACATGAGCCAGCAGTGCTCCCCTGCAGAGCAGGGCTCCCCGTAGAGCATCCTGGGCTGTGTTAGTCAGGACACTGTGAAGAGTTCAAAGGTGATCCCTCCCCTCTACTCCACGTCCTACTCTACTCCATCTACAGCACTTATCCACTTCTGGGCTCCTCATAACAAGAGAGGGCTCAGACTGTTCAGAAGACCCCTGCAGAAGAAAGGCTTGAAGAGGATCTTATCAACATATGCAAATAAATGAAAAGGCCAGACTCTTTGAAGTGGTACCCAGTGACAGGACCAGAGGCAATGGGCACAAACAGAAACACAGGAGGTTCCTTCTGAACATCAGGAAACACTCTTTCACTATAAGGGTGACCGAGCACTGGCACAAGTTGCCCAGAGATGTTACTGTCTCCCTCCTTGGAGGTATTCAAAAGCAGTCTGGGCATGTCCTAGCTCTAGGTGGCCCTCCTCAAGCAGGGGGATCAGACAAAATGACCTACAGAGAGCCCTTCCAGCCTCAGCCATTCTGTGAATACCAGACATCATCTCTAAACTTCATATTATCTCCTGAAACTTCTGTGATCCCAGGGAGACTCTTATTTCTTAAGGGGAACTAGTCCATTTTTTGTCTGATTATTTAAATTCAGTAAATGGTCAAGAAATAGCTCTCCTCAGAACTAAGGATTAGTATAGACTAACAGATTGTTTAGAAAACATTGAAGTACTTTCTAGTTATGTTCTGTGCTATAAGAGGCAGATTAATATGCATTTTGTTTAAATATATATGTTTTTAAAAATGCTTTAAGAAGAATGACTTGAAGTTGCAAAGTAATTGGAAACCCTTCAACTTACATGAAGTATGTGCAGTTACTGCCACATTATTCTGACATAGGTAATGCAATCTTTCCTAAAGCAACCTAACTGGCTTCAAGAAAAGTTGATTTGGTTTTTTTACGTTTAACATATTGAATCCATTTTTTGCCTCTAGTGTTTCTACTTTAAGAGCAGAATTCATCTTGAAATGAAGGAGAAATAAGAAACACTAGGGATTTTTTACCCTTATTTTTCAGGGCATAGAGAAGTACTGGTTTTGGCCTGTCTTCAATAAAAAATCTAATATGGGAATACGGTTTTTGATTCTAGTCTTATTTTTTTTTTTAAATAGGGATGAAGGAAAAATTTAAAAGTGTGATCATTAGCATGAACAGGACCTAGGGCCTGGAAAATATTTGTATAGTGGGAGTTGGATCTCAGTGTGATCTTAGATCAGGTAGTACTTAATGACTTGGTAAAGTATCTTCCTGTATAACATTAAAGAACATTCAACTGAAAATAGTATGTGAAGAAAGAAGTATTAAGAATATTAGAAATGAAGCAGACAACTTTAATAATAAATACAATCAATCTTTGAGCAAATTACTGAGAAAAGTAGTGTGGTTTTCATCTTACAGTGTCATTTAAACCCAAACTGGATGCCTTCCTAGATGATGAATTAAATGAAACCTAAGTTAATGGGCTCCAGGCAGGGGTAAAAGAGTAAAATGTAATGAGGTCAGTCTAAATCTGAGCTCTCCTTTCAGGTTTAAACTTTATAAATTGAAACTTTCTGATATAAGTTTCTTTCTGTGGCTTTTATAAAGCCAGTTTTTCAATGGTGTTCTGTTATCTAATATTTATTTAATCTGCAATAGAAGTACAGTTCTGCAGCCATGTGCATTGCACTTTTAACTGCAAACCAGTATTTGGCATCATTAACTTGATGTTTTTTTTTTCTTATCCTTATTTTTATTGGAGGAATTTTCCTGACTATTAAATGGAAACTTTAATAGTCTGTAAAGGCATAATTGAACTCAACTGCGATTAGAGTCTTGCAAATGTAATCTGGCATTGCAGGGAATAAGCTGATTTAAATTACTGCACTTGGTTCCACTTCTTAAGACAGGGAAAAATCATTTGTGAATTCGTATTGGCACATGAAAAATGAATTGTGTAGTAGTTTCAGAGGGCTATTTATTTGAAAGTATTGTCAGCATATAATTGCATAGGGAAACCAATGTACTTATTCAGAATACTTGCAGAAACTCAAAGCAAAAATAAATACTGTTTTTATTAGAGCTGAGAGTAATGCAGAGAAAGGAAGAAATAAATGCAAGGAATGTTCTGGCTGGATACATTACAAATTTGTATTTCATTCATGAGAAATTGATAAATATGGTTACTTCTATAAATATAGAAATGTGTATATGTAAAATCTAATTAAAATTATTTATGTCAAAGGCACTTTATATATTTAACATAATTGTTTTAGATCTGAGATGAGCAAAATCAGTATGTCAATAAATATGACATAAGTGATGATTGAATTAGGTGTCAGTATTTTGGGTATATAATTTAGATGTTAATGTAGGAATGAGATTATGAAATATTTTTCTTAAGTTCTGCACTTAAAATGAAGTGGCATCCTTGTATGGGTTCTTTTGTATAGAGGACCCCACTCTGGATTTCTGCATGCACCTCCTCATGAACTTTGGAAGTCATTGAAATGCAGATTTAGGGAAAGCTTAGACATTCTTATCAACATTTCTCTTCCTACACCAGATGGCTCTTTTCAAATGATGTTAATAGTATTTTCCCTGTTTTCCATCCTTGGACTCTGCAACCAAAAGTGGTAGAGGGAGATTGCAGGTATATCTGACTAATCTGACTAAAAGAGATTTTTCCAAATGCAGCAAGCTATGGCTGTTCTTGTTGTAGTGTATACATCAAGCTTCATTTAGTGTTGTCTGATTAATTTCAAACTCATTTTCACAGTTACTTATTTTCCTAATCTGTCAGTCTCCTCTTGAAAGCTTTTCTTTTTTCATAATAGATTTTATAGTTTAGGAAGAGGTGGGGTGATTTTCATCCTTCTTTATACCTAACATTGGTCTTAAGGTCCATTCTCATTGTATCCTTGAGTTTCTGTAATTTCCATTATTTCTGTGTCTTTTAGTCTTAAAGGAAAATTTCTGTCGTATCAACACAATTACTAAAATGGTTTGACTATGTTCCTGCTTGCAGCGTTTTTTCAAGAGAATTCTGTTGTTGCAGGACAAAATGTGCATTTAAACTAGAGGTGAATTTTCTTTTTTTACAATTAAAGGAATAAACCAGGCTTTCTAAGTTTTGCAAGTTTTGATGCCTGAGTTTAACTTGTGGACATTAGAATAGTCAAGAACATGCTAATAGTCTTAAATTCCATTAAATACACTGTCTGAATAAGATAGGAAAAGCTTTTTTCCTGCAGTGAAAATCTGTGGAGTATCCATGTGTAGAAAAATACATTACCTTCTAAATAAATACATTTATATTAATTAAATTTAAGTTATCCAGCTTGAGTTAAGTGAAAATGGAAAGAGGAGACCCATACATTTTCCAATGCAGTTCTGAGTGCGAACATCAATGCAGACAGGTATGTAAGCAATCTAGAAATTTACATTTCAATGTCTCCCGAGGTCCATGAGGAGGCACATCCAGAGAATGTGTTCTCACACATGACTATCCAGAGTTGTGTGGATCTGTGGAGGAGACTATTTGGAAACTTTGTTTGTTGGTAAGTAACCCTGTTTGTATTGCGTACAAAGCAAAAATGTACGTAAAACTGAATTCAAAGAGTCATAGAATCATTTAGGTTGGAAACAACCTGTAAGTTCATCAAGTCCGACTCTTAACCTGGCACTGCTCCATTATTTTCTGATCTCTGTTAGCATCTACTGTGTGTAGATAGTGCTTTTGATTATCTTGGGGATGTTTTTTTGAACAAGTGTAAGCCAGAATCCCAGAACAGTATGGACAGATATTCTGATCCTAAAAATATTCAAAATACAAAATTGGTAGGTGTCCTTATTCTTTCTTGCCTGTGGATGTAATACCAATGGAGGAACAAGGACAGAGATAGGTTGTGGAAATAAGAGGGCAGTCTCCATGGCTATTGAATGCAAATATTTTATCACACTTCGGTAAGCAGCTCAATGCTGTTTCTTTTTTTCATTTGGGGGAGTAAGGACACAGGGAATCCTTTCAGAAATAAACATGGCCGTAAACTGAGACAGATCTTGAGAGATAAGTAATGGTTCTCCTTGAAATCAGATAGACTAATTGCACATTTGCACATACAAACTGGTTGACGCTTGTGGAATGAAAACTTCTTGTTTTTTACCAAATCTACTAAAAATTTCTCAGATGTTCTTTACAAACCCTTTTCTCGGAAAATTTCCTCTGCTATTTAATACCTAGAATCATAGAATCATTAAAGTTGGAAAAGTCCTAAGATCATCGAGTCCAGCTGTTTACCCAGTACCACCATGTTCACCGTTGAACCATGTCCCCAAGTTCCATATCCACATGCCTTCTGAATACTTCCAGGAATGGTGACTCCACCACTTCCCTGGTGGCCTGTTCCAATGTCTGACCACCCTTTCAGTGAAGGAAGCCACTTCCCAGCCACTCTGCCCCAACCTTTACTGCTGTGTGGGGTCGTTGTGACCCAAGTGCAGGACCCAGCACTACCTTGTTGAAACTCACACAATTGGCCTTGGCCCATCAGTCCGTCCTGTCCAGATCCCTCTGCAGAGCCTTCCTACCCTCCAGCAGATCAACACTCCCACCCAACTCAGTGTCATCTGCAAACTGACTGAGGAACACCACTTGTGACTTTCTGCAAGCTGGATCTAACTCCTTTCACCACCACTCTTGGGACCCAGCCATCCAGCCAGTTTTTAACCCAGCAAACAATGTACCTTTCCAATCCATAAGCAGCCATACACTTAGGTGCATAATGAATATTTTCTTAATCTGATCTAGGCTTATTTTTATTTTAAATAAAAAGACCAGATTATTTTTGATTTTTGGCAAGTGATCTGAGAAAGCACTGTTCATCTCAAGCACTTTAAAAAAGAAACAAAACCACATATATAATATGTTATGTAAGAAATATGGGCTTTAAACTCTTACAGAGTTTGGAGTGACTTGTAAAATGAGTGTAATACTTCAATGGTAGTATAATGAACTTTTTATTTTCTCATGAAATAGATACATTTAGAGAAGTAAACAAATGGAATGTTCATGTAGTTGATAGATATTTACAATTACTACTAAAAATGAATGTTGTGTCATAGATTGCATCGTGGAAGTTCTGTGCATAAATCTGAAATTTAAAATACAAATTGTTTTTTTGTTGAATTCAAAAAAATTAGTAATATTTCATCCCCTTATTATCTTTGTTTAGCTTTTGAATTGATGGTTTTAAAGACAGCCTAATTAATTATATTCTTGTATGTTAAAGCTCATAAGTACTAAATGCTGAGTTAGCTAGATAAATATTCTAGTCCATTTTGCCTTATTCTTAGGACTATATATATGTACTTTTTAATTTGCATTCCATGTTAGCTGTCAAGGGATGAAATTTAGGTTGCCTCCTGCTATTTTAGTATCTCTCACTGAATGAATGAATTACTTCTTTTTAATTCATGTGCATAAACAACAGAAGTGCAATTGTTGGTTGATCTGTATTCACCCCTCATTCTGTAAAGTAGAAAAATCCACACATACACATTGATGAAACTGGAAGTCACAAAAAATATTATAATTAACTTTTTTCCTTAAAATATCCATACTATAATATAAGAAAATCTAATATCTGCAAGAAATTGCTGTTAACAGAAAAAATAATTTTACAGAGAATTTTGTAGTTTACCCAACTTGTTGCATTTTAATTCTAAAAGTAAATGCAAGAATTTGGGCTTTCTTTCAGTACATTTCTGCCTCATGCTTTATATTGATATAATTTGTAATTATACAGGAGGTTCTGCATGTTGCAGGAGTGGAAATGCAGTTAACAGCAGCTGTTTCATTTTTGACTGTTCTGCAAGAGGAGTCGGTGTCCATTCATACATACTCCCACTCCTTCCTACACATCATTCTCCAGAACCTGGAACACAGAGATGCAGGTCAGAGCTGTACAGCTACTCTAATGACCAATGACTTCTATATGTTTTGTTTCCTTAGTGACCATACAGTACTGGGTAAAGCAGTGAGTGCAATAACTGTGACTTTGTATCTAGACTTGCATGAATGAAAAGATGACCACTTACATAATAATATTTAAATGTAATTCTGATTGAAGCAAAAAAAAACCCACTTTGACTGAAGGACTAAATCCAGAAGTTGTTACTGGGTTGGAGCTTCTCTTGAAGTACCAAAATTTTGTGGCTGAAAAATTGGAGGGAGGATGCTTGACATTTCTTCTGTGTTGATCTGTTTTTCTTAATTTCTTTGACACTAGTTTTAGAATACAAAGGAAAAAAAGGCCTTTTGTAACACTAGAAAGTTTTAGTGGACGTAAGGAAAGAATATGCTTCTAAATGAGGGGAATTAGCTTTACAAAACAAATAGGAGCATTATTAATTTTATACAGGAATTGAAAAGGTACAAGAAATGGGGACCGAATTTGCTTCTCACCTATCCTACTTCTTAGTTTGAAGTCTTGGGTGTTAATTTAGTGGCTCTTAGACACATAGCTCCTTGAAGAGATGTGTGTGAGAAGTTAGAACAAATTTTGTAAAACTGATGTCTGTTTTGTTGTATGTACAATATAACATGGATTATATAACTTTTAACCATTTCTTTGGAACAGGTGTCAGCAATGCATGGTTAGAAACTCTTCTTGCTGTAATAGAAGCTTTACCAAAAGAAACTGTCAGACATGAGGTAATAATAATCTCTCACTTATGCTAACAAAAATAAGATTAAGATTGCAAGATTGTATTTCCCTACAAGTTTTATTCACTTCTGTAAGATATGTGGCAGTTCTGTACCTGGCAAAATGGTAATGGTTGTGGAACATACTGTAAGAGAGGAATGTGCTGTTATAGAGGATCTGTGGCTGTGATTTGAACCATAAAATGCTATTTGTGCCAGTAGAGGAGTTTAATATTCTATAGTAGCACTGAATATTGAATACAGGTTTCCAATAGACTATTAACTTACATGGGCATCATTGCTGTTAGTATTAATTCCATTAAAAGGTTAATGACATCTGGGATATGTTTTCCTGGTTTTTTTTTAAGGAGAGGAATACTTTAGTTAATGCTCACAGTTCTTTTGTTCATGTTTCTCTTTTTTTTTTCATGTAGATCCTGAATCCACTTGTTTCCAAAGCACAGCTTGCTCAAACACTTCAGTCCCGTTTAGTTAGTTGTAAAATCATGGGAAAAGTAGCTAACAAATTTGAAGCCCATATGTAAGTAAACTGAAAATATATTTTCATTCCATAGTATAAACCAGTATTTCTTTGTTAATGGACAAAAATTTACTACAAGAAAAGTAGACTTGTTGCAAAAATTAAATGCTTTCTTTTTATAGATCCCTTTATCTGGGTATTAATTATTGATAAAAAATGTTCATTATGTAACTAGAATACTCAGCTATGCTTATGTTCATCAGTTCATAACTTCAATTTGTATGTTCTCCCACAGGTTTGAATGGATATGCTTTTCATGCCATTTTTGTCATATAATTTTTCTTGCTAAAAATAAGCCTAAGAGTGGATTTCTCTGCAATTTACAGGGACAAAACACAACTTCATTACCTTAGAGTTTCTTGTCATAAACAAAAGAATTCCATTCCTCACTTTTTTATTATCTAACCAAATTTAACATGTAGGTTTTTGTTTTTCCTATCCCACTTATATGGAGATATATTCAGGAACCGCTGTTGTTCCCAGATATTGTCCAGCCCTCAGATTCAGTGTCTGTGGTGGTGAAGAGGGAAGTAATGATGAAAGTAAATCTGAATAACTTACCTGCCCAAAGCAGTTGGTATGGTATGGTAGTTGATATGGTACATTCCTTGGACAGTTTATCCAGGCTTATGGTAGTAGGGCCATTTCCCCAAATGTGTTTCCCATCCAGGCAGTTGGCCACATGTGATTTTGAATTACAGAATAAATCCACTGAGGGCTACTAAATGCACAGAAACCATGTCTAGCTGAGGAAGTCCACTCTAATAATGATTGTGATCTGCCCCAAAATGTAAGAATTCAGCCTAGCTGAAAAGAAGAACAGCAGGATGATAAGACATTTAGGACTAAATTTCTTTAGATTATGTTTTTTTTGTTCAATAAAAAAGAACTAGAAGCAGCTGAAAGGAAGCTATCTACATTTTCATTTGCTATTTACACTACATTTGTTGGACATGCAAATGTTAATGAGCATGCTAGAGTAGCGTTTTTTGACAATGTTACCAAAGTCTTCAAAATCTTTTTATTCCAAATTTATAGAATTCTGTCAGAATAGCAGTCACATTTATTTATTTGAAGTTACATTCTCATGAAAATAAGTAACTTTGCAGATAGCTTGGAATCTTATGTGAGAATATAGGAGTATTAAGTAGTAGCTGTAATAGTCACACTGTCTTTTGTTGTGTTTCTTTAATATGATTCCTTGCTATTCAGAAGTAGGAAACCCCTCATTTCAGTGAACAGATAATAGCTCCTTTTCTGCACTGCAGCTACATGTTAAGAAGATGGCTGAAAATTTTCTGGGACATATTGTTCATCTGGTAGAGAGCTCTGAGTGCAGTTCAGAGGGCTGAAAAGAGACGTCAGTCCCCAGGTTTACAGTGTGGCAGACTAAGATTCATGACACACTCTTGTTCCCCTTGCAGGAGGGCTCTTGGTACAGGCCCAGGAGACATACCTGTCCTCAGGAGTAGACAATATATAAGCATATTTTCACATTCTTCTTCAGAATAGCACAATTTTTCCTTGTAAAATTTATACTGTAATTAAAAACTTTTTATTTGTATTTCATGTTAATCCCAGGTTATTTTATAGAGTATTGAGAAAGTTCTGACCTTATCATATAACATTAGTTTTTCTACCCTCTGTTCCAAAGTTCCAACAGCTAATTACAAATGTGTTTTGTTTTTTTTTTTTAGTAGCCCTTACTTCAGAGTATTCTAAAATACCAAACTTTCAAGAATTTGTAGTTTTTGAAACTTGAGGCCAAATTTTTTAGTAAGAAGTAAATTAATTTTCACTGGAATGAGTGGAGGATGTGCAGGCTGGCTTGAAAATTTGCTTGTCTGTGACTATTATTTCTCTTGAGTTTCGCAACAACATAAGAATTTATACAGAGATATTTTAAAAATACTCATGACAGCATCTTGAGCAATGAGAGGAAACACAATGACTGATACTGCCAAGTTGTAGTATGTGTTTTTACTTAAATAGAAATCAAAATTGTAATTTTATATCTGCCACTGATTTAACATGAATAATTGATCTGCTTGCATGAAGGTATTGCAGTACTCGAGCTTTTAATCTTAAATTCTTTTTCTCCTTTCTTCTCAATTACCTCTTTGGTGATACCTGCATACCAAAGATGATGTATTACAGGCATTTAATTGGGATTTGCACTTTGTTGATGTAATTCCTTATATTCTTTCAGTGGCTGTTCAAAATTATACTGAAGATGGTTATTAAATGAGGACAGCATCTCTAAGCCTATCGACTGTTTTTGTAGTTTAGAAAAAAGTAGTAGATGAAATATGAGAAAATGATAATGACAGTAAATAGTCCTTTTCCTGTTTCTTTATAGCATATATTAGCGTCCAATGTACAGTATTCTTTTATAATTGCAAATTCTCAGAAAAACAATTTACCATGTGTGATAAATTAGTTTTTTAAAAATTACCATTACAAGTAATGTATGAGTAAAATCTGAGTACTACTGAGTGGATTTTACCCATTCTTGTTCTGTATATTAATAAAAGATGTTCACATTTTTAGTATTAAAAGAGAGGTTCTTCCATTGGTGAAATCACTGTGCCAGGATGTGGAATATGAAGTTAGAACTTGCATGTGTCGGCAACTGGAACATATAGCTCGAGGAATAGGGTGAGTACAATTTGCCAAACTGAGTCTAAATGCAAAATCTTTCTCTAAAATATTTAATGGTAACCTAAATCTCCTTTTAAAATTGCTGAATTCATGCATCCTCAGTAATGAATTTGGAGTGTACAGATGTGTTCTTAGAAATTGGCTGTTGGCAGTTGGCTGTTTTCCACTTTTAGATTTTGCTTCCTCTTTTATAGTAAAACTGCTGAACCATAGAACTGACAGTTTTTTGTAAATAATGACTTAATCTATAGCTTCTTGAAATCATCTCAGTTATCCATTGATGGTATTGGGCTTATTTAAAAATGGAAGAGGATTATGGCAAGTATTAGCAGTTTCTAATAATTACTGTGCAGTTTTTTGAGAAAAGATGCTAAATTGGTTTTGTAAGCAAATTTCAGTTCAGTATCAACTTTTACTCTAAGCTTAAAGACCTTCAATATTCACATATAGGAATGGAAAAAGTCTGGAACTTTTATTTTAATAAAGAACATGTTATGGTAATAATGAACATGTTAACTACCCACACGGAATTGGTCTCTGAGTAAAAAAATATTTGAAAATTAGAGGTCTGTACACCTGTTACTGTGTCAGGGAGTAAAAAAAGCAGTAACTTCTTGCACAGACTTGAAGAAGTTATCAAGAAGGTTCCCTACCCTGTGTTAGACAGCAGGCCTAGATTAGACCTTTAGTTGTCCCTCTGTTTATTAAAATTGTAAATGCATGAGAAAGTTCAAGGATGAGGATGAAACTGAAATGTAATTTGAAAGATATGGCAAGTATGTACTTCAGTCTGTTAGTACAGGTGTTTGCGAAAAGGATGCCTTTCTGTGGCTGTGGAATGATTTTTTTTTTGATGGAGAACTACATTGTGACTTAGATTCTGAGTTATTAAAAAAAACCCACCAGAAAAAAAAAAAACAAAACAAAACACCAGAAATTCCTGAAGCAATATGATTTACTTTTCAGCCATGGACTACTGGAAAAGTGTCTATTCGGACTGTTTTAGCTTACTCAGTTATAGGGAATTCACGGCAAGAACTAAGCTTTGCTGTCATGTGCTTAATTTGACTTTGTTTTAGTAAGGTCATGCAGGTTAGTAATTTCTAGATTCCTAGAAAAACTTGGTTTTATTGTATACAAAATAATCTTATATATATGCATTAGGCACCTCTTCTGCAAGGTCCTTGTCCTGCAGAAGTTCAGAGGATGTTATGACTCATCTCAGTAAAGCTGCTCATTTGTTTTTGTATGTATTCTCTTTTGTATCAAAATGTAGGTTAGCATGTTAAATCATTCTAACATTTGCCATGTTGAATGGCTTTGAATATAAAAGAACTCGTGATTACAGAAAAGAAAGATAATATTTGTCAATATTGTTGATATTTGTAAAACAAGAAATTTAACATGCATTTTACTAAACTGAATTACTGAATAATTTGAACTTGCATTTCTTTTTACCGTATTCATGGGTCTCATGTATCTTTATATATCACAAAATTCTGTTTAATGAGAGATTAAAGATCAGAGAAAGAGAGGGTTCTGTTTATTTTCTGGGAGTAACCTGGTGTTTTTATTCCATAACTACTGAGTTTCGAAGGGCAAGATGGTTCTACCTGTCATATTAGTTTGAGGATTTTTGATACCACCAAAATGGAAATCCACAGAAACATATTTGCAATTTTTAAAAAATTTCTTCCTCTTCTCCCCCCTATTTCTGGGTTTTGATTTAGGATGTCATACCCTTTTCTGCCATGACCATTCTTAGGCTGTATATTTTTGTCTCTGTCAGTCACCTTTGTTCCTCTTTTCTCATTTGTTCTTCCTCAATCCCATGAGATTTTTTTGGTGTCTTTTTTGAGATGCTGTCTCCGTTTCCACAGGTTCCTCTAACTTTCTCAGTTAACCTCTGTTTTAGCCAGTCTTAAAGTGGTGGGTTTGATAGGGGCAAATACTTTGTTATCAATTAGTGGTTGGTCCTGTGTATTTTAATTTGATTCTTTCTTCACCAGCTTTTATTTTTACCATGGATGTATAGACTGTTCTCTCTCTGAGGTTTTTGTCTGATCCCGTCCCAGTGCTTTAGATGCTTTAGTCTCAGAAGAAATTGTGAACATTCAGTATTTTCAGTATGAAAGCTATTTCAGTGTTTCATGTGGAGGCTGAATAAGTAGTAGGTAAATAAAGACAATTAACTAAACAGAAATTAGTATTGTTTAGGTAAATGTTGAAGGTATAATGTGACAACAGTCCCAATTATTTTTACTAGTTAGTGATATTACCACTAAATGATACATCATTTTATTGTAATTTTATTTGAACGTTTTAATCATTTGTTTCGAAGAATACTGTTAAGCTACCGCTTGATTTGCTTGTAATAGTAATAAACTCTGTAAGGTGCAAATCACTTCGGTGATGATTATAAACATTTGAAAGTGTTATTGTTCCTATTGATTTACAAAAGGGACAGCTGTTACTTCTTTAGTCGGATTGGAAGGGATGTTTTGGGCATTTTTATTTCAGCATCCTGGAGTTGTAATCAGTTCAGTATTGAAAACTGTGATTGAAAGATCGAAATGATGGTCTAAACTCTATGTACTTGGTTGCTCAAAGTGTCGTATGTAGTTTCATTTTTGTCATCTTGGTTAATGCTCGTGCAGCGTAACTTTATCAGAGTGTTTCCCTGTAGTTTTATGTCTTGGGCAGTACAAATGTTGAGAGCCAGATCCCTTGCTATTAAAAGTTGCTGAGGTCCCATTCTTGAGGTGTCGTGCTTCAAGTCCTTTCACTAATTGACAAGCAGACCAAGAGCTTGTCTGTGAGAGCAGGACAAGGTGGCCGTCTTAACTCAAATGCAGACAAACACTGGAACTTGACTACCATAAATAAAAAAATGAGCATGACAGAAAAAAGCCCAGTGAAAACAGTGGATATGTCTTCCTTGTTCTTGGTAGTAGGGCTATACTAGAAAAAATTTTTCTAGTCTCTTAGAGCAACCAAGAATCAGTTATACGCTGGGACATGGAAAATTATGCTGCTTAGTAGCTTTTACAGAAGCTATACTTTTACTCCAAGAAGCAAATCTCTTTTCATCTTCTTAATGCCAAGAACAAATTTTTCTGTGTCAAGAATATTTCACTTCTCCTCCCTGACCTCTCTGATTAAATTTTGATTTCTAAGACAGTCCCTAATACAACAATCTGCTGCCACTTCACTGATTCCAGTTCACAGGACTATCACACACAGAGGCAATACCAGTAATTACCAAGGTAAAAAAAGGCAAGCAGAACTCTTTCTCATCTTTGAAGTATAAGATTTCCAGACACTTCAGTCCAACATGGCTTATACTTAGTAATTTTTGGCTTTAGACCATCATATTGAGCATATTTGGTCAGGAGAGTTTTCTTAGTGAAGTACCTGTGCTCCTTTGATTTTTTTTTCAGACTACATTTTCTCTCATTTATTTTGAGCTAATTTGAATGCTTTTTTAGTGATAAAGTTTTGCATGTTAAATTTACAGGTTTCTTTGGCTGGCAAAGAAAAAAGTCCTGAGATTGACTGGAGGTTTTTGTATAATTTTCTTTTCCTTAGAGCTTTGTCAACTTTTTCTTCTTGACTCTCCAAAAAATAGCTAAATGAGTATTTCAAGAAAGAATTCTGTTTTGCTGTAGAATATTATTTTACTGTAAGTTTTCTTTTGACTCCTTGCCTCACGTTGCAGGACAGAACTAACAAAAACTGTGGTGCTTCCTGAATTAGTAGAACTGGCAAGAGATGAGGGCAGCAGTGTGCGCCTCGCAGCTTTTGAGACATTAGTGAATCTACTTGATATGTTTGATGCAGGTAAGAATTTAATTTAGGCTCACTAGCCAAGTTCTTAGTGCTTAGTGCATCTTATAATTGTATTGTTCTGTCTGTGTTTTTCAGACATTTCTAATTCGATTTTTTTATTGTTTTATCCTTTATATTTCCTTATATTTCATGTCTTGCCGTGCTTTATACATAGAAAATTTTAAGGGAGGTGAACTAGTTGTTAATAAAATCAGTTATTGTATTCTAAGTTTCTAATGTAATGTGGCTAAATGGAATGAGTAAAATTACTGCATAAATTACAGGAATATTAGGTTCCTTGTATTTAATTAATTTAATTAATTTAATACTATCAATACACAATACAAAATGTTAGCTCAAAAAATATTTACTGTGTGGGAAGTTGGTATGAATTACTACAATACGTTGTTGCATTTTAAACCATATGAAGTAGTAGATAAAGAAAAAATAAGATAGTTTTGGGGAGAATACCATAAATGGACTTTTTGCAGTTAGTGTTTATATCAGTAAGTATAATAGTAGGCTTATTTTCAAATAATTGAGCCTCTGGGTTGATGCTGTCAAGTTTGTGCTTCTCTTCACACTTCTCAGTCTTCTCTCCTCCTCGCCCACCCCTGATTGCTCTAACTACTGCTCTAAGCTATTGTAAAAAGCTTAGAGAAAGCAATCAGGGGTTATTTACAGGTTTTTAAGGAATGTGTTTCTAGAAATTTGGGTTGTGTGGTTTTTGTTTTCGTGGCTGAACTAGAAAATGAACATTTTTGAAAGTAGATGACCCAAAATTATGTCCAAGGGTTTCTTTCCCACAATATCAAAATATTTCTTCTACTTTGTTCAGCCATAATTATTTGATGAATTTTGTTATTGATATAGCATTAGAAAATCCTAATCCCTTTAAAACTTGAACATTTTAATGCAATTATTTTATTTAAATAAGTGAAAATGCATAAATTTCTTAACTAATTACATAAGTTCATCTCTGAACTTATAAGTGTTGACAAATGGATAACTTTGAAAATTTCTTTTATTTTTCAGATGACAGGAGTCAAACTGTTCTCCCATTAGTGAAATCATTCTGTGAAAAATCCTTCAAAGCAGATGAATCTATCCTAGTTTCTTTATCTTTCCATTTAGGGAAACTGTGTAATGGATTATATGGTATGATTTAATTTCTTTTTAAAAAACCTTGAAAATGGGGGAATATTGGAGAATTTAAACCCCTTGAAAAATATACAGATTTGAGTGTATCCAGTGAAATGGCAGTTAGTAAAGGAAATGTGGAAGTAAAAGTTTGACATCATATGTTGCATAAATACCAGATTTCGGAAATTTCCTCTTTGGGTGATCATCTGCTTATTGTTTGTTGTTGTTTTTGTTTTCTTTACATACGATCAGAGATGGAAACATGGTGGTTTATGTTTACTGGTTTGACTGATTTATTTGGGTGTTCTGGAGCTTATGATTTGGATGACTGAATTTTTGAAAATAGAGACATTTGAAAACCGTATGATGTTAATTTTGTGTGTGCACTTGATCTCCTTTTTAAAACACGGTACAGACTGTGGCCCATAAGGAACTTCAGAGGAGAAAGGAGACCTAATGGCATATGGATTTCCCAGCTGCAGCTGAGGCTAAATCTGCACCCATAATTTTTGTGCCCATAATTTACGCTCAAATTTTCACTTGAGCACAACAGATCTTTCCTTGATAATTCTGCCCACCGTATTTTACATGTGGGGGGACAGCAGAGAATCATAGGTTTACATTATAATCATAGGTTTACATTATAATTTCCCCTTAGACTCTTTAAAACCTTTGATCTTTCTTACAGTATTTGAAATAATCATTCATGATCAAAAGTGACCATTGCTTCACTACAAATTACTTGAAATGGCTGTTCCACAGTGTCAAACTGTTATTTCCAGAAACAGAGAGTTAGGACAGTTCATCCTGTATTTATCATGTCTTTCCAGTCTTCTTTTCTGTAGGTTAAATGACTTTAATTGCTATCTCTCTTCACCTCTGAACTCTGTCTGGCAAGTTTGTGTTTTTCTTGAAGTGTTATGCCTTGGGACAGCTGAACAAAGTGAAAGGGTTACTTCATGTATCTTGCAAGATGCATTGCTGTTTACATTTTTCAGTATGAAAAACTGCCTTTTTTGTTTTTTTAATAAATCTAACAGCTAGTTAGTCTTTCTCTTTCCTGGCCCTATGCAGGTGATGCAGATCAGGCTAAACGTGGTACCTTACTGCTGTCCTAATGAAATTATATAAGGGCCTATGTCCAGTTCCTGAAGATCTTTTTAAACTCTGTGTTCTGAAGAATAAGCGGTCTCGGTCCTTGGTTACTGTTATCAAGATACAGAATAAGCCCAACATCCAAAAAATAAACAGAAATACCTACCAGAACTAGGTAGACCTTTATACAGTTGCCTATATTGTCAGTGATCTATGGGTAACTTTCTCTTAGTTGTTTTTCCAAGCAGTTTTGGAGCGCCTTTGTAGTTCTTAATCTTTTCTTCCCATTCCCTTATTTTGCTTGTGA
Organism: Manacus vitellinus; assembly: GCF_001715985.3. Taxonomy (NCBI): domain Eukaryota; kingdom Metazoa; phylum Chordata; class Aves; order Passeriformes; family Pipridae; genus Manacus; species Manacus vitellinus. The sequence goes on from NW_021940750.1 coordinate 28,181,464, forward strand.
AAAACATGATCTTTGCTGTCTTTTTCCAAATTTGCCTTTTGCCATGTTGGCTACTGCTGGTTTTTCGTTTTCTTTTTGGTATTTAGAAGTAGATTTTTCAAATTTTTTTGTGTGTGTTTTCAATTTTTTCAAAAATTGAAAGTAACCTGCTTATCTGTAATGATATGGCTTGTCCTTCCCCTCTCCAGCTATTAAATGTCAGTACTACTTCAGCCCTTTTCTGTTCTGTTACTTGACGTATTTAAGTTTTCAGCAGCCTGTACTTAAATACTTGTGAATGCTGGAAGGAAGCCCATCTGACTCTGCACATTTTGAAAATCTTTCATATTTAAGGATTCACTGATCTGTTCCTTCTCTACTTAAATCTTGAATCTTTGTCACAGTTATTAATTGTACGGAGATTGATGGTACTGGTGAAATTTCAGAAAGAAAATAAAAGCTTTAAGCATTTCAGCCTTCTTGGTACCAATCACTGATAGCTTTCTTCTCTCTCTTGAGCAGAAAATTGAGCCTGTCCTTGATTAGTCTCTTGTTACTAATGCACTTGTAATTTTTTCATTTTTCTTGATAGTTGCATTCCAGTTTGTTCTGAGTACTTTGTGTACTGATCATACTCTGCTAGGCTCAAGATGGTGGGAGAAGGGATAAAATTGACATATTTGATAGATTTTTAAATGAGATTTGTTTTGGGGACATTATTAATAGCATTTGTAATGAGGAAAGTTTGTTGTTTTGTTTTGTTTTGTTTCATTTTGTTTTGTTTTTTTGAGGCATTTTTACTCCTGAACAGCACTTACGGTTTTTGGAATTTTATAAGAAACTTTCCACACTGGGTTTACAGCAGGAGAATGGACACAATGATAATCAACTACAACTTCAAACTCTGGAACAGGAAAAGAAGTATATTTCAGTGAGGAAGAACTGTGCTTACAATTTCCCAGTAAGTAACATTAAGTTAAGGGTAAATAACTTGTGTCATGCATATAGTTTACTAAATAGGACTGCATGAGTGATAGAGAAGTTATTCTCGAATTGTTCATTGTTATCTAGACTCTAGCTCTCTCCTACACAGTTCAAGTTAATAAGTTTGTCCAAAACAGTTACCTGGAAAGATTACTCTTTGCAATGCCTCAGAAAGTTATTGGCAAGTTTTGACTGAGCAAATGCTGTTCTAAGAGGTTACTTTTTCTTGTTGTTTCCTACACATTTTCTCCAAACTCTGAGCACAAAGGCTTCAAGAAAATGGCTATGAAACAGTCCCCAGTTTCAAACGACCCAAAGCTACAGTTTTGTGTTCACTGTGTGTCTTGTCATTCCAGAGAGTTGAAGATTGAATCTGAATGGTTAGATTCATGTTTTAGTCATGTTCCTGCCTGAGTACAGGAAGTGTTTTCAATTTTATGTGAGGTCTTTAAATATACCAGTCATGTTTCTGTAAATCTGTTTTGTGTTTTGACATTCTGCATTTGTATTCAAATAAAATATGCTTGCACCAAGAGCCAGTAGACAGCTATTTTTATTCCACCTTTTAAAGACAAGCAGTCTGTGCTTATTTGAGCAAAACCAAGGTATATACACACACAATCATGTTGCAATTCACATTCTTGCTTTGTTGCTTGCTAAAATGTTCTGTGTTTTTGAAGTAACCAGTTGCAGCTTTCACTAGTGTACAGAAACATTAACAATATTTATAAAACTAAGATTTTATATCTCACGGTTTTAGTCTATGTTGTAAGAAAAAAGGCTGCAGCATGTCTGGAAGATAATATAAATTCAGTTTAGTTTTCAACTCCAGATTTTGTCTGATGCCTGTGTTTTAACAAGGCCATCAAAAACTCCACACTTACTACTTAAAATAACAACCTGTTTTCTCTCAAGTTCATCTGATAATCTCTGGTAGTGTAGTCCTTCAGCTGTATAGTTAATAAAGGACATTATCTTTCCACAGGCCATGATTGTTTTTGTGGATCCAAAGAACTTCCATTTAGAACTATATTCTATATTCTTCTGCCTTTGTCATGACCCTGAAGTTCCTGTCAGATATACTATGGCCATAAGCTTCTTTGAAGTAAGTCCACAGTGGTTCTTTGTTACTACTTTGGTGTTTTTATTTTATTTTGTTTTCTTCTTTAAGTTTACACTTTACTGGTGTATGCTGGTTTTCTGTGAGGGATATTTAAGTTAAATGCTCAATTTAATATGAAAATACTTGGAAATTTTTGCAGATGTAAAAGCATATATGCTCTTATAATTCCATTCAGTTTATGTAAATTCTACTCAGTTATTTTCATAAAAGTTAAAAAATGTACAAATGCATAGGTGATATTAGCTATATGGAGTGAATTCCAGAAATTAAGATACTATTGCCTGAATATAGAAACCCATACAGGGAGATCTTCAAGGTTTTCAAAGTCTTGTACTGAGAATCCTTGTGTTTCAGTACTTGAGCTTGGCTTTTATCCCATTTTGTTGCTGGGGAAATTGGTAAATCAAGCAGTTTGCAGAAAACATTTAAGAAACTAGTAGAGGCACAAATGGCTTTATTTCCACCATCGTAAGAATGGATGGATTTCCAGTTCTCGTTACCTGTTGATACCTTCTTTTAATGAATGATAATCCAACATAATTGTTGCAATTGTAAAATTAACATCTAATTCTACATAATATTTTGTGTTAGATGTATAACACTGTTAAAGTACTGCCTGAATATAAGCAAAGTATTTTAGCTCATTTAAAAAAACCTGCAAAATTATACTGTGGTCTGAATGTACGTTTAGTTCTCGTTGATTTAATTTTAACAACATAACTAGGCAACCACGTGACAGCCAAAAATGAGTAGTTTATGGCATTCACTGCTAGGTGGGTTATTTAAAAAAAAAAATGAAGTCACTGTAGCCATTTCCTTAAAGCTTCATCTTGATTGGAAGTAAACTTTTATTTTCACTTGGCTTATGTAAATAAAAAAAAAAATTAAAAATCATCATCTAAATATTCCTTACGGCAAAAAATCTCATTTCTCAAGTTTGTCTTATGTTTGCTATAAAACCTTTTTAACAGTGTGGAGATGGACTGTTAGTGTTTTTTAGAAATTTACATGAGACTTGTGAGTCACAGTCAAAAACTCCAAAGAAGTAAGGAGTAAAAACTTCAGAAGGAAAGGTTGAGGAAACCTAAATCCAGGCTAAGCCAATTTTTACATTTAATCTTTTGTGAATTATATGGCAGGTTGACTTTAACTCTCCTGAGGTGCATGACGTACAACGTTTGAATATTCCATAAGGAATTTTTCTAGCCTTGCAGTACAGCCTTAAACATTTCTGGTAAATGTGAAATAGAGTTAATTCTAAAAGCATGTTTCATAGTTAGATAATAGACCTGTTTCTTGACTCATATTCTTTGTATAAGTGTATTTTTAATGTGATCAGTGGGAAAGCACACAACTTTAGGAGGCTGATATTAAACAAATTTTTCTGCATCCCTTCTTCATGCTTGCTGCAAAGTAAATATGTGTTGTTCTGCCATGAAACTAAAGAATGTTTCACCTTGCTATCTTACTGTCATTTTTTAGGTTGCTAAGCTTTTAAATTCTGATGTGTATACAATACATAAAGAACTGGTTACGCTTTTACAGGATGAGTCACTGGAGGTAATACATTTTTGTTGGAACTTCCTTTTCCTTGTTACATTGAGGCAGATTATTTCATGTTTAATAACTCTGCTGTAAGACAGTAGAGTAACAATTTGAAATGATCAACAGCTTTTACTTTTGTTTCACAGATGCTGTATAAAGATGACAGCCTTCTGTGAATAAAAAGGAGGAAAATAGGGAGGTGTTTGAATTTAGTAGACCCACACTGAATTTATTAGCTTTTAAAATATTAATTCTGAATAGTTTTAATTGCTGTATTATTTATTACCTTGCAAATGCTGGAAAGTTTTGGGTTTGATACTATATTATACTATATTATAATATACTATATTATAATAATAGGTGATAGCATTCAAGGTTTTTGCTTTGTTTTATTTTCATTCTCCAGCAGAAAAGGAGATGAAGAAAGTTGTGTGTGGTTCAAAGATCAAGATTTACAGAAAGAGTTTTGATCCAAGGCAACCTGCATAAATGAATCACTTAGCTATATTGCAGTCAACATAGTGAGATTTTTTAGATTGAAAAAAGAAAAATATTTATGTTTGAGAAAAAAAGCACCATTTCCTCTTCTACCAGTTACTCCAGTACTTGATCTTTTTTGTTTTCTATGAGGATCTTTGCATATGGCATGGAAAAATGAGTTCTGTATTCAGGTGCTCCTTTTCCTTTCAGTATCTTTTGTCAGATGTTTTCAAGGAAATTACAATTGTTGATAGAACATCTACTTACAATTTACGAAATTCTGACCCATATTAGAATATTTCTCAAGTTGAACACCTGAAAGTTGAGACTTAGAAGCAGCTGGTGATTTTGAAAAATTCCTTGTTTTGATCCCTGAATGTTTATTATATGAATAATATCAAATATTTTGAACTTTATCTTATATCCGTTATGAATTGTTGCAAAGAATGTTTAGTTACATACTTTTCTAGTCGAGCTTCAAGTCTCACAACATTTGAAAGGAGGGTTAGTCTATTAATGTAAGCTATGTATTCTATTTTTTCTATCAACTGCATTTTTTCTTAACACAGGAAAAAAGACTTTTAAGATGCAGCTGACAAACATAAAAAAGCATGTTTTTGTTTGTTGTGGCTCTTTGCTGCTGAAATATCGATCTTTGTCAAGGATTAATCTTCATTTTAAAATACTGTATGCTGTGGATAGTTTAGAAAACATTGTCTGATCACATAAACCAAAACTGAGACCTGTAGTACTTATATTACTTACTATATTAAAATACCAGTTGTAAATCTCAGTCCTCATCAATGCAACTCCAGTGCTTCTCCTTTTTTTTTTTTTTTCTCAACATGAGAGAGCAGTAACATAAGAGATGTCAGCAGGGATACGGTGGTGAGAATTAAAAATGGATTCGGGTTAATTTACAGACCTCTTTCATGCAGCCTTTCTTTAAATAGGTGTTAGATGCCCTAGTAGGTCACCTTCCTGAAATCCTTGAACTAATGGCTAACAGAGGAGAAAACAATGGATCAGAAAGCAAGGTGGGTATTCTCATGGTGTTTTTTTTTAAATTTCCTTTCTAAATGAAGGTAGTAGCAAAGTTTGGACACATTTGATATTAAATGGCTTTCATGATTCGTTTCTGCTTTGGAGAAATAAGAAGCTTCTGTTGTTTTTTGGTTGGTTTTTTTTTTTTTCTGATTGGTGACTTTATAAACTGTACAATAAAACCAGGGTTTTGAAAGATTAGACTCAATATAAAAATGAAGAGTTTATCCATGCTCTTTTTTCTGATTAACAACAGTTCAGTGAAAACAAAACTTGGTTTCATGCTAAAGGAGTGATAGCTAACACCGAATTTCAAATCCTTTTTATATTGATGTGTCAACTGCCCATGGTTGCCATTTTCAGACACAGCTTCTGCTAGAAGGAAATCTATTTCCTGAAGCAAAGGCATTGAATTAGGATTTAAGAGATCTGTATTCAGCTCCCAACTTTGCTAATTTAATCGCATATGGCTTTGGATGATGGTTTATTCCATGGCTCCTCACCTGTTAGATGGAAAAGATAATTTCTTGCTTCAAGATGCTGTTTTGAGCATACTTCCTAAACATATGGATAAATTCAGATATTGCTACAGTACAAGAACTGAATAAATTTATTTTCTTGTTCTGTATGAACAGAAGTTGGGAGTGTAGTTTAAGATTTGAATTTGTCAGACGTTTACAACTGTAGATACATCTGACATACAGCAAATGCAATGTCAAGTGTGGCAATCTATTGCATTTTTCTTAGTGCTAAAGAGAATTTAGCTTTGCTACTATAAATTATTTGCCTCCTGCTGAGAAAAGCTGTATAATTCCTACTAAAATTAACTAGGGAAGTGAAACAATAACTTCAAAGATTAAGAGGATAGAAGAAAAATGGGTTTAATTTGGTTTGAGAAAGAGAAGACTGAGGATAGTTGGTGTAAGGGTCTTCATATCTGTAAAAGGGTATTACAAAGAGAACAGTGTTTAGTTTTACTTTGTCAGGAGAAGGGGTTGGAGATGAAAATGTGTTAAGTACTGCAATAGCTTTTGGACTAGTAAAGTGGAATTTACTGCTTAAACCTTCATTAAATTTCATTACTTTTTTTTAAGAACAAGTTAGACTAGTATCTACTGGAAATGGTCACAGTTGATCCTGTCTGAGCAGAAGAATTAATTGACCCCTTAAAATCTCTTCCCTTCTTAAATTGTTGTGATGTGCTTTTTAAGCATAGTAACATGACACAAAGCTAGACAATGTAAAATTAATGTTTGTATTTCTGTTTCTAGTTACTGTCCATTCCTGACTTGATTCCTGCATTAACAACAGCAGAACAGAGAGCAGCGACTTCTTTAAAATGGAGAACACATGAGAAGTTACTACAAAAATATGCATGTCTCCCTCATATCATATCAAGTGATCAGATTTATTACCGTTTCCTTCACAGAATGTTGACAATCATTTTGACAAATGTGAGCCCACCTGTCACGTTCTCATTGTTTTTTGTTTATGCTAGTTAAAGCAATGACCACCAGATATTTGCTATGTGTAATATTTTATATGTTATGTTGATCTTAAAGTACTGTTTTTTGTTGTGTATGGTTTATCAAGCTATGTTTTTTTAATTAAAGTCTGAATTTGCTCTGAAAACTTCCCGCCATCTGAGGAGCAAAATTTGGACTGACAGTTTGTCATGGTTTGCCTCCTACCCAAGCCTTTTTTCCTTTCATTGTGTTCATTATCAGTTCTTTTCTAGTTAAATGCAGACTTTTTCCTCTGAGATATACCTTCTTTATCCTGATTCCATACATTTCTTTACATTGAGTTTGTTCTTTATGAAAGAACACTGTATTCCTAAAATAAATGGTCATTTAGAGCTACTAGTCTGAAATTTTACTGACTTAATTCAGGAATAAAGCTGTTGTTTTATTTTCTGACACCTGCAATACAGAAGGTGCCATGAAACATGGAATACTTTAAGTTGCTTATGAAATAGTTGAATATACAACTTGGGCAGAAGGAATAAAGAAGTGTCTCATGAATTGGCCAAACTTCCTTATTCCCCTGACATTATGAGAATTATTTCGAAATCTATAAAGTTAGGCTACTTTTTAGCTTTTTTCTTTTACTTCTAGAATTTTTATATGTTTTTAGTCATATTCTTTCAGATAGGTTTAATTGTGTTCCCTTTATTTCTTTCAAGAATGTCCTGCCAGTCCAAAAAGCAGCTGCTCGAACTCTCTGCATTTATTTGCGTTACAATCGCAAACAAGAACAGAGACATGAGGTTATTCAGAAACTGATTGAACGTAAGATAATTTTTCCTTGATTGCTTGGAGATGCAAGTTAGTTTTGACTGCAGATCTATTTAGAGTTATATTTATTCAGTGTAATTTTCTTCCATCATTGGAGGGATTACACTTGGAAGACATTCAGTTGCTCATACTATCACCAGGCAAAATGTACTGTGCATGTGTGAGGACTGTATCTGAAGCTAATGTAAAGGGATTGGGAAAGAGGCAGTGTAGGAAATTGATAATATGCTAAGATCCCTCCAACCTACTTCTTGTACCCAGAATTGCTAAGCTGTAGGTGCAGCAACATACAAAGAAGAATTCCTCTGTAGAAATAAAATTGTCTCGAGGCTTCAGCATAAGAAGTGCTGAATAAATCTCAGAAATTAATGTATTAATCAATTAGTCACCTTGACTTTTTGGTGTATGCTATGTGTTTTAAAGATAGGTTAGAAGTTTTAACAGTTACCATTAGCATTCCTTAATGCTAGTAGTAATTTTGATATACCTGTGACATGGTTTGAAAGGCATACAGGTCTTTGTTCAACACAGTAGCTAGTTCAGTTGCTATTTTTGCTTTTTCAAGTGCTCACTGACAGAAATGGTCATTGAATTCAGAATGTTAGTTTTTCACTAAAAGGAAGAGTTGAGATAGGCTGAGAAGTTATGCCTTTTGATGTGCATCTTTGTTATCTTCAAGTCAAAGGTCAACCTGTGAAATGTTTTCTATCTGACATTGAAAACTTGATAGATAATATCTGTGGATTTTTATTTTTCAGAACTGGGCCAAGGAAAAAGTTATTGGAACAGACTTCGGTTTTTAGATACTTGTGAATTCATTATGGAACTGTTTTCAAAATCATTCTTCTGTAAATACTTCTTTCTACCTGTGCTTGAACTTACACACGATCCAGTGGCAAATGTGAGGTATGAAGAATATGTAGCAGTGTACAGGAAAAAAAGCTTTAAATAATATATTAAGAAATATTGTTAGAGGTTTTATGACTTTTTTAAATAATGGGACTTGAATAAAAAAGTAAAGAGCCTTCAGGATGATCAGTATTAAAGGTGTAGGGGAGTATGGGAATGGTGTTAGAAAACCACAGAAGCAGGTCAGTCTGAGTGTTTGGGGACTGATCAAAAGCCTTAGGGTTTGGGAGTGAAGGGAACAATGAGGCAGAGGAGCCAGCGATAGATGAAAAGATTCATGGGTGTAGGGGAGAGTATAATTCAGTCTCCATTATTTTCCATGCATTTCACTGTCACTACATGTAAAGTGAAACACTCAAGGAATTCCTTCAGTGGTGTGAGCTTAACAAGTTATAACAGGTTTTACCTTATGTAAAAGTGTATCTACTTCATCTAATAATAATGCACAGATTTACATAAGCATAATTTGCACATACATGTGTGTGTTCAGTAAGCTTCACTGCATACTGTGTACTACTGAGTGAACTGTTTAAATAGACACTCTTTTAGTAACTACCACATCTCAACTCAGCAGGATATCAAAAACTAAGCCATTTTTTGCATATAGCTTAACATTCATGTCTCATGTCATTAAGTTATTAAAACAATAAACTAAATTTGTATATAATCTGAAGTAGCTTAGTGCTTTTAACAAATATTTTAATTAAAAGCTCTATTGATACAATATTAAAATTTAATAGAAACTTGAACCAACTTGCAGTCCCTTAGCTGGCATTAAAATTCATTTTTTCATAAGTATTTTCTGGATTGTTCTCTAACTCCTTTTACAAAAGGAATGCACTGTCTTCAGTGGAGTGAAGTTTAGAGGTTAGACATAGTTGTTAGCTGATGGTTTTAAAACAAACTTAGGGAGATATTATTCTGACTTTCTACAGTGTGGTGTAAATGTGTAGTGGCAAATGGTGAAAGTTAAAATGGAGGGTATAAAAATGGTAATATGAATTCATATGAGAAATTTTTTTGAATGTTTATAATCACAAAGTTACCATCTCTGGCACAGGAATGTTTCTGATCAGAAGGCAGTGGACTCTAAGAACAACAGAGCATACTGCCACGTATATTTCTTGTACCAGCTCCCTCAGTACCCTCAGGTGGATTCCGAATGGTCCCATGGACTTGTGTGTGTCTAAGTGGTGTAGCAGGTCACTGGCCATTTCCCTTTGGATTATGGGGATTTCATTCTGCTTCCCATTCCTATCTTCCAGCTTAGGGGGTTGAGTTCCCCGAGGACAATTTCAGTCCTCAGTACAAGACAGTCATAGTTAAATTCACCTAAGTACTTTATGCCATACAGATTGAAAGCAGGCAAAGCTGAGCTTCGCAGGGGCACTCTAGTGATAAAAATGTATCCACAGTGTCTGTGAGCAGCAAGATATTAAGTTTGAAGTTTCTCTTCTTTGTTATTTTATATGAATAATTTTTCTCTCTGAATTTACTGCATTTAAAATTGCTTCCTCAGTCAGTAGAGCAGCTTACAGCTTCTTACCCACAGTGTCCACCCCTTCCATTGCCTTGAGGACTGCTTTTTGGGCCTTTTTCTAGGCTGATTAAACTCACTAAGCCATCAGAAAACTCTTCAGTTTTTCTACCCTCTCCCTCAAGTAAATTAGTCTCCTGTTAGGTTAGTCAGTTGAGTGTTGGACTGACTGAGCTGATGAAAGGTCCAGTCAGTAGCAGAGCCAGGACAAGCAGAGGCAACTTCTAGATAGAAACAGAAAGATAAGGTAGTGGAAGGAAGGGCTGTCTCTTCTTAGGACCCAGTAAATAGTTAAATCCTTTTAATCTTTCCAATACATCTTCATTCTTGCAGTTGTATGGAATTGCAGTAACATGATTTTTGGTGCAACTCCTTTGTCACAATGGACCAGATTTGCAGGATATTTAGATAACTGATTAAGTTAGGTCTGTAGAAATCCAGAGGAAATTTAGGGAATCCAGAGGTCTGCTTATTTTTCCAGATTAAAAAAAAACAAAACAAAGACATGTTTATGGACTTCAAGATAGAGGACTGTAGTCCTGGTCTATGGCGAAGTTTTTGAAAATGTTGCAGTATGTCTGGAAACAACACATAAGCAACAATCACTTCTGAAAAATAAGAGCTATTACCTTAATTATTTTGTGTCAAGTGTAAGCATGCAATACATTGAGAAATCAATAATGTTTATTAAACATCTGCATTAAAAAGAGAATATTTGCCTTTTTTTTTTTTTGGTAGAATGAAGCTATGCTATTTGTTGCCAAAAGTTAAATCTACTCTGAAGATTCCCACTGATAAACATTTACTTCAGCAGTTGGAATTATGTATAAGGAAACTTTTGTGTCAAGAGAAAGACAAAGATGTGTTGACCATTGTGAAACGAGTAAGCATTTTTCTTTTTTAGCAGTGTTTTGTCTTTAGGGTAATCATTAAAAGTTAGGATGACTAAAGTTATGCTCTTTGTTGATTTTTTTAACATAAGAACAGGAGATTAAAAAATTTCACTGTCTATGATGAAATTTTGAACAATTAAAAAGAAGATGTAGTATAGTGCCTTCTGTGAAATTTAGTAGCATTGATGTTTCCTTGGTTACTTATATTGCAGTTATTTTCTAGTAACTGAGATTCAATATTTTGGCTCAATGACCATTTATGAAAAAATAGCAGATGACTAGAGACAGGATTAAATGTTGATCCTAGTAAAACTGATTGGGTCTTTGAGATAGTGATATCTTGTTAATCTGTGTTATACAATATACAGATAAAGCATTGCAGAATTTTGAAATGTTACAAATGTCTTTGTAATGTGAATATTCAAAAAAGTGCATCTTTAAGGAATGCCCATACATTCAAATTTAGAAACCATGAAGTGAAATAGCTAAAGTAGGTGGCTTCCTTACAGGGCCAATCTGCAGCAGAGGTTGGATGAACACCTGCATGGAGCCTTCTGAGTTATTCACAGATTCCTGAGTTGTTCTTTTTCAGTCTAGGTTCCTAAGCTTGTGCTCTAGCCATTCTTGCTTCAGTGCTTGAGTGTATTTTGAGTTCCATGTAGATATTCTATGATTTTATTCATTTTGAGTCTCAGCAGGACTCTGAGAATACTCTCTGACAGTTTTTAACTGCATCGTAGCACAACAATAAAAGCATAGGCTTCAAGTATTTAAGAAGAAAGGACAGTTTTTTCCTTAAAAGCATGGCATGCTCTTGAGTAATAATAAATATTGTTTTAATTTTCTTTATAGACAGTGTTAGAATTGGACAGAATGGAGATCTCTGTAGATGCTGTAAGTATTTACTAGCTTTAATACTTACCGACTACTTTAAATTTCCATTTTCATGTAGTGATTTTTTATTTTTATTGATTTTATTTTGAAGTTTCAGAAAAGATTTTACGAAAATGATTTATTGGATCAAGAAAAAGAGAGACAAGAGCATCTCCTTTTGGAAATGGTATATTTTATCAGTACACTGTCATTTTTTTAACAGATCGTAGCTAAATATTAATGAAGCAATAATTTTAAGGTAGGGGAAAGGGATATTAAGGAGAGACCTGTTAGTTTCATAATCTCTGTATGGTTTCATTTTACACTTTACAATAAGGTTAAGTCCTTCAAAGTAACAAATAACATCCTTTTCTAACATCCTTTTCTTTACTGGCTAAATTCTGCTTATCAATTAGAAAGGCAAACTGGAGTTTCTTGAAAAATACCACGCATAACATAATAAACTGATTACTGGAACACCTCAGAATTCACATACAGCTTCCCTAGGCAAGGAAATTAATGTCATAACTTCTTTTGTCCCAAGGAGGCTGAAGGAGGCTCAGTCTGTTACAAGCTTTGTTGTTAGCCAGAAAAAGAAGAAAAACAAAAGCTGCAGTAGGCACTTCACCACATAGCTTACATCTTCACCACGTACTACATTTTCCCAGAGCCAAGATTAGATTACTGCAGTCCTCTGTGTCTTCCGTTCTGCTGCCTCCTCTCCAGCCCGAGGTGGGAGAAGCTAAGAAGCTGATAGGATTTAGAAGATCCTGAATTTCCTTAACACGATTCCTTTGACTTGTAATATATGAACTTCTCTATAGAGAACCAGAACAGATTCAAGACTGTCCAAACAATTTAATTGTTTCCTACATTTGTGGTCCACTTTGATTTCAGTAGGTCCTGCAGGTCTTCTCTTGGACAGCTGATTTGCTCAGTATAAATACACCTGATTTATGTCCTTCCTGCCACCTCCCATTATCACGAGCAAGCAGTTCAACTTTGTTCTCAGGACCTGCATACACACATTCCAAGTCTTGAACTTAGCTTTAACAGTCTTCAAATGGATACAATGAATGCTTTTATAGTGAAGGCATTTGGGGCAGAAGAAAATAGCCTCTGGTGTGCTCTGTGTTACTGTGTATTGTATGATAACATTAATTTTTACACTGTTTCTACAGCTACACTTTAGAATTCCTGTGTTATAGTCCATTGATAGGGGCAAACCTTCTGTATCACAAAGGCCTCAGGCATTGTTTGTGACAGGCATGCTTTTGGGGAACCTGAGGTGTACACAGGAAATTGGGACATGTTGCAATCCCGAACAGATGAAGAGCCATTCAGCCCACTTAAATGTATCTGACTGCTAAAGCTTTAATACTGAATATGTTAATAAGTTTCCTTACTTTTAGTAGACTTTGTAGAAACTATATTCCAGAAACCTTGACTGTAATTAATTACCTCTTCTTTTTTTTTTAACTTGGGTAGTAATTAGAGTGACATGAAAAAAAATTGAGTAGAACAAATGTGGTTCACTTAACAGTTTTTATTTATGAAGATGGTACAGAAAATAAGCTAATATTATATAATTTTTTGAAGTTGGAGTGATATCTGTTCACCAAATAGAAGATATTTTAAGGCTACCTAATGTTACAGAAAGGCAAAAAAATTCCGTGACCATGAACAATTTTACATAGCTGATTTTGTTTTGCATAAAGATTTACAAACTGTAGATGTTAATTTGAGACCTTTATAATATTTGAGCATGTGACACACCTTAGCATTAGAGAAAAACATTTTCATTGAATTGTATTTCATTTAATTAAAAATATTGCCAGTGCTATTTTCAGAGTATTTGTGTAACAGAAAATTTTTACATTGCCAGCTGACAATTTCTGTATCTTTTTTAATATAAAAAACCCCAAAGGCCAGGCATTATTTTAATAATAAGTTATAGATTTGAACTTCAACTCTGAGCTTTTTTCAGAGTGTGATTTTTATGAGCTATTTTGCCTGATTTCTTCCAGTATTGTTTAATTGGTTCTCTGGATATTCACTAGGGGTTGAACTACTAGTAGGAGAGAGTAAAAATGAACCATTATCTGAGTGATTTGGAAGCAATCCCTTGTTGAAACACAATTTATTTACTTTTTCCTGAGTAATATTTAAGAAAATTATTCATTTTTTTAGGAACAATTAGAAAAAGAGAAGCAGCAAACTGAAGGAAGATCTACAAATATTAATGATAAAATGTTTGAAAAGAAGCGTAAGTTTATTTATTTGTGTATATATTGTTTGTGCATGCCTTACTCTTCTACAAAGGTAGTAGAGAAAAGAACAGAAAAGAGACACTTTACACCATAAATAGAGTTTAGGAAAGTGGCAATAAAATTTGCTTCTATATATTTCTAAAGTTATTTATGAAAACTAGCATCATTATATATTATATATAATAGTATATATATATAATAATATAATAATATATACATTATTTTGGCTTTATTAGTAAAATGCATTACAATTTAAATTCTCTGTTATTTTTCATTTTGGCATGTAATGTAAATACTCTTCTGTGGTATTTCTGAAGTGTTAGTAGCCCTGGGTTAGATATTTATTACTGTTTGCCCCAGGACTGTGATATGTTATGTCCTCTCTTTTATATAAATCTACGTTTTAAGAGAGAAGCAATTATACTGGACTTTTTTCGTAGGTAGAGACAGTAAAGCATCATCAGTGTTGGCAAAAAGTATCAATCTCTCTGTTTCTGGAAGCTCTTCTGGTACATCAGCAGGTAAGAATTGTTTTAAAAACTCTCCTAGAATGCTTTGGTCTCTCTCCACTGTTGACAACTGTGGACCAAAGTTTCATCTACTATACAAAGGAAAACATTCCACTCCTAGAAGTGAATGTGTTTTCTGTGGTTTTTAGGTTCTTTTTTTATTCTTTAGTACATAAATAGTGACCCAAGGTTTGGGTTTTTTTCATTATTAAAGTATTTAAATCCATTTCTTCAGCTACCATGGGTTGACAGAAAACTGTATTTAAAAGTGTTCTTAATTATTGAGGAAATGCAATGATATTGATATTAAAAAATGTTTGCTCTTTATAATTTTAGGCAAAGAAGAAAAAAAATCCAAGTTGGTTCGAAGCCAGTCTTTCAGTACTCAAGCACTTCATCCAAAATACAGCAACATAGACAAGTGTCCTAAGTATCTTTATTATCTTCATTGCTTACCTCATAGGCAACTGTGTACTAATAGACAGCTGTTATGAAATTATATGCACATGAATCTATGCAAGTAATGATGTGCTCACTGAATTGTGATCTAAATTTTCACTTTTCTCTTTAATTGATTGACTGAGGGAAGAAATACCATCTAAGGCATGCTGAAGCCTAAAAAGTTTTGTGAATTCCTTTTAAGTTAATATATGTCACCTTCTCTCATGTATTAAAAATAATTTTTGATATGAACTGCTAAATCTAATTTTGTACATTACTGAAGAGATTTCAGCATAACTTTCTCATTTAATTTTTTTATACAAACTCGGAAATAACCTCCAAGATTATTAAACAGCAGTATGATACAAGTGAGAGGAGCACTTTCTGAAATAAGCAATTTGGTTTTGTTTTGTTTGCTTTTTAAGTAAAAGTTCTGCTACAGGATATACATCTTCAGTATCAGGAATGGGAAAGAGTTGTATGTTATCCTTTAGTGGTAAGTAGGTTATTATGTTGTTTTACTTTAGTTTTTTGTGTGGATGTTGAATATGTCAGCTCCATTAAACAGGCATGTTGTAAAACATCATTCTACTAAAGACAGCAGCATATAGATATGCAGTACACTTGAACATTTAAGTGCTAGTGTAGTTAGTCTGTTTTTCAGGCTCTTCTTTTTTTCTTAAAAATTTGCTTGAAGTTGCATTTAAAAGTAGTAAAAATAAAATGAGTTTGTCATGACCCAATTGGAATTTTGGATACCATAAAAAGGTTGGATTTGCAGTTTTCTCCCACCTTTTTTACATAAGGAAAAGGAGTATTATGTATAACTTCTACTGAATTAAGAAAGAGAAATTGCTGTTTGCAGTTCTTTCCACTAGATGTTGAAGAGTTTGGATGATTAAAGATAAGACTGAAATGAACGACTTCCTAGAGGAACCTTTCTTTCCGTTCACTACTAATGGCCACTGGACAATTAAATTATATTAAATAGCTACATTTTAAGCAGCTAAAGATTGGCCAAATAAATCCTACTATTTTCATACATTAAATGTATTAATATTTTTTTAAAAATGCGTATTCTCATTATTTATTGTTTTTATCATAAAAATACTTGAAGAAATGTTAAATTGAAGCCATTCCCTTAAAATTTTGGATTAGTGCCATAGGAAATATGCCACTATTGCCACTGGAAAAACAACTCATTCTGTTTACTCTGTGTTTATTTTTTTTCAGCCAAAATTCTTTGTCTAAGCTGCAACTCTTTATTTCAGATGATTCATTCCGGACTCATTCTACTGGCAGTAGTGGGAATGCTGCCTTCCTTTCTAGTTCTTCTTCTCGCAACTTATTTAACTCAGCTGACCAAAAGAACAGTGGAAATAAGGAGAGTCAGTCCCGAAGGATGAGCATGTAAGTGGTTGACGAGAGGTTAAACCAAACTTACGGGGAACATTTTCAAAGGGAGTTCAAAGGAGTCATGTAAAATTCAGCCTATATTTAAGATACTGCTGCACACAGATTTTGAAACACTAAAATAGCAGTGTAGAAATGTGATGTACGCAATAATAAGTGTTTCTAAGATGGCATTACCTTCTAATTAGTCTTTCACATTGTTTTCTCTTGCACATGTTTGCATTCAGCTGCTAGATTCTGGGGAGGGTAAAATGGGACAAAGTGAAGGTTAGTGCCTTTGATATATAATAATTACAGTCACAGTGATTTAGCTGCCTGTAAATGGAGAAACAGAATATAAGTATTTTTAGACTACTTAATTTTTCATCGTCCTTCTTTTTATGTGCTTATATAGTTTATGTGTCATTATGTAACAATTTAATGATGAATCTTGAGACTTACAATGAACTGGTACTGTTACTTGTTATTAATGCCTTCTTTGCCTTGCCTTAACCATTTAGATAAATCAAAAATTCAGTGCTAAGCATCTGCCTTAGGCTGGTTCTCTTTAAACATCAGCCTAAACTGTTCAACATTTTGCAAGAATCAAGAATGTATTTGTTTGCTCGTATGATAAAACTGTAAGTCTTAGAAAATCACTGTGACACATACTCAAATCTCCCATTATCTTACTGGCAGGAAATTCCCTGCAGATTTCTTTTACACTATAACTTTTAGGTCTAAATTACTTCCATTGGACTAGCTGTAATTTTGGGTGCTCAAACTGAGACTTTTCTTGGCTAGCAGAGATTTTCATTCGTAGCCAAAGCAGAATGGAGAAGGGAAATGAACCAGCTGTAGCAAGAAAGCAAGGCTATTTAGAAAAGTAGATCTGTGTAGTAGAAGCCAAGGTAGGAAAGAGGAAACACCTTACACTGGTTTGCCAGATATAAATAGGAAAAAATAGTATTATCTCTTGAATGGTCTTTTCTGGTGAGTTAAGTATCAGAATGAATATATTTTTCCATTTCAGTATTTTCAGATTCCTTTAAAAAACAAACCAAAAAACGTCCCCTCCACTTTCCTCACAATTTTAAGTTAATAGAATTTGTAAATTACAAAACAAAGCACTCAAAAGTTGAACAAACATGAAAAGAAATTCTCTGAACAGCATTCATTTATCTACTTGTATACTTGAATTTTTCTGCTGGAGTTATACCATCTTCACTGTACAAGATAATTTTTTTCTGGAATGAAGTCAAGCTTGTGTAGTGATCTCTTGTTTTTAAAATTGCATTTTCTTGGTAGAAGAGGTTGGAAGGTAAGTAGTGAATGAAGATGGACTGTTTGTGTTAAGTGGTTTCACAGTAATTTGTCCTTATGATGTGAAATCACAGTGCCCTCTGTCTCTGTCTTTGCCAGTGTCTAATGCTTTCTCCTTAATAATACCCACAGTACTTCAGACTTTTTATAGGTGATCATTAGGTGGTCACTTATTTCAAAGTACGTCGTTTCAAACTCAACTATTAGATTAGTAGACATGCTGACATTTTCAGATATCTATAAAGTAAATGGGACATGTACCTTGAGAATGTAAAATGTCATAGAGTGCTACGTAGTTTCAAAAATTAGGTGTGCTCAAAACCTCATTTTCTTTCACTATATACCTCTGTTCCCTTGCTTTAAAACCAGAAAATAAGTTCAAATATGATCTTTTTTTTAGCAATCATTGTAGGAATTTCAATTACTCATGTCTCACAAGGATTTGGGGAAAATAAATGGATTAATATTCACAAAGCAGTTAGATGCAAAGGTTAGTTAGACATTTTTTACATAACATAAAACTTTTCCATATTTCTAAGGTTTTTATATCTGTCACTTAAAATAAAACTGATACCTTTTGCTTGAATAGAAAGGGACAGAAAAAGGCTCACACAGAGCAGTTTGCACCTTTGTCTTCAGGCAGGAGAGTGAAATGTAAGAGACTCACCCAGCTTCAAGTCTCAACCTACCGTTCCCACATGAACACCTTAACAGCAGAGTATTTAAAAGTTTGTATCTGATCAAACACAATGA
Organism: Manacus vitellinus; assembly: GCF_001715985.3. NCBI lineage: Eukaryota > Metazoa > Chordata > Aves > Passeriformes > Pipridae > Manacus > Manacus vitellinus. Next base: position 28,199,816 of record NW_021940750.1, read on the forward strand.
TCTGGATGCTTTCTCTGGTTCAGAAAGTCCCTAAACTGCATGGTGTCAGAAGCCAATAGGATATACTAGGGGAAGAAAAACATTTTTGGAGAAAGAAGAAGAGGCTTAGGATGGTGTACATTTAGTTCTGAGTAAGAGTTTTTATATTCTGTGTTCTTGAGGGAAAACACATCTCTCAAGTTGATATAATGTCTGCTGTGCTGTAGATTCATTTTCTCTTTTGTAATCTGGCCCAATACTTAATTATTTTCATAAGAAAGTGGAGCAGCTCTATAAGGAGGAATTAAGAGATACAGATAAAGGAATGTTGGGCGGTAAATGCATTCATTTGCATAACCTCATTAATCACAGATATGTTTGAGTGTACCTTTTATCTTTCTTTTATTCAGAAAGTCAGTCCTGGTGCCAAATATACACATATTAAAATAAATAAACCCAAACATGCCAGTTTCAAGGAAACATTATTTTCTAAGTTGAAAGATGGAAAAAATTGATATCCAAGTATATAAGCAGTTGACAGAAATGATTCTGAGAGGACAATTTGAAAATTGTACAATGAGAAATACAATAGAATAGGTACTCATGAATGAGTGTCACCTTCAGTGGACTCACTAAGGCAGAAAACTTGTGAGAAAATAATAATTGAGTATATAGTTAGACTATATCGTCATGTAAATTTACATATGTGCTGATTAAACTTTGCACTGGCCATCTCATCTTAATTCTGGCAAGTCCTAGCTTTCAGTTTGCTGGCTCTACAACTTGAATATGATAACTTCTAATATGTTACTTTTTCTAAATAATTAGGTGTGTTATGTGGGCTGTAACATGTTGTTTAATAATTAAAATATAATCAGATATAATGAATGATTCTTAGTTCAAAGTGATATATGTTTGGACAACATATTGTCTATTTGCTTAAGCATAATATTTTCCATAAAATTGCTCTACTGAATATTGGCAAATGTTCACTTTTGACAATACAGTGCAGTTTGCAGGGATGAAGAATTTCTGATTTCATATATGATAATGCTCCAGGAATTTTTCAAAACTCAAAGTGACTTTGATGGAGAACTGAGTTCTTCACTTACCCTACTCATGAATTCAAACATGTGGTTTGTTCCATTTCAGATATGTGAAAATAATGTAGCTGCAAGAAAAAAAAAGTCAGTAAATCATGTTCCAGTGCTCACAAGACAAGAAAGTGACCATTAGCATTGTTGTAATTTGCTAGACCTTAGGTAATCCTAAAGCAATAGAAAATACAAGAATTATGCTTCAGATGCACCTGTGTAACTTAATGGTGGAATCACAAAAGAGATCAATATCTGCTTTAAGTACCTTATGGAATAGGAAAAAATCACAAGGAGCACTGGTTGAGTATTTCGTCCCACAAGTGATCTTATTTCAATCACTTTGCAGAGCAGACGTGCTTTTCTGACTTTAGCTTGAAGAGTTGCCAGTTAGATCATGAATCATCCTAGTGCAGACATTGACATGATTCATGAACACTGCGTTCTGTCAAGTAGTCCAATCTTGTATCATTGTGCTGTGAAGCTTTATTATATTCTTTTGAATGTTTTCAACTTAGAATAGATATAATCTGTTTAGCTTGAGTTTACATTGCTGTAATATGACTGATTTCAATATCCAGTTTTTTATCATAGAATCATAGAATCCATTGGGTTGGAAAAGACCTCCGAGATCATCGAGTCCAACCCTTGGTCCAAATCCAGTCCATTTACTAGATCATGGCACTCAGTACCATGTGCAATCTGTGTTTAAAAATCTCCAGGGATGGTGAATCCACCACCTCTCTGGGCAGCCCATTCCAATGCCTGAAAAACTATTTAGAAACTTTATAGATTAATCAATAAAAATATCCACCTTATAGACAGCACTTAAGAATCGTGCATCTTGCCTACAGACATACAGATATTGCCTGATATTATTTCCCTTTCATTTAAAACTTTCTTCAAGAATGAGTGGTACAGGTTTTCCATCCTCTAAAAAGTGGGAGTAGTTTATTGTTGCATAGAAATTAATTTGTTAATAATAAATTGATATCAGTATTTTATAAGATGTCCACAGCTGAACCTTTAGACATCCAATTTGGTGCATGGCCATATTATAGCAATTATATGTGTAAGTATTTTATATACTGTCTTTCATCCAGTCATATAATTGCTTAGGAAGTTGAGTACAAAACGAAATAGTTCTGCCACTGATCTCCAACACTTTGAGTTGGTTACTTACAGCTTCTAATCATGTTTTCATGCTGATGCTTAAGATGCTAGGAGTTCTGAGGTCCAGTGGGAATGGCATATGTTTTGCATCACATTTTTATGATGAAACTGGTAGGTATCCTGACACTGATATATTATCGTACAATATATGCAGTTTTTAAATATTCAGCAGTTTTAAAAGGGCAAAACAGAACAATATATTGTGTTATATGTAAATGATACTGTAAAATATTGATGCAAATTAACATTTCCACAGAGTTCTAAAAATTAAGCCCCATTGTTTGAAATATTTCTGACCAATACAAACAGTTTTTAATTGACATAGCCACGACTCTGTGAAGCTGAAAACCAGTACATTTAAAGATTAAAAAATTAAGGCATGAAAAATCCAGAAACTACCCAGAGGACATTGTGGTCAACAGATGACCTAGAAATCACACAGTAATGAGCTCTAAGTTTCTCTCTCCTCCCCATCTTCACTTTCCCCAGATTTTATCGTGGGTTGGGCTGGAGACCTCTGGCACTTTTTGTAGCCATGAGCAGACTGGTTGTAATAGCTTAGCCATCTCAGATGGATCTCTGTGGGACCTTCTGCAGACAACTTAATGGAGAACTTCACCCTTGTTGTGAAGAATGCCCTCAGGATGTGTCCATTTGGCTTTTTTAGTGGGTGTAGTAGAGCAACTAGTAATTTTTAAAGCACAGCAGCTTATAATTATGTTAAAATGTTGCGCACAATAACAGTTTGTTATGTTATTTAATAATATAGTAACAACAAATTATGTATGTTTCTTCTTTTGTATGAAGAAAAAACAGAAAATCAAACTCCTAGATCATCTGACAGAAAAAAGAGGGAACCAGAAACTGGTGGAAGCAACGTTCTGGTGAGATAAGTTGGGAGCAGCAGATGGGACTTTCTAATACCTGGAATGAATAAAATACATCCTGCGATGTTAAAACTCTTAAATAAATCTTTTAAATAAAATTCCAAGCTGCAAAATATGTTCAGATAAACAATGTAATGGTTGCAGAATTGTGAAATGATATGGACTATAACTTCAGCTATGTACTCTTTACTGCTGTAGCTAAAGAGAAGGTTTTGTTTTCTTCTATTATGCCTTTGTAGTTCAAATTCTTAGATTTAGAATGCACATACCCATTACTTAATTGGCTTATCTACAATTTTAGCAACTCTCAGCACCCATGTTTTATGCAAGTAATAGAAAGAATTGTTATGAATATGAAAAAGTAATCCCACATTTTAAAGAATCTGATTTAAGACCAAAGTCCAGAACCATTGATCAGTCTATTAAAAAAACCATAAACCTTAGAAGCATTGTGCTGTGAATTTGGAGTTAATGCTTTTCCAAGTACTCAGTTCATAAAAATTCTGTATAAGTTTCAAAGCAATCTAAAAGCAAATGTCTCCAGATGATGTAAAAAAAAAGTTTTATTTCATAAGTTTTGTTATATAAATACTTGTTTTGATTTTTAGTATTTCAGATTGTATTTTCACTTGAATAATTTATAGTAATGAATCCAGTTTTTAATCAGCTGTAATTGCAAGCTGTCATGGTTCAGTGATGTCATCTGCATTTGTTTGTACTAATGCTAATGTTTCTATCAAAATTTCTCTGTGGAAAAACATGCAATCCTATTTTAAAAAGTGCTATTTATGCCAATACTTGAGAGAGAGCCTATGAAGCTATTGTCAGCTTCTCTATTCCAAAATCGAAGCAGCATTACTATATTGATATCAGAAATATGTGGTTTTTAAAATTTATTGGTGTATGATAAAGATGATCTGATCTGTGTATGCATATGCGCGTGTGGTTACTTTTTATAATGTAAAAACATGAACAATGATTTACTCAAAATAAAACCTAGGACAATGCTGTACATGCATGTTCTTGAAAAAAAGTTCTCAGGGCATCTTTTATAATTAAAATAAATAAAAGCATTTACCCATAGAGGGTATTTATTTAAAATGGTAATAATGCTGGATGTATGCTGTCTTGTGTGAAGTAGAAAATGTGCCTTTGGATTTGGCAGTATTTCAGTCTCTGAATTCTTAAGCTTCTTACACCACAGTTGGATTTACCTGTATTCTGACTTAAGTCACAGACATTGTCTAGGCTCTGTGGAAACACTCAAATTTTCAGTTTGTTCTGCAGCCTGGTGTAGGATCTTGTAAATGACAGATTTCTTTGAAAGCTTCTGCAAGTATTACGATGTTTAACGTTCAGTATGGATATAGATACACAGATGACCTGTGCTGGCTTCTCCTGGGTTCTGCTTTTGTCTCACTGATGAAAACAGATACTCCCAGCTCCCCATGGACAACTAACTCATTGTGCCAGCTACAGCTGCTCACCCATGGGCCACAGGAGACTGCTCAATCTGTTCTTAGTCTGACTTTTGCTAGGGACCAAACTGAGACCAGCAGCAGCCAGCTGCAGAACAGGACACAAAACTGTGTTTACCCTTTCAGTGGCTTTATTAGAGCAATGCAAAACAACCAGTAAGTTCAGAAATGAATCTAAGCTCTTTTTCCCCTTAAAAGCATGTAATGAGTTCTGTATACAGTCTGTCTTTTTGTTTCATATTGGCTGTCATTTGTTTGTAATTTTTAACTGATTAATTTATTTAATACTGATAACACATACTCCACTCAATAACCCTATTATGTAATAAATTCTTGCTATGTAATCTTTAAATGCTCTATTTAAATGTTTTTTGGACTAGGCATCTTCCTTGTGGAATACCTTTGGTGTCTTGTGCATACTTTCATCAGTCCTTCACAATACAGACCTTCATCCAAGCAGTCCTTTTTGGGGCCTCTCACTTCTAGGTTAGTTCTGTTAAAGGGCACCAGTGCTTTTGAACCCCTCAAAGCATTGGTTTTACCTGCTAATCACCTGTAGGTCCAGAATAACAGCTGAAGGTCAACTTTACAGTGTAATTGGTTGGTTCTCATATACACCAGCAGCAGGAAGGAGTGATTCTCCTTCTGGGTACGTTCATACTGCCTTGTGGAGTTAGGTTAGATGTACCTTCGTAGTCCAGTCAGATACCAGAACCTGCCTCTTAAGTCCTTTTGTGAATGTCTTACCCCAGTGTCTGGGCTGTTGTGGGCAGACATCTAATGGTAACTGAGGTGATTTTTTGAGATTTGCCATCTTTATCCTCTAATTTATCTTTTGTATCTTCTCTTGTGGATGCATCTGTCTATGTGTGTTTACTGATAAGACGTCTTTGAAGCTCCGTGTCAAATGATTTTGAACACTCTTCTGCTCCCTTTTTGGCACCTATTTTGTGAAGGTTGTATGAGCAAGCAAAATAAGGCTTAGATCTGTTAGTTATATAAAGCTAGAAGGAGATTTTTGTGTTGTTCCGTACTTTATATATAGGACTCTGCTAATTAAAATTTACTGAATATTAAGATTTTGCAGTTCTGTTGAAATCACTGCTCTACTTGAATAAAGGGAATTGTGTTTAGATCATGGAAGTGTTTTTCTGTAGCATTTTGGCAACATATTTTGGACTCTGGGATGAACTCCATGAATAGATTTATTCCAATTTTATGGAGGTATGTTTTTTTCCTACCAAAGTCGGTCATAGTTCAGTCATAAAGTCCTGTTACATAGCTCACCCTGGTATCTAGATGATATTAGAGGCAGAAATTCTGGTTTTAGGAGAGGCCCAGCTTGGTGTTATGAAATAGTACATGCCAGATTTTCCACATTCAGAATATCTGTTATTTTTCTGAATTATTTTGTTTTTAATACAGGGAATATTTTCAAAGCAGGCACATCATGTACTCTGAGAGAATGAGGTGATTTGATACTCTGCATAAACACTTTAAGAGGTCACACTCACAGACAATGTATTAGACTTCATGATAGACTCAGTGCAATTTCTTCAGTTATAAAGATCTCTAGAGAGAGGCTATAAATTCTTTATTAGGGCTTGATACTGCTTCTGTTTTTGTAAGTGGCAAAAGTACGCTAACATTGAAGTCACTAGGCTCTTAAGTCTCTGCAACAGAGGATAACATTGAGGAAAACTGCAGTGTTTGGGAATATTTTGGCATATGAATCTGGGGTTTTATTCAGACATCACTAAAATACTGATTTTTGAGAATTCAGTTCTGTGGTTTTGTTTTTTGTTTTTTTTTTTTTTTAATTTCAGACAGATTTTAAAAGTCACATTTTTGCCACTTTGAGCCTTAGTGAATTTAGCTTGTTACTTGGCATTAATAATTACTAGGATGACCTGCTGCTAGCTGGAGAGACAAAACAGGTTTTCACATTTCATATTTCAATGTCTTTTTATTCTAATAGAAATTAATAAGATAAAAGTAATGCCTCTTATGTACCAAAGAATAGACACTGTTACCTTTATTCACATTTTTGTTGGATCAACCACCCTGCCAATGAACAGTAATGTTTTAAAAGTTTCTTCAAAAATCATAAAAAGGAAGGGTCGGTTCACTTTGATGACAGGAGGCACCGTGAGTGCAATTATTTCTGACCCACTGGCTGCTGCAGCCTCAGTTCCTTCTTCATCCACTTCAATTACTGCCTTTTGGACAACCTGAAGTACAAGGTAGAAATAAAATATGTGACAGAAATAAATATTAACATGAAGAATATTTTTCCAAGTGAGGCATTCAGTTGAAGTAGGCTTCTGTTAAGGATCAAAAATGTGAGTGGGTCAGTGCAATCTAACTCTGCTAGACTGGTAGACCCACGTGCTGTCTACTTCAGCAGCAAAGATATTAGTGCAGCCACCATACCCACAATACTCACATTGTGGATGTTAGTTCAGGAGTCATTGTGCTTTTCCATGCTTCTGAGCATAGACTTCACTTAGAGATTGGGGTTTTTGTTCTTGCAGCTGGTAGCATGGAGCAACCATTGCATTTGTATAGTGCTCTTCTTTGACACCTAACTGTGCAAGGGAGAGTTTCTCAAAAATAGGGAGTGTTTTCAGCAGTCACAAACACTGGCTGAGTATGTCATCCACAGCTGATTTTGTGAGAGCTTAGGGAAATGGATCAATCTTGGCTTTTTTTCCCTGTATATTTCTAATTTGTTCGTTTGGTAGCGCAGATTAAATGTGTGCAGCAATGAGATTAATGCTGGCTTGGTTTGAGGACCTTCCCACTGAAATCGCAGGCTGACAGAATCTGATTCTTTTCCATTTTGTTCTTTCAGGCTGCATATACTTTTGAGTGCTTCCTCTATGTTTGGTGAACTGCCTGGTCAGCTAGTGGATTTCCAACTCCCATACTCCTCATTCTAGGAATTACTTATATGAGACGGTTAAAGGACTTCACCAGTGTTGAGCTCTCTGCTAAACATTCTTAAATAATGAATTTGGCTTTCATGATTCACAGGGACAGGATGCTCCTTTGGCACTTTACAGCTGATGCACATATTGCTTCTAATACCAGTTAGCAGCTACTCTTAAAGTGTGATTTTTTTTCATAACACAATAGAGTTAACTGCTGAGAATCAGTACAAAAGCTATATGATCACAAGGAAGGGTGGGAAAGTGCTGCAGATTGCCATTGTATTTCCCAACAGTGAAATAGTTTATAACAAACTGAAAATCACTGCAATTCTCATCCATTAAGTATTTATTCTTAGGATGTTACATTTTCCCAGAAAGGTTGCTTTGTTAAGCCAGCACAATTTTGAAAACCTGTAGGTCGGGCATTAGAGTTTTTGAAACTTATATAGAGGTGTTTATTATACCACCCTATTAACTGGCCAGTCCCAAAGGCTTCTACAAGGATTTGGTGTAGGGAGACTTGTAAGAGCAGCATCTGGATACTTCTTTCTCATAGGATACAAATACCTCAAGGAAGGATGCAAAGAAGATGGAGCCAGGGTCTTCACCTTACATAAGTTTATAAAGCTGTGTTTTCAAATCCTGTGTCAGATTAGTATCATTTGGGTCTTGTTTTCCTCAACTGTTTATAAATTCATCTTGTTTCAGAAATTTTGTTACTTCTACTCTAATGTAATTTGTATTTAGCATTAATTGCATTTCATCTTGTTCCACCTCCATTCTAAAGGTACAAGATTCTCTGTGTAGTATGTCTTTTATCTCCTTTCTTTGATCATGCCTTTTAATTTTCTATCATCAGCAAGTTGTCTTTTCTATAGACTAGCTGTTTCTTTTTCATAAGGCATCTCTTGTCACACAGACCTGATCTTTCTTGATACTGATGTGATTGTCAAGTCCTCTGTCTTCCATTTCTTCTGCTTCTCATTCTGCCTCTGTTTTCTAACAATCTATTGAAATTCATCTTTGCTCTCCCTTAAGTAGTGGTACTAAGTAGCTCCTCCTCCTTTTTTTCCTTGGGGCTGTGTTCTGTCTTTTTGGCCATTCACTGTTCTTGCATTTGCCTGTTTAAAGATCTTTAAAAGTTCCAGCATATGAAGTGGAACATCTGTTTGGTTGGAGTACAACTATGTTGTGCCAGTGCTTTGCTGTGAGATTCTGGTTTTAATTTTCCATGGTATGCAGAAGAATAGGCAGGACTGCTTTGATTTCTCTTTCTCACTGTTACCTTTTTGAGATTTTATTATTTGAACTTTCCAAAGTTCTTTATTTTTTGAGAATTATACCTGTCTCTGGACTGTGTATGATGAGTTCCCTCTGGGTTTCCTTCTGTGCTCTGGCTTTTACCATTTGACAGTAATTTACAATGTCTTTCTTGTTCACAGTTTTTGTGCAGTTGTGCTCCTTCTCTGTCAACCATATTCCTCTTGAGGCAGAGCTCTTCTCCTGTGATGGATTAGCTTTGGGAGGTGTTGAGCATTTGTGACATATAACTGTCCCTTACTTCTATACACCTCATACTTGAAGTGAGATCCATATTGAATAAGGTGTTTAGATTGCAGATGAGGTACTTTGGTATTAGTGTCCCTATAAATGTGTATGACAGTCTCTTGGCTGGGCCATTTATCTACTATTACAATCCAAATAGCAAGAATTTTGGAAGGCTTACCTGTGAAACTGCTGCATATTCTTGATCTGTGAGATGACTAAGATCTGCTGTACGTGTAAAGAGATTTTTAATTCCAAGACCATGAAGCAGTTTTTTCATCTTGTATTTTTGCTGTAGTTTGAACTTTGGAACTGAAATATCCACTGTTCTGTTAAAAAAAAAATTCAGTGCAAACTTGGACTATGCAGTAGAACACTTGGCTGCTGAAATGCACACTACTCAGGAATTAAGCTTTATACAGAGAAAGAAGGGACAGACACTGAAGAGTCTCTGCTGGCATTTAGTTTGGCAGAAAATTGTCTCTGACCTGTTAACTCCCAGTGATCCAAGAAATCATTTCCTTCTCTGTATAAAATACTTTCAGCGGCACTTAAAAGTGCCCTGATACCAGGATGACACACTTATTTATTGACTAGTGAAAATAATTGTCGCTTCAGGAATTACATTCCACAGGAATAATTTGGGTTTACATTTTCATATTCAAATTTACCAGTCACTCTGGATTTGCCCTGGTAAGAAATGTGTAATAAATGTGCTTCATGTTTAGATTTATTGTGGACTTTGCCTGTCAGTGCTGTATTTAAGGGGAGAGAATACCCAAGGAAGAATATGGAAAGACTACGTTGACTATGCCCTCAGAAAGACAGACACTTCTGAGAGGAGTCAAAGATTTGTCCTCCCAGAGTAGAAACTTTCATGTGACACTTGGGCTGTGGACAGGCCATTAAAGAACCTCTGCTCTGTAGATACCTAATGCCACAGAGATGCTAACATGTGAAAAGGCTTAGGAAGACCAGCTAATCTTTGTTGAGCTTTGTTACTTTGCTGCAATAGGCATCAAAGACATTAGGGCCCATGGGTGTCAAAGCAGTACCTGATTTTCATGTTTCCAAGCCAGGATTCCACAAGCTCTGTAGACAAATGGTCTTCAAGTGAAATGTAATCTCCCCCTTTTTCTGGGATAACAATCAGCATGTGGGCATTCCCTCTGTAAGGTATCTTTATCACAGTACATCTTAAGTTCTCATCAAAAGTTGAATTAATTTTATCTGACTTGAACATCATGGGTACCTGTACACTTCTGTATTTATTTATGTGGAAAGTCTCCATTTCTGTGAATTTGGAATTAAATGGGTAGACCCACTTGCCTGAGGAAAGAAAGAAAGAAATTAAATCATTATTTGCATTTAGATTTGTTTAGAAAAATGTTCAGAAAAGCTTAAAAAAACTATAGGATATTTTCTGTATCTAGTTGAAGCGTCTGTCAGTCGTATCTGGGAAAAGTGGATGACAATTTCAGTACATGAAATTATTAACAGAATTTTTTTACATCAGAAAAAGGAAAAGGAAGTAATCCGCAAACTCCTTCATTTGCACAGAAAGAAGGGAAATATTTTCCTAAGGTTGGTTTCCACTCAGGTTTAGAATTGATACTCTGTTTATTAAATGCCTGGTGAGCATCTGACCTTTATTGACATGTAACCTTCTCTGAAATTCTCTGCCAGCTCTTCAATATCCTGCATGTAATTTAATTATACAGTTCTTTGGATGGGGATTCAGTAATGCACTGACCTCTCCACAGAGTGGTTGTGCCCATCACAGCTATTTCTTTCCCTCCCCTCATAGGTAGTATAATGGGGTAGCTGGGTTCCTCTGGGGAAAGGGATTCTTGATGGAAATAGAAAAATTATTTTTGTTTCAATGATTTTGTGTACTATGTAAAATTCGTCCATAATTTTATGCCCGGTATCCAGCATTCAAGAGTATTGTGATCAAGGCTTTTTCATTTTGGTGGATGAATGAAAATTAAACATGCTTTTGAGTCATAGAGATCATTTGGGGATGCACTGAGGTAAGGGGTTTTTTTTGCTTTGAGACTTTTGTATGGAAGAAAGCGTAGAATTGTGGTTCCCTATCATAAAAAATAATTTCCTATTAAATAAGCCTAAAGGAAGGAAGTAAATCTAGACAGAGACACAGAGAAACAGGACATCTGAATTTATTTAAGCTCCTCTTAATGTAGCTGAAGTTAGAGTTTTGATTCTTCTAATAAATAATAATTTTCCAATATAAAACCAGCTATTACCTTTAAAGACAATGTAGTCCACAAGTAGCAATTTATTATGGCGGTCAAGCTCTTCAAAAAGATCTGGGATTTTTCCTTTGGTCCTCTTGTAAATGTTTTGATTTATGAGAAGTTTTGCCTGAGTAAAGTTTTCAAAGTCCACTCTCAAGAATTCCATATCAAAGTACTGCTTAGATAAATTCAGGAAAGACTCCTTGAGTCTGAAGTCCTTTTGGATAAAAGAAAGAGTACCTTGCATGAGGAGAAGTTCTTGATTCATTGTGAGTTTATCTGTCAGTTCTTTAAACAAAGCTGGTAAATGTTGGTGATCCATGCTGTCCTTCAAAGCATGGAGGTTTAGACCTTTTACTATTTGTCTGTATGTTTCCCCTTTGGCTGCCAGCATATAAACAGTCATGAGAGCTGATACAGAAAGGGGAGAGATGATCACATTGTTATCATGTGTCATTGCAATTTTTCTGTAGAGGTTAAATCCAAAATTTGCAGTCTTTTCAGTGAAGTTGTAAAGAGTGAAGTCTTCAAGACCTTGGTCTTCAGATGGCTTAGAGATATTTTTGTGAGGATACCACTCTTCAGAAATACTGACATTTTTACTTCTTTCCAAGAAATTATTGTCTTTTTCGTCCTTTGAAATGTTAGGTTTGATGCCAGCCTTGATGAATTCAACACATATTTCACTTAAGAGGAGTAGGTAAATTCCGTTTTTCATGTCGACATCCAGTAATGAGCTCTTTTTTTTCTCTAGAAAAAAAGAAAGGCAACACAATGACTTTTTAGTTTGTTCTTCTCTTCACAAGGCAAAAGGTCACAGATGTAATGAAGTGGTCTTTCTGCCTGTTCAGGGTATATATTCTAAATCTAAGATCTCATTCCTGTCTGATAAGTCAAATTTGGATCAGTGAAAGAGAGGAGTTTCAAACATAATTAAATTAATCCAGAAAAGATATCATGATTTTCTGGTATTGGAGATTCATGTCAGGAGTAGTTCACTGATTTTCCATTGCTCACTTCTATTTTTTTTACAAAATGAAACCCAGATTTCAAGCACAATATGCAGCTCAAAGATGAAAAATGGAAAATGAAAGATGAAAAGTGAAAAGCTGTGTTGCACCTTTCATCCTGGGAAATTGATGTCATCTGTAAGCACAAGAATTCTAGGCAGCATGTGGTGGAAACAATATGCTTGGCCTTCATAATTTCATTTCACTTTTCCTCCTGCTTTAGTTTGTTTATCACTCCATTCAGATCGTTCTCCTGATCACATGCCATAGGATTCCCTGCTCTTTTCTACTTCTCTGTCCAGCAAATGCTGAAATAGGTCCATTGGTGCTGTTTCCTCCCTGAAAATAGCATGTTTCAATGTCAAATAGCAAAAGGATGAAGCAGTTGTTCTATACTTAAAAATACAGCATTTTACACAAGTTTTGATTTCTGAGAAAAGTTAATACAAGGTCTCTCATCTGACCAAAGAAGCATTTGGAGAAAACTGGACACATCTTAGAGGAGACCTCAGGCAAACTTTAGCATCACACATTAATGGGGTAAATTTGCACATGAAACACTTTTCAAGCATGAAATGCAAATATGGTTATCATCCACCTTTCCATTAAAGCAATATATGAATTCTTTCCCATACAGCAGTGTGGAATTGCACCTTTTGGAAAAATTTTGAATGGCTGCAGTCTTTGGAGATGCATTTTCTCATTGTAAATTAAGCAGGATGTCCAAGATTACCAAGCCTGCACAGATTCCTTTTTTATAGCAGTGGCATGCAGAAAGATAAATGAGATGAAAAGATGGATTATATGGTCCATCTTTAAAGTAGTAAGTGATTCAATAGTCTAGAATCACATGACACTGTAAACTACTCCTTTTAAGTTAAGGATCTGTACAGCAAATTATGGTCATTGTATAATTTGTGATTTGGTGTATGGGACAACTGCTTTTATTCAATTTATTCAGAGTTCAGCTGAATTTCACAGTTGGCTAATTTAGGCTGTGGGAGTTAGTCCTGAAAAGGTATGTTGATGTGAGTACTGAGATATTCAGGTGCCAAGTCACAGGGTGCTTTTGGCAGTCAGGTGGTGTGCTATTTTCTTTTGAGATAATAGGTCACGTTCTGTACTTGGTGCAACACAGATGGGCTGTCATGACTTAATCGGGAGGCAGTGAAATCCTGAATGTTATGCCTCCTCTCGAGGCATAACATGGCAGACAGAGAACAGAGTAAAATATGCAGCGAATATTTAGTGAATATTTTTTTCTTTATTTTTCTTTCCCATTAACTCCTGGTTTATTTTCAATCTGATTCTCAGTGTCTGGATTTTGCAGGACTGGAATAGAGAAGAGAATGACTTCACTTCAGCTCCTGCCTTGCTGTTCAAATGGTGCATGTGATTTCTGGACAGTTGGGATACTCACTGTCCACTGATGGACTGCAAGCAGTGCAGTTCAGAGCTATTGCAGTAACTTCTGGGCATTTCTGCTGTTTATGTAGTGACCCACTTCTGTGGGAAGTAACACAGGCACAGAGTTCCTGTTCCTGCTGCAATGCTGTGCCTGCCCTGGCAGCAAAGAAGGAGGTTCTTTCCTCTGGGAGTCATCCCTACTTCAAAGAAGGATCTTTGGACATTGCTGAGTCAGCTCTAGCACAGAAGCAGGGATTGGAAAATATTGCTTTTGATCACGTTCAGTCACAGAGGAAGGGTTTTCTGCCGCAATCCATCCCTCTAAAAGAGCATCAGGCCTAACTGCTCATTAGGCATTGCAGAGTGCCAGCACTTCCTCATCTTTTCTAGGCATAGTGCAATTCCGGTGCAACATCTGGCAGTGTTGCGTTTGGCAGATGTCACTGTTGCATCTCTCTGAGAGGTGGGGACAGTACTTGGTTCAACTGGGCCACCAGCTCCTCCATGAGATGTAAAGGGACTGAATGGGGAAAGTGATGAGCTGCCTTCCAGAGGGCTCTGCCATCCCAACACAAATAGGTTTCAGACTGAAAGGACAGGGGAAATGTGGAAGCTCTTCTTTACAGGCACATCCCAGACCATTCAACACTCAAAAGATTGATAACAGCATACACAAATAGTAACATAAACAAATGCTACTTATTTGGGTGTAATTAACATCACAGGAATAAGAACTTTGCAGTTGCACTAAATATTCCCTGCAAATCTGAGATTGCAAAAATTTAAAGTTAACATTACAGCAGCTGTATCATTCACCTCTACTAACAGTTAGAAATAAAACATGTCCTCTAGAACCAGGAAAAAACAGTTCTGGGAACAATAAGGTGGAATTTTTGAAGATTATAGACTCATATTTTTAGACCCAAGTAAAGCTTATTGCTAATTTTAGGTAACTCACTTTATGCATAGACAGTTCATTAATAAACTGTGTTAGAACAAAGTGAACATTATTTCCATTTTAAGAAATACTTGTTTCTAGTAGTATCAGTATTAAAGAAGTTACTTGTGCAAATGCCTTTTTCTTCTGAAGACATTAGAGCATTTAAAACTGCACATCTAGAGGCTCACTGGTAAATATGTAAAATTGCATATATATATATATATGTATGAAAAATATAATAATCCTTCCCTTTACAATCTAAATGCTTCATATAAATCTTGTCTTACCTGTTAGGTAGCTCCTCTGTTACTTTTCTCAATCAGCTGTGTTTAAAAATGAGAAGAAGTTGTCTGTCCCATGTAGAAGTTTTTGAACAAATATTTACCCTTCCAAAGAGTGATAATCTGGTTTTGTCTGTTATAAATTAACTGCTTTATAAACACTGAATTTTGTTTCCCATAAATGGCATAATGAGGGAGGGTTATATTCCAGTAAATATATTATATTTTTCACAGGAAACAAGAAAACAAGAAAGTCTTTGCATCTAGCCCTTCGTCACCCTGTCAGGATGTGGCCCCACAGATCCAGTTGTCCATGAGAATTAATTATATTACAGGCAGGCTCTGAGCTACTCAGTGGTGGAAGCAGTATCCAATCCTGCTTTAAATACCTCCTTACATAAAAGGCTATGTCACAATTCACTGAGGCAGGGGAAGCACAAGGGAGGGAGACTGGGAGGGAGGGAGAACGTACAGAACGTTTGTAGGGGTGTTACCAGCTTCCTTGCCCTGCCATTTGGCCATGCTTTTGGAGGAGAGGCCAGGGCTCCACTCCCTCCCTCTTTCAAGAGCATGCCAGCTATTTGGTGACATATCAGTATGCCAACATTAACCAGCTGATAAGCGCTGAGGGATGTTTCTCTTATAAAATACAAGGTAGGGGAAGCTGGTATTCCCACAAAAGTTATACAGAGCTATGGGAGGTATGGATAAACTTTTTGAATTTGCAGTTGGTCTTGCTTGGACAGGTTTGACAGGCTGATTTTGGCTGTTCAGCATTATTATTTGGGTTAGACACATTCTTTAGGGCAGTTTATTCAGCAGTTTCTGTAGCATGGTGTGAAGTAAGGTAACACACAGTTATCCCTGAAATTCCAGGCAGTGGAAGGATTGTAGGTAAATTTATTTCCAAAGTTGAGAAGACTAGATTTAAAAGAAGATTATCCTAACAGTACTTCAAACAGTGGGCATGAGAAAGACACGCCCCTGTTCTTCTCAGAGCTTTTATAATTTCTGTGCCCCCCTCTGCGGGAAACCTTCAACGTGTCTGTGGACTTATCTTTTTCTCATGCCAGGGAGTGTTTCTCTGGAATGCAGGAGGAGAAAACATCTGAAACTCTCTCTGGGGAAAGATACCTCTCCTAGGCAGGAAAGCTTTCTTACGCGAAACAAGCTCTGATAGCTTCAACATAATTCTTCCGGAAGGTCATCTACCCTTATACATGAGCATGATCTAAACTCTTCACTATTTTGATCAGTGGCCTAATTCCAAATAGAACATATACATGGAACTCCTTATCTTCCCCTCATGCTCCTAAATTACTTTTGAAAATATTCCCAAATGAAACAGAACACTTCATTTTGATTTGGATTGTAAAAGAAAAAGAATTTGGCCCTAAAATGTGAGATAAGGGGTCTATTCTCTAATTTCTGGCTGAACTGAAAAAAAATACGACGTGCAGTGTAAGTGGAAGTATTGGACATTTCAGAAAGTCCGTCATGGACTTTGGCATCCAGGACTCAAAGCAAAAAGGCTTCTGTTTGTTGTTGATGAGTATTGCTTCTATAAAGGGGGAAACAGTTTTTGCTTTTGAAGTGCAAGATTTGATTAGGAAGGGCTTAAGACCTGAATGCAGGCCCTCCATGGTCTAACCAGGTTTGTATCCTCATTGCATGGAAGAAATTTGCATCTGATATGGTTGAACAAAGCTGCATTACTGTGATGTGCCTCCAAATCTGTGTGTCATGTGCAGACTGTGGTACTGTGATTGTGGCCCAAGAAGAAAATACAAGGAAAACCTGATGTGCACAGAAGCCAGTTTTTGTGCTCAGCAAAATTAGCAGTTATTTGCAATGACAATAGCGACCAAGCCTCTTCCTCCTCACACCAGGACTCTGACATGTGTGGTCACTGCTGGAAGCCCTGCATGAGTTAAGATGCGCAATATTGATGTTTAATATTCAAAAGATTAAGTCTTGTTTATAGATGGTACTGAAAAGAAGGGTTTGAAGAAATCTTAAAGTCTGTGAATCCCTCAGTTAAATCTTTTCTGGACCACAAAACCCGTATCAGTCCTCTTTTACCTGGAGGAAAGACATATTGGCTGTGTACAGAGAACTGAGGGAATTTTCCTTTCTAGTTACTCACAAAGCCCATGCTAGTTTTTCTCCATACACTATCGGGAGTAACGTATTCCTCCCACCAACTACTATTTATATTGTCAGTTGCCCTTTGATTTCTACAGAGCTTTCTGAGCAGTGAAACGCCACACAGCATATGGGTAACACTCTGCCAAACTATACATATTCGCAGAGTGAGTTGCTGGGAGAGGATTTGCCAGTTTGTCCCTCTGGCAAAATTGCACTTTTCCACAGTTTAGGACAAAACCACCTCTGAGATCAGAACAATCAAGGCCAATACATGTGTACTGCTGCCCCGTTGTGTCTCTGCTGGGACCTTGTGCCAGTGCAGTGCTGAGGCTGGGCAATAGGCAACTGATAGGTCAGCAGTTGAGCTAAAGACCGTCTGTTCTCTAATAAACAACTGTTTGTGGATGCATATGCAACTCTGAAAAATTTGGCAGTGATTATGTAGTCCAGGTTCTCACCAATCTGTTTGACAAAGCCCTGTGACTCTTGAGTACCTGGGGGTAGATATTGCAGAGGCAGATTGAACTGCTTGTTCCAAATATTCAGAGGGTTTTTGTTATGAGTCTTTCATCCTTTTGTAGTTTTTCCTGTGGGGCTGGTAACATTTCTGCTTCAGTGGCTGCTTCTCCTTTTACTTACTTTCCTCAATCTATTTTAGGAAACCTTCCCTGACCATGAAGCAACTAATCATCCTAATATTTGGGGTTTTTTGGCTTAGATTCCCTGTGTTAACCATGATTCCTTCCAGTTACAATCTCCTTGGTACAGCAATAGTGCTTGCTTAAGTAATGCCTCTCTTCCACGTGCCATGACCCATTTTAGCAGTTTGTAACTCAGCCACAGCTGAGATTCAAAGTGGGCTATGAGATATGATGGGCATTATTGCACTACTGAGAGCAGGTTCCAGGAAGGAGACAGGTGGTTTAATTAATTGTGTCTGTACCAGGTTCCTGGTAAGAGATTTTTTGGAACTGAGTTTCTTGCCTTGCTCAAACAAGGTAGTAACCAAACAGATATATTTCACTCAAGGCCCTGCAAATTTCTGTCCCCAGCTAGTGGCTACCCATTTGCTTTTTCAAGGGCAGACACAGGATATTTACACCTGTCTTGATGGAGCTAGTTGAAATCAGTCAGAAATACTGTCCAGGCTGGAGTCTGATGAGAGGAATAAAGGTAAAAAGTGTCAATTTAGGAAAGTATTTTGGCTGAATGTGATCTAACATCTTCCATGTTTTTTAGACTAAACAAAATACCATTATACCACAAGTAGTTCAGGAGATACGCAGGGATGATTTTCAGGGATCTGTATTTCTTCTGAAGTCTCACTGTGAAATTACTCATAACACATAAACTAACATGCTCCAACAGTTATAAAACAGTTCTTTTTATGGTCTCCTGAACATGCTTAGTTTGTCAACAATCTGATTCATCAAGGTTGCTGCTTCTCCCACTCAAATAACACACAGTATAATTGAAATAATCAGGATGCAAATGCCTTGTGGCTCCAGGCCTACTCTGTTTATAAGCTTGGCCCTTCTGTAGAGAACTAGACCTATGCCACTGTTCATGTGACAGGTTTCCTATAGCATCTTTGGAAGGTACATATTCCTTTATCTCACCTGAGGTGGGATGGGTGCATTACTGTACAATATGGACAAAGCAGTAAAGCTGTAGTATTTCATAACACAGGGCTGAAGTATCTCCATTTTATTTTCAACTTCATAGTCAGGCACTGTTTAACTGTCAAATAAAACTATAATTGTCTTTTAATAAGACATCTTACTACGGAATCTTTTATAGGAAGTGCAAAAATGATGAAACAGGGTAGCAGTTTGCCCAGAGAACTACTAGCAATTTTCAGTAAGAGGTGAAATAATCCTCCATGAGGTTTGATGAAAGTAACATGGACCCCTGCTTTATTCCAGGGGAAATAAATGACCTTTTAAAGGTCCCAGCCTTGTTTTCCTGTGACTTTCTGACTTGCAGCAATGGAAAAGTTTAATTTGCAATAATTTATTTATCCTGCATTTTTACACAGAAGAATTGAAGTGGTGCAGCAGGGACCGGCTGGGGTTTGCTGAGTCCTCATGGAGCCAGCAGGTGTCATCAGAACCTTTAGTTCTCAGATGGGAAGAAGGATAATTTTGCGTGTTTGGACAGCTGTCCTTCTCTGTGCCTTATTAAGTTTGTGTCATGAGATAGGATTTAAGCAGGCAGGATACACAAACTTAAAAAAATGGCACTGGAAGATATATCTGTTTTCTTGGGAAGTCATGTCAAAGTTTCTCCAGTAGATGTAAAAGGCAAGTGCATTTTTATTTTAAATTCCTGGAAAAAATTCAACTTGAAAAGCAGGAGTTAAAACGTGTCTAAGAGGTTAGTATATCTAAGGGGGAAACCCCTTTATTATTACACCTTCATAATGGCGGAAAATTTTACAATCAGTGACTTCTGATGACCTGAACTTGAAATATGATCTATTTTCCCACAATTTCTTATCCAAATTCTATGTTTACATGCACTGTACATTTGTCTCCTTACTGCTGTGATAATCAAGTTGTGTTCCTGAGACTTGCAGTCTGGCTGTCTGGCCTGAAGCAATTACCTGATGTAATGAAGAAATGTCTGCACTTTGGCCTCTGTAACAGACAAGCAAAAAGTGCCTTTGGGCACTTAGGAAATGTGCTGAGGGTTACTAAGTACCAAATGGGTGCAAGTTAGTGCTACCCACATTGCCCACCGAGAGGCTGCCCAAGAGCTCTGCATTGTGGGGTTGGGTACTTGTGTTTCTTTGGAGTTCTGCCATTTGAACAGAGGTATCCATACAGGTCTGGCACTGAGCGTGCGCTTCCTGTGCGAGGCTGCATGTGGTGGGTATTCAAAAGCCACTTTTTTTCCTCAAGAAAGTGTGTTATCTACTGGCTGCGCTTACATGGAGTATTGAAGCAGGCATTAGTTTTCATATAGGACTTGGTGTCTTTGTTTAAACTGCTTCAGCACTTTACGCTACTTGTTCTCCCATGAGATGAGTCAGTGTCTGTGTGTTTCTACCCATTTCTTGTTACCAGGCCCTTCTTGCGGTTTTCAAAGACAATATCTGTGTTTACCTGAAAGCAGTAAAACTAAAGTGGAGAAGCAAGTGCAGATAAACAAATCTTTAAGATGGCATTCGTGTTGTCTTCAAATAACATATGAAGCTGTTATATGGCAACAACACAGTCCTTGTGAATTCGAGTTCAAAGGATAATAAATGGCATCCATAACGATCAGTCTCAAATGTAAGGCCAGAGACATTGACATACTTGTGTCTGTAACTCGATTGTATATATAATATTAATTTTCAAGAAAAAGACATATTATACCAAAAACCCACTATAAGTTGAAAATTTGTAGCCAATATTTCCATTGGTTCTTTCCCATAAAGAAAATTATTTAGACAGTGAAACAGTTAAGTGGACAGCAACAGTTAAGTGGACAGCAACCCCTGTCTGTGAGCTGTGTAGGGACTCAAATATGGCTTGCTTTATGTTTCATAAGAATATTGCATTTAATATGTGGGCAGTGCCAGATGTGAGGTGTGAATTTTTCATTTCCTTGATTTAGGTGCTAATACCACTCAGCAACCTTACACATCTTTGAAATAAGACTTCTTAAGGATGCACTTGCATTGCTAGTGAGAATATAATTTATATTAGGAAAATTACTTGGGAAAAAGGGCAAATGCATGAACCTCTTTCATTCCTGATGGAAACCAGGTGCTAAGTTTATAGCTCTTTTGAGAGGTTTCCTTTAGACAACTACAGGACTTGGTTGCTTTTCTCAGTTCCTGATTTTTCTGGTTAAAGTGCCATCCAACTTTGCAACTTGGAGTCACTGAATTTTCAGCTTGAATTTTTTGAGAAAATTTAGGTTGCATTTTCTCTATCTCATTCTCTCTCTTACCTTCTCTCAAATCCATTTTATATATTTTGAAAGTAGTCTGGTTTTGCATCTGTTGGGACAAAATGATAAAGGTCTGAAGCATGCCAAATTCATGAAGCTGAATGATCTGATCCAGGACAGATACTTTTACAGCCTGCACTGTGGGATGTGGTGATGAGATTGTCTTTGCTAGACATCATGTAATGCACACCAGAGAAGCTATGGAAACCAGGTTTCACTGAATCTGTAGGCCAGATAACTATTCATATATACAAAAAAAGAGCAATATTTATCTTTTTGCTTCCAAGTTAGGCCCATCAACATGTGGAAGGTAAATGAAACCTTAATATTAACTTCCTGCATAACAAAGAGTAGTGAGGTATGTTCATGACGAGCAGTTTTTATATAAGTATCCATTCCTGTAGGGTGGTAGGACAGCTGGAAGAAGAGAAGGATGCCAGTCAAGGCTGCAGAAAGCTGAGACTTTACTGAACAGAGCTCAGAAAAAGTAACCTTGGAGGCACTCAAAACCTGGCCCAAGACTCCATCAATCCATGAAATGTAATTGGCTATTTGAGGTCTGTTCCTTGGCTGCCAACAGCATTTTCCCATGTGGGAAATGCAGTCTCTTTGGACCCTGGATCACTTGGAGTGGAAAACTGTGTTCCCAGAGGATATGTACCATGGGTCAGCTCAAAGCACCTTTACTGTGAGAGCCCCTGTGGAGATTCAGCTGGAGGTTAGTCTTGCTTTTCTGCGCTACAGCCATAAGCACAATATCAGTACTTTTCTCTGTGCCTTTTCTTGGAAAGATTCCCAGCCTCCTACAGTCAGGATTTTGTGCCAAACTGAAGTATTTAAAAGCCTATAATACACTGTGTTATATATTACTTTAAGGAGAGTGGTGTCTCCAGTGTGGGAGCAGTCTTACTTCAGACACTTCCTGGGGCTGTGGCCAGATCAGAATAAGTGACTGAACACATCCAAGACATCCTTCTTACCTCCCAGAAGGCCTGATCTACCATCTTCATTTGTTCCTTCTCAGTCATTTTTGATTGAAAGCACCTATTTTGCTCCCTGTATAATGAAACAATTTTTGGATCCCACTGAAGTCACTCTATAGTAAATGATAGTAACCTTGGCCAGCATGTGATTATAGAATGAATGTGAGATTTCTGCATCATATAATTTGCTTTTGATGGAGGTATTCATTTTTCTTTTTGGCATTGTAATGAGCATGGAAGCATTTGCATTGACAGGAGGTTGAAATTAAAAGCCACCACCCATTCTTCTTCAGTGAGCAGTGGTGTCTTCAAGTTCCAGTCACTGTCCTCCTAAAGGACAGCCAGTTCCTGTGGTCAGACTTCTTGTCAGGCAACATTTCTGTTTAGTAGAAGATAAGCGTGGGGTGAATATGATATTTCAACTACATTTTATTGAGCTAGTAGCTATATTTAGCAAGACTTTGCTCTCTCTGACCAACAGGCAAACAAGTGCTCTTGCGAACGCACAGTGCAGTAATAGCACAGAATTGAGGACTCTATATCAAGAGACTGCTTGAGAAAAGACTTTAGCCTTTAACATCATGGTTCATACACTTGCCACTCAAACCCATATCTTCAGCTTGATCATAGTTATCTTATAGTTTAGGCACCAAGTATCCGTAATATGCATTGGAAGATCTAACTTCAGACACAAAGATGTTCCTGTTCTATAGGAAGAACACAGTCATTGGACCTATTTTGATACTTGTGGAGGGTCAGACCCACTGATAATCCACCTTGCCTGTACTCCATATAGGTTGGACTGGCAAACACCATTGCTTTTAACATGCTCCAGATATCGGGTTTCAGCTCCTTCTTAGACTTGTATATGCATAAGGTGGATCAGGTGTGGCAATGTGCTCAGATGCTCAGCCTACTGCTATTGTGTACCAAATCAAATTGCTCATCCCAGGTGATGTATAACACAATGGGCACAGAAGATCAGGCATGCTAAAGAGAACACGAAATATAGAGAACTGATGTTTTTCATCTGAAGAAAGAAACCTGTAAGATACAGACCATTGTAACAATGAAGAGAGGAAAACAAGCAGTCTTTTCAGCGTTGATGTGTTTTACTGTTATATCAGTAAAATTTAACTTACATAAGGATGTTTGCATGAAGAAATGATGCAGTGGAACAGTGATGGGAAAGTGTTACTACCTTAAATCCTTGTGCGGACTTTCATTCCAGCATGAGTGACTTCTTGGTTGAGCTCTAACTCTTAAACTCTTCAACAGGTGACAAAAAAGGATTTCTTATGCAAGAACAATAGAACTATATTATTTTAAACCAATCCTTTAGATCATAGCAGAACCTTGTTTTTTTCTGCATATAGTGTAATGGAAGGTGGAATTATTCAGCACATCACTGAATATAATTTTTGGAATTGATAAAGCTGTTTCTGCCTTTTGACCAAAATTCAACATGTGAAGCCTTGCAAAACTCACAGCTTCCACTGTGAGTCATGCTAACTAGCATGACAAGAATAGGTCTTTTGCCCTTCTGTGGCTGTGTGACTTCCATACTTAGCTGACTTAGAGCTGCTCTTACTCTAGGCATACCCAGACATGCCACAGTGTGATAGGTTTTGAGTTCTCACTGAGAGCTGAGCCAGTGAGAGATTCCCTATAGGAGCAATTGAATCAGCACAGCTGTGCCCATAACAGCTCATGCTGCTCAGGGGAAGTGGCACAGTCTCTGTATAGCAGTTGTATAATGACATAACTGTGTTACTTCACTAAGCAGGCTGAGGATTAACTGTCCTTGCTCAGGTAAGGACCGTTTTAGTAATTAATTATGCACATGCTGCAGTTTATGTTGGTAACAGTATGTCTAGTTCAAGTAGATATGATAGATGCAAGTGTTGAGGAGAGTCCACAGCATGATACTGAAAGCCTGCAAGCAAACGAGCTCTAACAGATGAGGTTGCAAAAACAGAAGCTGAAGCCAGGCTGGAAGTTTGATCATAAGCATGCATGAAATGCAAATGCCTCATCTCTTTTTCAGTTCTGCTGAAAAGAAAAATGAGCTGTGTAATGGAGTCTTTGCCCAGAGTTTTATCTCCTAGTTTAACATCAAGCGATAGGGAGTGAGAGTGGAAGAAGTATGCAAAGTCAGCATGCTCACTGCAATGCAAACATGAGCGTTATCTTAAATTTGCCCTGAGAGAGTGGAAAACAAAGGTATAAGCTAGCAAAGCATTTTCTCATAGAATCTCCTCTGTTCACTGAAAGTGTCTTGTCCACAATCTCCTTTAGAGTAATTTGGTTTAATTATACTAGCAGGGGTTAACACTTCTGTGTCCCCAAACCATACCACAAAGATGAGTCAGTGTGTGCAAGTGTATCTATGTGTGAATGCGTCTGTAGGACAGAAATACAATGAATCTGAGCTAAGTGCCAGGACATTAAGTGAACTGATGCAGAGCTGGAAGGACCTGGGCTGTGCACCTTTGCCCATTAGCCAAGGTTTGCTCAGGAATGGTGGCAAATTGCAGTCACCCTGAGAGCAGATTTCGGGAAGGAATCTGAGAAGACAGCATGCCTTGGTGGAATACAGCCCACTTAGGGAGCCCTGCTGGCATGTCAAGCAGCACCAGCACTGCTCAATGGTGTGGGGAAACAGACAGGAGGGAGCAGAGTCCTAAAATCCCTTCTGCAGTCTCAACAGTGATGCATTTGAGCTAAGGAGAAATGTATGTTATTAAGTCCTGTTATCACAGTCTCCCAGTAATCTCAAAAATGTTATGATTTCGTGCTACCTTGATGTATGGTTTTGTGCATGGGGTGTGAGACTCACCTCCTCTTGAAGCACTTCAAGAGCTGTGAAAATAGACGCTGTGTGGGTCAATGTCACCTCTATTGGTTACAAAATTATATACATGGTAGGCAGAGCGGAGCTGAAAGAAAATGTGCTGGCTGTCTTCAAGTGTCTGTGGTTATATCAGCTGTCATATTCTAAAAATTGTGTGTTTTGCTCATATCAGGTTAAAGGGGACATTTGGAAATTGGTATATTTTTTGCAGGGGAGATCTTGCCTACCAATATGGCAGCAAACCCACTTATACTCCTGACTTCAGACTTCCAGCTTCATGGAAGTCTCTTCTTTTCCCTGCTGTCCCCGTCTGTGCTACCCGGAGAAGGACAGCACACTCAGGGACACCAAGTGGATGACAATGGAACTTTTGCATCACGGTCAGTGGCTCACCACTTGGCAGTGAGGCTGAGAGCTGCAACCCCATGCATGACTCCTTCCACCCGAACTCTCGTTATATTCAGCCCTCACTGTAGGAATATCCCTGTTTTCTCAGCCCAAGTGGCCTCACGTGTGGCCAGGCTCAGTCCCAGCACTGCCAGTCCTGGTGGCCGTCAGCAGAAGCAGAGTGGGCTGACCTCCTGTGCTAACCATGGAGGCTGAGCTTTTCTGCAGCCACAGCTTAGACACACCCTTTCGTTCTTGAACCTTGCTTTTATATTTTACTGAAGTCTGGAATCATTAGAAAGTTTTTCTTCTGTGACCAAAGGATGCCACCTTGACAAAGAAAAATGCATACAAGATCTGCCTGTTTGGGAAGACTGCTCAGTCAGCCAGGTTTCCCTGACTGGTGCCAGTGGGCTACATGGGATGGCATCACTCCCACTGCCCAGCATGCTGAGCTCATTTCCACTGTAAAGCATGTCCAAAAATGTGTTGTTTCCTCACTACTATATGAGGAACTCAGGATATATTTTGAGAATATTGAGAAATAAATCCCTTAGGTATGTATTGTTAAAGCTTTCGTTAAAGTTTTGGATGCTATACAAGTATTAAGTCACACTAGACTTTTACCTGTGGTGAGACGTTACATTAGTTAAACAGTTATTTCCCGTGCTTTGAGGCCAGCTATTTCAACACATCAGGTAATCTGATAATCTCTCAGCTGCACCATTTAACAGGCAAAAAGCTTCTCTGTGTAAAAAACCATAGCAAACCCAGGGATATAAAATAATGGATAGAACTAGATCAAGCTGTAATACAAGTGCTTCAGATTATACTTAGATTGGCTGGAGAGTGATCACGTATACAACCAGATTCTCATGCTGGTCTCCTGCAACGAATAACCCACACACAACATTCACACCTGGCCTGCAACAAGTTGTCCTTAAAAATGCTGGCTGTTGTCGGTGTCCCAGCACCAACACCACCGTATGTTTCAGTGGCAATTCTGGTCAGAGGCTGGGCACTCTGACACACATGAATGAGCACACAGTGGTTTTGCCACAGCAACTGTCACAGGACAAACAGTCATTTACAGCTGGGAAGATTTGTTTTAAAATAGACTTTCCATGTAACCATGAAGAAAGCAACCTACAAGTGTTTTTAGCTGTGATTTTATCTCCTCTCAGTGAGCTGCTGTCCTTTGTCAGTGAGTAGAGGCATGCTGATGCCTTCTACTAATCAGTAGCTGACTGGCTCAGCTAGTGAAGATAAGACAGAATAAATAATGATGAAATCTTATTTCTTATAGCTGTGGGGTGGTGGTGTGTGTAAAAAAGTGCTTTTGATCAAGTTGCTAAACATCTAGTGACTGAATAACAGAGTATCAGTATATCAGATAAGATAAGGAGGCACAGAAAAGGAATCATACTGATGCCCATTGTACTGCCTTTTTCAGTTTCTGGACTAACAAAGTGGTGTGAAATTCTGTCCATGGGAACAGAGCAGAAGGGAGCCTGTTAGCCCCAAAGTAGGCACCCGGATGGTCCCTGGGCTGTGGATCACAGCCTCCTGCCTGAGGGTGTCTCTTTGCGCTCACAGTCTCCAGATCTTGCCCCTCCTGGATGTGGCTGGCCCTGTGCCAGCCTTCCTCATGGTCTTGCTGCCCAGCTGTGGGGAAGAGCTGAATGCCCTGTGGTCCAACACACACCAGCAGGCTTGACAAGAGGGCATCGAGGTCTTTGGAGGAGGATGGGGATCTGAGTGCCACTTAGGGCTGCCTCCTTGCCTCTAATTCCTCTTCTTCCCATTGCACCAACTTTTGCCTTTTCTCCCACATTGGTCCACAAGGTTTTAGCCACTTGGTAGCTGGCAGAGCTCACTGATTGACTACAAAAGGGTGTTTTGAGGGGGTTGTTTTCTTTCCAACACATCAGTTCTTCATGTGCCCCCATCAACCAGGCACTGGGAGAAGGGACCACTGGTATCACCCTGTCAAGATGATCTTGTGCTAAAAAACTGCTTTTGGAGTATACCCATGATATATTTCTGCTCCAAATACCTCAAAAGCTGACATCCAGGGAAGCTTTATCATTTCTTTTCTGGACCCAACATGTGGCTACATGTGAGTCTCATATATTTCATGAGCTTCTGCCCCCCTTTCCTTCTCAGTAACCTCTGGGAACATCCTCCTGTAGCCGGAGTGCTGTGTTATCTTGCACTCTATGAGGTATTTTCATGTTGCATATAGGAAGCAAGAAAAACATAGGGCTGTTTGGTCCTTTGGCTCTATCAAGGTGTACGGGGGACTCACTGATAATAACAATTATTTTGCATCCAAGTAGGTGGCTTGGATACCCACCATATACTGAAAATCATGTTATGACGGAAAAACATGCCTTGTATGCAAAGATGAGAATTTTTCAGTAATGTATTTAAAACCTTAACAGTTTCACCCAAGAATCAATAAATAGCTTGATCACAATACTAAGACTTACTGTTCAGATTATGCATAGTTAAAATTTATACAAACAAACTCTTTAGTACTTTCCCCGTTCCCTTGTTTTGTGCTCACCCTTGTTTTATGCTCACCCTTTCTCTGCCCCACTCCTTCCTCAGGTTGATGGCTTCAGCCCTAAGCAAAGGTGTGGCAGGATGGCCACTTACTGCATCCTTGCTGGGAGGAGTACAAGGGTGGTGGATGCAATCTCTGTTCTCTGGGATCTGTTTGGGATCATTGTTACACATTTGCTTGCATGCTCTTCCCATTGCTTTTCCCTCATTTGTTCACAGGTTGACAGTGCACCTGAACTTACTACCTGTGCTGTGTTTTACATACACTGTGTTCTCGATCTCCATTCTCCTAGTTATGCCCTAAACTGGTTTCACTCAACTCCCAAGTCTGCAATCCTTTGATGACCAGTAACCGAGCACTGGCAAGATGTTATAGCTCTAGCTCTAAGGTGATCAGTATTCTCCAGTCCTCTGCTATCATCCCACCATGTCTGTACTCCTTCACTTTTCATTCTATGGCCATACACCATTCAGTGCAGAACAACTACGTGTTCTTAATATCTCCTGGTTACAGATACATCTGTACGTGTATTGATTTGTAAATGTTATACCATACAATCATATGAAGGTATGGAAACATTTAAGCAAATTAGATAATAGTACCTGATTGCTGGATAGTTACTGTTACAAATAAAGAAGCAAAAACAAAACTCCAAGCAGGTGAGGACAGGTTCAAGCAAAGCCTGACAAGTGCAGAGACCCAAGGCCTGTGCTGTTAGTTTGACGCAAAGCAGGTCACTGTGTTATAAGCAACAAGACTGCTGCATTTGCAAAGTTAGAGGTTACACTGACCCATGTCTGTCTTTCTGCTAAGCAAGAGCTTTCAGATCACACCTGCCTGAAATGTGAGTTTCTTCATTGACTCATCTTTGTAGGGGGGCTAAAGGATGTGGGGTGGGAAATGGGGTGACTTTTGGTTCTCCTTCTCCAGGTACAGTCTTGGATAATGGTGAGAAAAGAACAAAACCCCAAATGCCTCCTTCCACAAACAGTGTGTGAGCCCAGGAGGCTGTTGCAGTCTTGGGATGTGGTACTTGGAGGACTTGGAGGCTGCTGGGCTACAGCCAATGGCATTGCCCTGGTGCAATCAGTGAAACAGAGCTTGGCATCTGGCCAAGAGACAAACAGGTTACCCAAACCTGGGATCAGTACCAGCACAGCTGTAAGTTCCATCCTCACACTGTAGTTGTGTCAGCTTTGTCAATGGCTAATGAACCTGGTTGTTAATTGCTCCCAAGATGCATCTCTGGCTCATTTATATCCCCAATTGCCCATCGCACCAAATAGCAATAGCACAGTGACCCGAAGCCCTGTCTTTCTGCCCAGCCTTTCTGGCTCTGCTCAAGGTGGTTTGTTGAAGGCAGGGAGCCCCATTGCCTCACGCCTCCCATTTTTAGGGAAAGAGAGGAGGACTTGCTGTTGGAGAAGGCACCACAGCTGAGCCGGCAGCGTTCACCTCCTGCGTGAACAAATGGTGCCATCAGGTGGGAGGGATAAAATGTTAGTCTGCGGGAGGGAGAGTGGGAGGCTGTGAAAAAGAGCTGGTGCAGAGAGGAAACGAGAAGAGTGAGTGTAATAGGGAAAACCTCTTTTGTTGCTTGCAGCAACAAGAGCAGGATTAGGAGAGTAGGACTTGGTGGATGGGGGGGAGAGATGAGAACGGGCCACACAACAAACAGCGCAGCGCAGCATGGATGTAGGCAGGGAGCAAGCTGTCTGCTGCTCTTTTGTGCTAAGTGCGGCGCCTGCCTCTTCTTAACACTGTCTCTGGCAAATCCTACAGTGGAAAATCACAGCATGATGTCAGTACACCAGGAGCTATTGCCTGATGAAACAAGTCTGGCAGACGGCTCCTGGACACCGATCTTGACATTGACAGGAAATCCCCTGTGGGAACGGCAGACTCCCCTCATCACCACCACTCTGTTCTCCTGTGGCTGGCACACATATACCACACCCCTCACTGTCCCTGTATCCTCCCCAACACATTTTACAAACACAAATCATACAGGAGATGCAGTGAGAGGAGAAGCCCAGTCTGTGGAGTGCTGGTTCTTCGCAGCAGCCTGTCTGCTCCTGTACCTCCCTCCTACTGCCCTGTGGGCTGTTTTTCCTGGAACATGTGAGGAAAACAGAATTCCTTCATCCTGCTTCTGAAGGGGGCACATGTCTGTGAGAGCACAGGTACTAAGAGTAGGAAAGGAAGGAATCCCCTTCCAGAGTTATGGATTAACAGCCTGCAAAAGCTGATTTAGCTGATGTGAGAGATTCTCTTTGTCTTCACATCTCTCCCAGAAACACATGGGGACAACTTTCCTCCTACTATGCTGTATTTCTGTGTTTATGTCTTCATCCACTGTGAAGTGGTTTACAAGGGAGTGAGCAATATTTAGTCTTGTACAGGTAACTGTGCATTTGCAGCCTTCATTCCTTTATCATTTCTTGATGTAACCTGAGAATCACTCTACTAAAATCAATTATGTCCGACAACTCTAGGGAATTCAATACATAGCTGAAGATCTCACCTCTGAGCTCTCTCCTCCCTAGAGGTTTCACTGTTGCTTTGCTGAATGCCTATTCCTTAACAGAAGTTAACAGTAGCTGTGGTAACAGCTGAGACTGATCCCATGTAGGCTGCACCCTGCAGTTGTATGTCAGGGAGACAAGAATCCTCCACAGGTAGGGTGCCTTATTATTTGCCACTTTTGGGCACTGGGCCACAAAGCCACCCAAACAAATGGAGGAGAGTTCAAGAAGGCACCAGAAATGTACTGTGTTTAGTCAAAAAACACCACCAAGTACTATGTATGAGAGTTAACGGGGGGTATTTACTAGGAACAAGAGCAGAAAGGGGGCTTTCCTTTTGATTGCAATAGGGGAGACAGTGCTTTGCAGCAGACTAATAAAATCACACTTGCTCTTAATTTCATGGAGGGCACACAAGTCCTGGCTTTGGCTATGTTAGCTTCCCAAGCCATCTGACTGCTCCCAGCGTCATTCCCAATGCCAGGACACCATTTCATCTCTTTCCAAACTCCACAACTTTAGGTAAAGAAGGGGCAATTGTACTCTCTCTGGTACCTGTTGCCAAGGCAGGCCCATTGAAAATGGTTACCAGTCAGCCTTCAAGCTGCCCTGTGATCTACCTAGGTGCCTGTCACCACTCCGTGGGTCAGGTGATGTGCTTATTGAGTGCTCCCTACCTACTTTTTTGGCTGTAAAAGGATAGTATTTGAAACATCTACCATTTTTTAGAGCCCCATTATAGGTTTTCCACGAATCTCAGCTTGGGTACTTGCCATCCAAATACCTCACTTTCCCATTCATCTACATCCTCCTTCTCACCACTGATGGATACATGTATGAAAAGCAAGCTACTCCATCTAAGTCTGTCAAATTGGCAATACATGGTTGAAAATCTTCAGGTTCAAGAGCAGAATTTGATCCTCCAGTTCTGTTTTGAGCTTCAAGAAACTCAGGAAGATTTGTTACTAGATTAATACTAAGAATGATAAAATGGTTCTGGGGCAGAAAGCAGAATTTTTGGTGAAAGTAGCTTTTCATATTCCCAGTGCTGTCTCCATTAGAAGCTTCCTTTTCCTGTGATCCTGCAATGTTGATCCAACTATTCCCATCTCTTGTTTGCTTACATGTGGTAAATTACAGCCACTTCTGCTTTATTTGCAAAAATGTTCATAATTTTGTCTGCTATTCTGGCTGACAATCACATATTAAGCAGGAGTCTTCCATTGAAATATATATGTTTCTCTCTGAATGCTGGCAAATCTTGGGTCTTTCCTTGACCTTCAGTAAAGTAAAAAAGGCATTCTTTACTAGCTGAATTTAAAACATTTTCCTTCCTTCCTCTTCAGCAATTGTCATGGTCAATACCAATAATTTTGGACGATGGCATAAAAATCAAAACTGTTGCTGAAAAAGAACAATATACACTCTGGTACAAATGGAAATGAATCATGTCATGCATTTTCACATCTTTAATTGGTAATAGCAAACAAAAGTCATATTTCACTTCAGCTAGTGATAGTTGGGTTAACTATTTTTCCAATGAAGAGTGTACTGTTTGTATCTCTGTCAAAAATCAGCATGAGGAAGGGATGGTTGAATTCAATGGTAGGAGGAAGAGACATTGGCACTATTTCAGCAGCAGTTGCTGCTGCTGCCTCAGTACCTCTCTCATCAACATCCAGAGAAGCCTCATGAACAACCTAGGAAAAAAGAAAATACAGTCATTCTGGGCAGTCAACAGCGACCTGAAGGATGAATCAGCCTCCTTTTAAAGCAGCCCTACTTTGAGGCATCTACTGAGGAGTGAGTAGAGGCAGAAGAGCTGCATTGTTGTAGTCATGGCTGCTTTAATGAGGACCAGGATGGAGCTACATAAATCCCCTAAAAAAAAAAAAAGAAGTCCAAAAGATTGGATGAAGAATGGAGGCTCCACCTGTAAGTGTTTGTCTGCACCTCCAAAACTGAGTCTCCAAGGCGGGGAGGACAGGCTGTGGTGTGCCTGGAAGCATTAGCAGTTCCTGTCAAGGAGCCAAGGGTTGATATTCCTCTCATGTTTTAGTTACTGCCCAAAAAATCTTGGCCAATACCGGTCTTTGAAAAAACAGACATGCAGTGACCTAGTCTGATCTCCAGTGTCACCAGGGACCAAACTCCTCTTGTAAGCTTGCGGGCTGAGGCCTAAGTGAGCCCTGTTGCAGGCAAATTGGGAAGCTGGGAGCTGTATTTAGCTGGTGTTTCAGGATGCTGTCACTGAGGGGTTTTCCTCTGTGTTTGTGAAAGAAAAAAGCAGCCACAGACTTACTTTGGAAACCTTCAGCTCTGGGGTGCCAGTGATGCCAGAGAGATCTGCCTGGTTGGTGAACACATCCACAATTCCCATCTTCCTAAGGGTGTTACTTATTTCATAGCTCCCAGAAATAGAAAATTTGGGGAAGTAGAGATCCATAAAGCTGTTAGGTAGAAGAGAAACATAGTGGGTGATGAGAAGAATTTTTCACCAATATAAATGATGGTGAGAAAGCTGTGCAATTCCCATGAGTGTCAAACCCCAGGGATTTGGACTCTGAATGTGCAGTGGGCACTAATTCAATTGCTGATGCTTTTCATGCTGATAGAAGCACTATCATTCTTAATCATCATAATAATAATAGTAATCATAATAGTATTTATCTGGTATTTTGCTTTAGGAAATTGGAGAGCACTCTGCTAAGTAGGACAGTAACAAGGCCCCTGCTTTACAGGCAGAGAAGATGAGGGCTGAGGTGACAGCTCATGTCGCTCAAGAAGGTGGAGAGCTGAAGTTAAGTTCTGACAAAGTCTGCTTGGGGAGAAGTGTGGCAAACCCCAGCACTTCAAAGCAAAGAAGTATTTCTGGCATAACTGTGGCATTCAATATGGCTCAGGAAAGGTCTTGGCCCTGCTGTCTGCATTTTTGGATGCCATGTCCTCTAATTGGACATGGCCATGTCCTCCTGTGGACTGGCCATGATCAAGTTTGCCTTTGACTGTGAGCTATTTGCAGACAGCTCCTGCTTAGTATGCTTTCTGCTGGATTTCTTTTCACGCACTGTTCAGGGATGCTCAGAGCATCCAAGTCACCTGCAGCAGTGATTACCCTTTAGGTAGTTCAAGTCTTTTGCTGTCTTGCCCAGAGGCAGCTTGGGTTGAATAGCAAAACAGACAGGATCCAAACTGCATTTCTGTAACCTTTGTGTGATACTGCCCAGTGCATTAGAAGAGGATGGGACCTCTAGCACTGGCCTCAACAGCAGAACGGAAATTGCCATTTGGTTCTCACAGTTTCTCCCATGAAGTACTTATTCCTGTGTTTATCTCGAATGAACGTGCACCACAAATTAATTTAGAGAAGGATTATCCTGATATTACAGCTGAGAATGACACATTTTTATTTTTGATATTTGAGGTATCACATTATTAGCTTATATCCAATTTGCTACCCATTATGTTTTTACAAACTGTGCTGGTATTTCTATGATGATGCACTGAGATACATGGGTGTGAACTGCACAGCCTTATTAGTTGTGAATCAGGGCAGAGCTTGGTAAATTAAGCATGTATTAACCTGATATTACTCATCTGCTGTTGCTAAGATCTCTCCCAGACAAACAAGGTTGTAAAACATGTTAGCTGATGTTAGTGTCAATGGTTGAAGCTAACTGAACCTCATTAGATTTTTATAGTTTCAAAACAAAATGCCAGAAAATCGGGACATTCACAATTAATCACTTGCCCGTTCTAACAATTGCTGAGTGATGCAAGGGTTTCTGTAAGGAAGATGTTTGTGTAGGATGTACTATGTATGGATGCAATACTACAAACTGTAAAAGTTATGGTTCATTTGAGGTTTAGACATGGGCCTGAATCATGGTGTATCGGTGATATATGAGAGGTAAAACACATTAGTTGAAATCTCGGTATAGAAGATTTGTCTTAAAATTGCCACCATTCCACTGACTTGATGGAGTATTTTAGAAACACCAATCTAGGCTTGCTATTCGGAACTCCTGGAAGCCCATCAGGATAGTCTGGTTAGGAGAGCAGCAAATCACTCAAGCATCAACAAAAGAATAGTTAAATACAAACCAGCTGCAAGATTTTTACAGGTAGGGCACACAAGCCAAAAATAACCCACTCGCTTCCCAGAATCACCAAGTTCATAGTCTTTGCATTCCCAAAAGAGTGAAATACTATAAATATAGGTGCTGCTGCAGCTGACTGGCAGAAGATTACCTCTGGAAGAGATGATCTGACCATTTCTGGATGGTTTCCTTGTCCAGAGTTTGCTCTAACTGCTTCATTTTCCCTTTTGCTGGCAGAACCAGAAATGCAGTAGCACTGCCATTAAAATGCAGCCGTACCACAGTGCATGACAGCTCCTCATCAAAATAGAAGTCAAATCTGCCCGTTTGGTACATCATAGGGACTTTCACAGTAGTTTCAGCATCCACAAAGAACTCCCTTTCTTCGGTATCCTCTGGTTTAAAAGGCTTTTCCCAGTTGCCTGATACAAAGAAGGAGAATTTAACTGAATATCCCATGTTCTATCCCATCATAGATTAAATTTTATATAGCTCATAATAATATTCACCTATTCCTCCATGTGTTAAATACAGAAGTTTCAAACATAACATTTTAAAATGTGTATCACAGTAAGGCAAGAATCTTTTTACCTGGTCAAAAGAATGCATTGGATTCCAGTTTCACTTTGTGTTTCAGATGCCAGTAATGAAATAATTAGGCATTTTCTTTGTGTCTACCACTGCTTTTCTGTTCAGGTGATCTAAAGTGGCCTTTCTGTAAACATAATCTATGTACTCATGTACTGCATGCATTTAATTTCTACTGACTTTAATCATAAGCCTCAATTTGTAGATGTGTTATATCAGCCTTAAGAGCACATCATCTAACCCACATCAGAAATGCACAGTGTT
Organism: Manacus vitellinus; assembly: GCF_001715985.3. Classification (NCBI taxonomy): domain Eukaryota; kingdom Metazoa; phylum Chordata; class Aves; order Passeriformes; family Pipridae; genus Manacus; species Manacus vitellinus. The sequence continues at coordinate 28,235,161 of NW_021940750.1, forward strand.
TCCACTTTTTTCCTTAAAATGTTCTTCCCTATTCATTACCAGCTTTTTCCATATATAAATATTAATGTATATGTAAAGGACTCTGATAGGGGAAAAAAAGGAGTATGTAGTAAATTAGGCCATTGAATCATGCACACTTTTAAAAAGAAGTATTAAAAAGATTAGGTCATGCATGAGTCTCAGTGCCTTTACTGAAAATCAGAAGAACATGGGGCAATAGGAGTTACGGTTAAACCCACGAACATGCGCTCAAGCTCCACACACGGGCAGCTGTGGCTCAGAGCAGAGCTTCTGGAGCTGTCACAAAGACAACCAAGCCTGTGTGGCCCACAGCTCCCTCCCCATGCCGAGCAGGATCCTGCCACCTCTCCACCACCTCCACTATGCCATGAGGGGATCTTCTGGCCCAGCAAAGATCATTTGAAATTCTCCCCAGACCAGCTTTGAAGTGAGGCAGCTGACATTAGGGCTGTTGGTAAAGATGAATCATGTGAACGCGAACCCTGGAGTGCTTACCTTTAAAGAAAACAAAGCTAGCCAGAAGCATTACAGTCTGTGGATCCATGTCCTTGACCAAATTAGTAATTTTCCTGTGTGTTTTCCTCTCTATGTAATCATTGATCTGCTTTTCAGCTGCCGGGGGATTGTTAAAGTCAGTGGTAAAAGCCTCCAGCTGATACAGAGCTTTGGCATCATCTAAAAACTTTTTTAGAGGTTTCAGCTTCTCTGTTACAAAGATGGCATTCCCCATGTTGAGCTGGACCCCACCCTCAGGATGGCTCAGCATATGAATTAGGTTGTGGAAGCCTTCATGTATCTCTTTCTCCTCAATCTCTGTAAGGTTAAAGGCAAGTCCTTCCAGGATCTGGGTCTGAGTGGCTGATCTAGCCCCTAGGGCCAGCATTGCAAAGGCACTGGAGATGCTTACAGGAGAGAAGAAAATGTTCTTATCAGGTGCCTCCAGTGTAACCTCTTTAAAAAACTGGAATGCAAAGTCAGCATTATTTGGCACAAGTTTGAGGCAAGCAATTGCTTCACCTCCATGATGCATGTGGTGTTCAGGATCGTTTGGATCATGTCCATTGTGGTGACTGGGTGGGAGCTGACTATAGGCAACAGCATGAACCCCAGCCAGTAGTAAACTTAGGTAGAATGAGTTCTTCATCTTCTTGTATTAAAATCCTATGAAAAAAAAAAAGAAGATATTTCTAAGGTAAGTAAATTAATTAGGTAGAAATAGTTATCTGTCATTACCACTGAATAAAAAATCATATCTCTTTCTTTTGTCCTCAGTTTCCATGTTCTCCAATTCTTGCCAGATTTTTCTTTCTATTATTTTCCCAGGTCTCCGGGCAAGTGTCTGCCAACTCTTTCTGCCACCCTCACCCTAAATACCTGCAAAGGCAAAATTCAGCATGGATTAGTTGAATACACAGCACCCTCAGCAGGCTGAAGAATGGAGCATATCCCACCAGAAAACACACCATGGATAATCACTAGAAGACTGCAGTACCACTGTGCTTTTGACACTAATGGTCTAAATAATTTCTGGAAAGCTCATCATAGAAGAAGTTTGGATGTTCTATGAGTAAAAGGAGAAAGAAGAAATTCATGCAAGTGAGTAACAATTAGTAGCTACATACAAACAGCATTTGAGCAAACAGGCAGGAAGGATATCTTTAAATAAAATTTTGGTCAGATTGATAATGCATCCTATTTCAAGAAAGGACAAATTAGTAGTGGCTGTTCTTCAGCACTACCTCTCTAAGGAACAGGTGTTTGGGGTTTTTTTACAGAATAGAAATAATGTAATGCTTTAAATAAGAACCTGAAACAAAGTGCTGTCTTTTCATAGACCAACAAAATCATTCAAGTGGGTTAATTTTCAGCTCACCAGAAGCAGTCAATATCATTAACAAAGAACAAGGCCTTATTTTTATCAGGTGCTCTACTGGTAGAAGGGCAATATATTTATCAATGTGTTACACTTGGCTGTCATAGCTGCATTTCATTGCAGAGCTGATACCCTGCACTGTATAAGCTCTTACAAAGGGACTTTGGAAATAGGAATATGACTGTCCCAATAGGCCTCATTTCAGAGTAGGAATGTAGGGCAAAGAAATGGTGAAAAAGTTGCAAAGGATTTGGGGAGATAATGAGCCATATTTGCTAAAATTGTGCAAGGAGAGATATATTACAGCAATAGCACCTTTCATCTCCGGCATGATTCAACTTGAGAGACTTTCTGTTGTCAGAAAGTGCTATGCTTACAGTCTAGCTTTATCTATAACATCAGAGGGAGAAAATTATATTTGTAGTTGAATATCCACTTACAGTTAGACTTATAAGAATAACAAAACATTTTCAAGCTATAATCAAATATTCAAACATTTACATGTTTGTTATAAGTAATTCTAAAAAGCAGGCCTCTTTGCAATAACACCTACAGTGCTACTGACAAGTGTAAGAACTATAAGGGTTCTTGGTAACTTCATTTTCAATTACTGTACAAGATAGTTTTAAATTATAGTTTGGTCTCTGATTTTGACATTGGAATGATACTTCTCAATATATCCAGTTACTTGTAACTCAGCATAAGAGGTCCAGTTCTAAATATTTAAAACAGTGAGCCAATATATTAGTCAGACTTTGAAAAGAAATCAGCTCCCAAACAAAAGCATCAGAGCTAAGCTTAATCTATTTCCACATATCCAGCAGGCTGATTCAGAACTTGTCTCTGGTTAAATTATTTACTATGAACTATTTACTCAGCTGCAGTCATAATTTATCAAGAATAACATGAATACCAAAAAATGAAACATTTTATTTTAAACATAAGTTGCTACTTGTTCCCTATCTCATCACATTCAGTATTTATTACAAAATATAGCAGATACATGGGCTTTTCTATGTACACCTAAAAATGCCAACTTCTATTTATTTGGAATACAAAGTAGACAAGGTATTTAACTGACTTGACCTCAAAACTGTGGCTAGTGGATACAGCATGGGTTTGCTGTAAGGGTTCTCTAAAAAATTGGTTACCATTTTCTGAAGGGTATTTTCCCTATCCTGATACTTTTGCTCTATGTAGTTATGACATGTTCACATTTTGTGGTTAGTTTATGTACTTTCATGGAATTAATTTCCTTTTATTACAACTCTGAATTCACAGATAATTAAATACAATCTGAATCTGAATCATCCATCTGTTACTCAGTACTGGCCAATCACAAACAGTCAAGAATCATGAGTCAACCCTCACAAAAATCTTGATAATGTTTGGTTTTAAAAGCATAAGATTATAAGAGACTTGGCAGCTGCAGTTTGTAGAGGTCTTTTTTTGTTGTTTAAGCCTTGAAGATATAAATGGCCCACTCCATCAGTCCCTTCTTTGAAACATAAAAGTACTTTTATAATAAAATTTCCATCATCTAAGCCTTCATAAAATCATTGGGGATTGTAACTTCATACTTGATACTTAGTATTTCATATGATATTATTGTGGCTTCTAGGTTGGCAAGTGATCAACCAGTGACAAACTGACAACAGAGACCCTTCCAGCATAAAACAGAAGCTGTAGATTCTCACGTGGCCTTAATGATTGAGGGATTTTCCTACGAGGCATACTTGCTAATGATTTATTAAAATGCAAAGATCTGAGAACACGAGCTATAAAGCTCTTAAGAAATTTCCTGAAGGAGCTAAGTTTGCAGAAAGCTCCCTATTTTAAGACCTTTACTCATATAATCTCCAGAAAAAACAGTTTGTCCATCAACTTGGCAGTAGAAGTGAAAAGCACTTCAATTCAAAATCCAAATCTACACTGACTTGTTGAATAACCTGGAAAAAACCACATTTACCTCTGCCTCTTTTCTTCTCTTTGTGTGTGTTACAATGACAATACATTTGTGGTATTCAAGAATATCTTGCTTAAAGAAGAGCTTTCAATCGAACCAGATAATGACACAAGCACATGCCAACGCTGGGAGGACAGTGTTTTCAGCAATTTATCTGTAGTAGACTTGGTGATAACACTTGCTGAGTATATTACCTCTTCCCTCTCACACAATCTTCCCTACCATGCAACTCAGCAAGAAAATGGAGAACACTGGGATTAGCTGAAGCTACCCTAGAATAATTCCACCAGAAAACCTGGAAGTGAGCTGGACTGAGTTTTCTGACCGACAGAACTTGCTTCTTTGTGGATATAGCTAATTTATCCGTTTGGGGGCTGATTTTAACTCTATGATTTGGAGAGACAATTCTGAAGACAACTTTCTGCCTTTAGAGTCCCATGTAATATTCCAGGAGATGAATATTCATCCCATACTTCTCCCATAAGGGGTACTCCTGATAATCTCATTTCAGTCAACATGAAAACTTGCATTACTCAAAGACATATGCAGGCATGAAATAGAAAAGCTGTTTGCTCACCAGATGGTGCTACTACCCTCCTAATTGTTTCTGAATGAGGAAATCTGAGAAATTTGTTTCCTGAAACCTGCACTATGGGAGCACCAGGCATATCAAGACACAGCACCACCACTACCACCATCAGTGGGGTCTGCTGAACTAATATCAGCTACTCAGAAATATACAAAAAAATCACCCAAGCACACAAAAAAACCCACAAAAGAAAGACTTGACTAGCCATATTTGTGTGTGAGAACATGACCTCAGGATCCTGCTGTAGGACTAGCTACTCAAACAGCACAACAAACTCATGTGTTTTCCTGGCTGGCCAGAAAGCTCTCTGCATACTTCATTATATGCACCTGGACATGATCAGGGCCTTTTCCAGACTGATCATCTAGACATTTACTTCTCTTTTCATTCAGAGTTTTGATGCCTCTATGCCTGAGGCCCCCAAAAGGTTGCAAACACAAGCCAAGGGCATTGGATTCTTCACAGAAGCTAACCACTGTATTTCATTAAAAGTAATTACTTTCACAGCAGAAACATGGAAGCCAAGTTTACATTATCCTCTAGAAATGTATGTGACTATTCACAGAGCTGTTTTCTGTTTCTTCTATCTTCTGTAAGCCAGTTTAGCATTGTGGAGCTCACCCAGAGAGTGGCATCACCAACTTCTAGGCCTCCTTTTACCTGGAAACAGGTGAACATGAGCTTTCACTGTTCTACCAGGCCATCACGTGTATTTGCTGTTGAACCTGAGTTAATGCACACACTCAGAGATGAAGCATTACTGAGGCCAGAGGATGAAAAAGTAGATAAAAAAGAATGAGTGCAGTGGTTAGGGAAGTCAGGTGAGACAGCAGAGATTTTCTTCTCTCTGCAAGAACAGATCAGACCAGGTTCCCAGTTTCTACTTTCCAGTGTACACCTGACCACAGCCCAGTCTCTGGCTCATTGAGAGTGTTGACCTCACTGTGATCTTCACTCCCCTGAGCACATGAAGTTTTCTCTCCTTCCCTCTCAACGGTCCTGTAATCTGATGATTAGTGCAATGTCTCCTCTGAAAGGGAAGCAGATAATAGATATACCACCCCCTAAGCAAAGTATTTCTTGTAGACCTTCAATACAAAAATCAGCAGAATTACTTAAAAAGAATCACTAATACATTAAAAAAAAAAAAAGCTCTAATCACCCACCCTCAGGCTTTTAATGGAGCAGAGCCTATTTCTTCTAGCAGGGGGTACATCACGGAAAGTCCCACTTTTAGGATTTCTTGGGTCCAGAGATCACCTTGCTGTCCTGCAAGGCAACTAGATACCCTACTCTGGTTTTTAGATTTTTACTCCTTCTGTCAGCCACCTGACAATGTGTAGGCAACTCATTGCCTCAATTGTGATACCTATGTCCTTTATATCCAGTTGACCCAATAAAAGCCTCTTTATCTAGGACAGATTTCAATTTAAGATGAAAAGATTTAAAATCAACTGCCTGCAAAAAGAGGAGACACTTTTGAAGTCTCTATAGGAAGCAAAAAATCACTACTTACAGCAGCTTCAAAGGATTCTGCTGTCTTCAGCAGGACTATCCCACAGCTCCCTCTCTTATTTATACTGTTAAATAGCATTATGAAAGCAAAGCGTCCTCTAGAAAACATTAACCAGGGCAGACAAGTGTTACTACTTTAGAAATGGTGCAGAGTAAACAGTGAAGACAATTTTTGGGGGCAGGCACCTGATTTTTGCTGTATATGCATGGCCAAACCCTGCCTTTGCTTAGAACAGTCATAAGAGTCCTCCTGCATTTCTACACATCCTCCTGCTGGGAATCCAGATACTACTCACTCTACCAAATACTTCACATGCATCATTAACTTCTGTAAACTGCATGAGTTCATATAGTAGAAGTACTGAAGTGAGTAAAATTAAACATATATATAATACTAGACAGGAGCCTAAGGAAAAGACAGCTGGATGAATGTTGCAGCCAGATCTCAAGTTAGTATTTTGCACAGAAATATTTTGCTTCCTCTACACCAGACTTTTCATTGCTTTTCTTTGTCATATTTGTTTAAAATGATACATTATTTCTTAATTATCTACATTACCATTAATAAGGGCCAATTTCTGGGGGCATCTCTAATAGTTATCTTAAAATACAAACTGATGTTTGTAGTAGCTGAGGGTTACTGTAGGGATGGCAGCATGAAGGCAGAGATGGGCATTCAGGAGCCCATGGTACCCAGCCCACCTCAGCCAGACTGGGGTCACTCTTTACCTCATGCAGCAATTGGTTGAAGGACAGACTGCTGTGTTGTGCTCCACAAGTGTGAGCTGGCACAAGGTGCAGACACTGCCAAAGGACAGGCAAGGAAGTGGCAGGCCAGTACACCAGAGCATGTTTTCACACAGAGCTGGACCCATGTGGTCAGACCACCTGTGTTTTACATGATCCCCCTGTAAGGGTGCTCCTGCAGCACCCACGGAGGGGCAACCACAGGGGTTGTGCTAATGTGGGTATGGACTGGAAAAACTCACAGGTCAGTGCCCTGGTGAATGCCTTCCACTGAGAAGGAGCATTCCCTTGGGAGATAGGCAATTCAAGGAGAAAAGGTGCTATACTTAGTAGGATCATAGAATCATTTAGGTTGGAAAATACATCTAAGATCTCTAAGTCCAACCATTAACCCAGCACTGCCAAGTCCACTACTAAACCATGTCCTTAAGTACCAGATCTACATGTCTGTTAGATAACTGCAGCCTGTTCCAGTGCTTGATAATCCTTTCAATGAGGAAATTTTTCCTAATACCCAAACTAAACCTCTCCTGGTTACCTCAGCAACTTGAGGCTGTTTCCTCTTGTCCTATACACTTGTTACTTGGGAGAAGAAGCCTCACCTTGTTACAATCTTCTTTTACGTAGTTGTAGAGTGATAGTGTCCCCCCTGAATCTCATTTTCTCCAGGCTAAACACCCCCAGCTCCTTCAGCTGCTCCTCATAAGATTTGTGCTCCAGACCCTTCACCAGTTTTGTTTCTCTTCTCTGGACATACTGCAGCACCTCAATGTAGTGAAAATGTCTTTTCTTGTACTACACTTTCAAGGAAGAGTCTTTCAAAAAGAAAAACTTTATAATAATGGGATAAATAATTTGGTAGGATTCTCCTATGGGTTAGGAATAAAGGTAGGCATTATGACTGCACATGCAAAACTACTAGTAGGTTCAGCATAGAAGGTTCTGTGCATATTGGGCTGTTGGAGCTGCTGCCAATCCTTTCCTTCCTGGCTTCTCCTCTCTTTCTCCTCTTTCACCTGCACAAAGGTGAGCAGAGCAGTTCAATACGAGTTTTGGTCCAGACTGCTATGAAACGTGTTTGAATTGTTTACGGGCTGAAAAACCAGCAGCTGGGCACATGCAGCCTGCTTCTCTGTAAACTAACAAATGAAAACAGCCTCTGAGGTTACATAGACTTACCTAGAACATATTCAGACTGAAGATGAATAATACTTGCACCAAGAGACAAATGAGAACACAATTAAAAAAAAAAAAAGTGCAGCTATGAATAAAGTTACTGAGAAAAGTGAAGAAAAAAAACAATCGACCTAACATGACTTCATTTAAGAGCAATTTGGTCTTGCAATTGAAAGTGCCCTTCACCTGCTGATGTTTCTGTGGGAGTGCAAGAGGGAAAATGAAGTAAAAAAAATCTAATCTGCATCAATCTCCAGTGTTATATGCAATGCGAAAACTGATTTCTTTTTCCTCATATATACAACAGTTTCATTCAATCATGTAAGCCATCTTGAAATTTGCTGAGACACTGTTTCAATATCTGAAATTAGAATATGTTGCATATGAACTTGCAGCTCTCTCTTTGTGCAGGCAGTAGGCTTATGTAGGCAGTGCTCTGATATTCTGAAAGACAGGAATCCTTCCCTTTGGTCCTCTTGGTCTGAAACAGTAGATGTTTTATTACTTTGAACCCCAAGTTACTTTGTAGTTTTTAAAATATTATTATTATTACAAGATCTTAATAATACTATTTAATTTTTCAGTAAATTGGTAACATTAACAAGAGTCATCCAGCATGAATTCCCTTGGAAACAGGCTAGCTGTAGTCCAAAAAGAATTAATTATTTAAATTAGAAGAACTGTATACTTGCTTTTCTAGTACAGAAACATTTTTGTATTTTTAAAATATTTAGCTAATTTCTCTAAAAGCCTTTTTAAAACACAATGAATTGTGTCTGTTCTGATAATGCCCTCTGGAGTACAGAGAGCACAGAGTCCCTCTTACAATAGTGCTGAATGTAAATGTCAGCATGGAGCTGATGAAAGCTGTATCTTTCTCTGCACTGCCAGGCCAATGTTTAATTTGTGGAGCTCTGTTTCTCACCACGCTTCAAAAGAAAAGGTTAGATGGAACAATTCAGCACTGACCTGCTGGAACAAGTGCCAATACAGACCAAGTACAACTGTGTCAAGGGGCTGCTCCAGTCCTTCCAAGTGACCATGCAGCAGACCTTCAGCTTTAAGTTAATTCTTTGTTTTTCGTGCTTGCCCCCTGCCAGCCTCCACAATAGGTCTGGGCTCACTCCAAGGGGGAGTGTCTTGCTCAGATGTTAATTCCAGCTCCAATTAGGGAACACACACACAGTATGGTCCTCTGAGACAGTGAGTCCCTTCCCTTTTTTCCAGTCTAGCATCAACCTCTTCCTGCAATACAGCATAGACTCTCTGGGTCCCAAGGAGACTGTTACTTTCTATCACTTCCAGAATTTGGCTTGGAGTCCACTTCTTTTTTTTTCTCAGGCTGTGGTTTCACAATTGTTTTAACCTGACCAAAGTGCAGGATGCTGCTGCCAGACATATCTCATCCTTCTACATCCTTGCTGTCTCTTTGAGATGGTTGATGGCCTCTGGGAGCTGAAGCCCAGGACAAATGGGGAGAGGCTGGAGGAGCTGGTTTTTTTCAGCCTGGAGAAAAGAAGCCAAAGGGAGAGGCTGTACTTGCTGTTCTCACCTACATAATGGGCAATGTTAGAGAGAAGATGGAGCCAGAGGTGTGCACTGGTAGTGAGTAAGGCAGGGGATGAAAGCTGCAGCATGATAAACATAAAAGAGATGTAAGGAAAGTGATATTCACAGAGAGGTGAAATACAAGGGCACATCACCATGTGAGGCTGTGAAATTGCCATCCTTGTAGACATCCAAAACCTGGCTGGACATGGCCCTGGGCAACCTGAGCTAGATTCCAGGCTGGTGCTGCTGTGACCAGGTGGTGGGATTGGGGTGCCTTCCAAAGTAAATTATTCTCCTTTTATAATAAAAATTACTGAGAAACCATGCTCTCAGGAGTCCCTGTCTCCACTTGCACTGCAGGTTTGCATTTCACTCTGCAAAGAGACTCCCCTCTGCTTCTCACCACATGAGTACAGAGGCTTTTCCCTGGAGCACTCAGCCCCCCAGGAAGGTGTCATCTCCCTTGTCCCCTGGTATGCCCCAGCACAGCCAGCACAGGGCAAGCAGACAGCCTCCGTCCTGGCTGCCCAGACACAGGCTCTGCCAGAGCACAGCACACAGTTATGCGCACAGGGGACATACAAATCTGGTGGACCATCTGCCACGCTCCCAGCATGCCACAGCCATGGCATGTGGCACACACTCCTCTGTGATACTGCCTATGCTCAGACTTGCAACACTGCACAGGAGTCTGCTTTTCTCCTCAGAGTCTTCAAAAGTTTCCAGCACTGACTGGATCTCAGCAGGATTCACGTAGCTGCCTTGATTTCTCTAGACATGCCTGTAATTCAGGCCAGCTACTGATACACTTTCTAATAGTCTACGTGGTGGGGAGAAGGAAACTGTTGAACTTTGGAACAGCCAAACTTGAATGGGCTATTTAAAAATTAGAAATAAGTTGCTACCAAAGAAACATTTGATACTGCCATTTTCCTTCACATATGTCCATTAAGATGGTAAGTTTTAGGATGTGTCCTTAGTGGGGTGTTCAAGAGGTTGCATTTTAAATCCATTTGCTTCCTTAGTGTGCAAGAAGCATCTCCAAAGAGGAAGCTTTTGATAGCCATTGGGAGAGCTGTCTCTGGTGACAAAATACTTTAGCACAGAAGAACAGAGTTTGGAAAATGTTCAAATGCATGTTTGATTTTGCACATATATATTTATTATTATCTGAGTAGACTTATGCTCTTCTTTCTTGAGCCATGAATAAAAAAATATATGTGATTGGGTCTGAGAACACATGTTGATAGTTCTTTACCTTTTATGTGGTCAAATTGCCTTCCTCTCTGTGTTTGTTTGTAGTTGTTCCCTCTGGAGAACTGTGGGGAAGAGGAAGATTCAGTGAACCTGTTGTTTCTATGCTCTAAAATTATGTCATCTGAACATTCTCAATGTTAGATCTTTTTTTGATAATAGTTGTTTTTTTCACTGAAGAAAAGCCCTAGGCTGCTGCAGGTTTAAAATGTCTACATGCCTCTTGCCCTGAGCTGTGAGAAATATGGTCCATAAAAGATTTGAACCTTGGAAGCTGCTCAAGGGGGTACCAACTTCTGCACATGTCCTGTGGAAACATTTTCTTCTTTCAAATACCTCCTTAAAAAGCACATCACCTTTACCCAGATGCCTTTAGATCTCTCTGAAACGGCTAGGAAGTTGAAGACTGGACACTTACAGAAAGACCCAGCAGACTGAAAACTAGCTCATTATTTAGCTTGATTTTAAACCCCATTAGTCTACCATTTCCTGTATGTTAGGCTGATTGCTCCAGCATTTGCATTGTCTTATGAAGCCAAAGGTTTTGATCCCATAGAATCTCATTTTCTGTTCCATCCACCATCTGTAGCAATTATTATGCACACCTCAGAAACTGGTAGTGTGGGATACTGCAGGTGATAAAGTCTGGGACTTTTGGATGGGCTGTCACATGCCAGGCACCTCAGCAGGACATATTAACTGCAAACTTCTACTGTTAGAGAATGCCAGGATGAAGGTGGTTGTGCTGTGCTTTTTGGACCGCTGGGGTCCTGCCTGCTGACACTGATTTGACATTACATTTCCAGAGAAAAAACTGGATCCTCCATAATCCTGTACCCAGCTGCTGTATCCTGCCCCTGGGCTCCACTCTGCCTCTCCCCCCCGTCATACCTGGTGTTTTATACCAGTGATAATGAAAATGTTGAATCAGCCTACACCCAGAGCACACTCCTGAGAAAGCCCAATTTTTCCTTGAGGCTGGATCACTAAAACCTTTGAAAATTGTTTCCAATCTTGCACTAATATTGTAGTACATTTCTGTACCTTATGTAAGAATATGTCATGTAAGACAATAATGTCTTACTGACCCTAAATATAACCTTGCTGTTGCTCAGCTAAGCTGTACTTTAGCCCAACTATTTCCTAATGACAAGCCTTGTTACTCTGCCATTGGAGGGGATTAGGTTGGTCTGATGTGGTTTGTTTTTGACAAAACCATTTTCATTTTGTCATCTTTCTTTTTTTTCTTGCTATTTATCATCTTTAGATGCTTTCCTAATATTTCCAGCATTTTCCCAAGCACTGGAGTTGGGCTGAGCAGCTTATAATTGCCTAACTCTTCTTTTCTCTCTCTCTCTTTTGTTTTAAGAAAACTTTTTTATCCTTTTCCAATGCTCTGAAAAAAATTTTTTTGTTTGTTTGATTGGTTAGTTTGTTGCTTTTTCTTTAATGTTGGCTTATTTTTCACTTTGAAGCACAGTCTTCTTTGACCCTTTGTTGGATCTGAGAGGGACCTGGGACTCTCAGAGGAGCTAAGGGGTATCTGTAACTGGGGTGGGGAGCTGAGGGAAGCTGTAAATGTAAATCCAGTCCAACTGTCCAGTCCAACCCAATATTTTTAAGAACATTGTCCCCTGAACAAAAAATCATTGACGTTTTTCACTGAGCAAACAGGACTGTTCTTGCACTCTTGGCACTGGAAAATATCTCCCACCTGTGCTGTGTAAAGATAGTGAAAACACCATGCACCATAGGAAGGCTCAAGCACATTGCCAGGCCTGTCGCACACATCAGTATCCCCACAGATGGATAACATAAGCATAGTGGTTCACTCTCATCCTTAATTAAAAAAAGGAAAATAAAATAAATCTCATTCTGACAGACAGCTCTCTGTCTTTGGTCTAATTCAAGCAACCCATGAGAGAGTGCTGTGGATTGTGTAGGCATAGGACAATAGGACAATAGGAATTGTCTTGTTGAGTTGAGCTGAGGGCTGGGGTGAGAGCCAGTGGTGACACACCCAGGCACAGAGAGGGTGCTCTTGTCCCTGAAGCATATGAAGGTTCTTAGCTAGGAATGATGCATTAACGTACTTTTCATCAAAACAAGAAGGAATTGCTTGGGTCTGGGTTGACGAAATGTCTTGTGGGTAGGCAGACCCTTCTTGAAGGTATATACAGAGGTATGTCCAGGCATTGCTCATCTGCTTGGAACAGCACAGTTTCACTTCTGAGTAATTCCCAATAAGCATGGGCTGTTTTGATGAATACTTTGTTCCCATTCATTTTCCTGAACAGGTCCATTCACTCCTGTCAACTGGACAATCTTGGGCTACACAAGCATTTGCCACTGTTCAGGAAAAGAAACCTCTAATAAAGATTAAAGCAATTAAGTGACTTTACCGTTTTAAATATTATAGAATACTTTGCATCCACATCAAAAAAGTCTTTATTCACAACCACTAAAAGTTACTGTTTGTATTGCTCAGGAGACTGGCTCGTTGCAATATCTGGGACTTGTACACATTATTAGGGTAACTGAGTGAAGATTTTGGCACAAGTTTCACTTCTTTGTACTTGTGACATGTTTAAACTGGTATCATCTTACACAGACTACATAATCACCCATCTGCTCTGTAGTTATTTGTAGCAGATGTTAAATACTGTATACAAATATACCTACAATATATAACAATATAGTTTTAATTCTACCACATGTATGCAACATAGCTAGTAATCTTTTGCTGGGTCTGGTTGTGAAAGTATCTGACAGTGAAATGACCCTGCACTCTTCAATAAATATTCAATCAAAAATCTCAACAATTTTAAAACAGTATAATTATGTCTTTGCAAGTTACTTACAACACTTTTTGCACTAAATTGTTTTTAAATAGATGATCAGCCACTGGAACTCCAGATACTCTTCCTTGGGAAAAATTTTCCTGCTTCAAGCACATTTAGGCAAATGCAAAATCTTTTTGAATTGAGACTACAGGTAGCATCAGAAATATGACACTCTTTTAGTCTTTTACAAAGCTTTTAGGTGGATTACTGGTATTTTTAGCATCAATAGAGTTCAAAACCCTATACCCACCATAATTACACTTGTATGCTTGCAAATTAATATCTTTTAGAAGTACCTTTGTCACTATTCTTACTGCAAATGACAGAACAAAATTGGCCAAGACAAAATTTCTGTATGCTTTTCTACAAATGCACCCAAGATCTGCAGGTCTCAGAGACAGAGTGACTGCACTCAAATGTTCATAAACGCTCGTCAGTATGCACTATGTTGCAGCTAAACACTGCATATCCATCTCTCCAAAAAGCCACAGGCTGATGCCTCTGGAGTGTATTTCACACCATACTTTGTGGTTTAGAGAGCTCTCAGCACTCTTATGGCTTTACATAAGTGCTGAGTGAGGAGTAACAAGCTCACTGAAGATGGTTCTTTCCTCCCAGGTGTTCCAGGGCTGCAGTCCTTGCTCATGGCACTTGCTGCTGAGTGGGGGTAGCATCACACTGTGCCCCTAGGACCTCTCTGGCATCACAGAGGTGACTGGGAGAGATGAATGACATCACTGAGTGAGATGTGGCAGGACTGCACATACTATTCTTGTATTGTGCTTCCTACAATGAGTAAAATGTTGTTGACAAGAATTATCACTTTGCCTATGGGATCAAAACCTTTGGCTTCATAAGTGATTTTCTCAAATGCTTTCTGCTTTTTGTAGTTACTGATCTGCTGGTCAGTTTTGGTGGAGCACCAAAGGTCACTACAGAAAGCATCTGTTTCATAAACATCTTTCACCTCTGTAGTAGCTGCAGTCACTTAACTGTGAACTTGACATTTCCCACATTTAATTTTATGAGAATATTTTATGAACAATTTAGCATCTTAATGAGATGACATGAGCTTTTTCTTATCTCCTTTTCCTCAATTCTCTGGCAAATTAAAGAAAAAGCCTTTTTGTGTTCAGGTCATCCTGGAAAATCTCTTATCCAACACTAAGACTGCAAAAACAGTGGAAGTACTGATTGCGAAGAAGAAAATATTTCAGAAAATATTGTGGTTTGACTCAAAAAATGTGCATTGTCAGGCTGGTCTGTGTCTTTGTGATGATCAACCATACCCAAGCTACTGAACAGAAGGGATGGTAGTAGTGTAGGATCCTGTGATGCCAAATAGCCTCACAGACACTAGAGTTTTCAGGCTCACAATTTGCTGTGGGTCAGGGAGGCCAAGACAGGGAGTGGGTTTGCTACTAACATGATGTTGTTTCCACAGTATCACAGCATATTTCAGTTTGGAATGGACCTTTAAGAGACATCTTGTCCAATCCTCCTGCAAAAGATCAGGTTGCTCAGAGCCCCATTCAGACACATGAATATTTCCAGGGATGGGACATCTACCAACCTTCTGGGCAACCTGTTCCAGTGTTTCACCACCCTCACTGTAAAGAATTTCTTCCTCATATCTAGTCTAAATTTACCCTCTTTTCTTTAAAACCATTACCCCTTGTCCTATTGCAACATGCCAAAAGTTTGTTCCCATCTTTCTTATAAGCCCCCTTCAAGTATGGAAAGGCTTCAATAAGGTCTCCCTGGAGCCTTCTCTTCTCCAGGCTGAACTAACCTCAACTCCCTAAGCCTGTCTTCACAGGAGAGTTGCTCCACCCCTCTGATGATCTTCATCTCCTCTGAACTTACTCCAACAGGTCCATGTCTTTCCTGTGCTGAGGACTCCAGAGGTGGATGCAACACTCCGGGGAGGGCCTCATCAGTGCAGAGTAGAGGGGCAGAATCCCCTTCCTTAACCCACTGGCCTTGCTGCTTTTGCTGCAGCCCAGGATACAATTTGCTTTCTGCAAGTGCACATTGCCGGGGCATGTCCAGCTTTTAATCTACCAGTACCCCTAAGTTCTTTTCTGAAGAACTGCTCTTGATCCCTTTTTCTCCCTGCTGTATAGATACTAGGGCTTTCCTGTATTTGTTCTGGTCCTGTTGTGGGTAAGAAGGATTTCACCTCCCTCTATTAAAGGTTTTTGCTGTTGGCTGGTTGCCTTCCTATAGGCTTGGGGGAAAATGCTTCTTACATTTCTATTCAGTTCTTCCTGCCATCTGTATATTCCTCTGCCATATTCTCAACTGCCTGTGCAACTCATGACTTTCGGCTTTCCAGCACAACTCCTAATTTTTGATTCTAAGTTGTATAGATGGAAAAAACTCAGCTCTGGGGCCTCAGTCTCACTTTCAACCAGAGATATTCATATACTTGAGACAAGCAATATCCAGCATTTTTTTCAATGTAAAAATAAGGTGCCTTCCCAAAAGCAGATTTAAAGATATCTGCATAGGTGGTCTTGAGACACATTTGTCAGGGCCACACCAACTTCTGTATTTCCTAATATGTAAACAGACAGTTGTGCAAATTCAGCATTGATTTAGCTCAGTTTTTAGCTGACATTGATTATACTTTGTTTGCTACTATTTACATGATGGTGATCATGGACATGTAGCAAACAGACACAACTTTTCTTGACCATCACCATGAGTAGCCTGGGTGTATACAGACATATCCAACACAATCTGGCCAAATAGTGCACTGATATTAGCAGATAAGAGTTACCTTATGTCTTTGGGTAAAGATAAATGGCCTGACATACTTCTTATTCACTAAAAATGCATTTTAATGCCAACTTTCATTGTTAGTCTTGTTTTGCTTATAACAAGACTTGTGTGGTCTTATTTTGACTTTAAACTTCCTACCTTCCTACCTTCAGAAACTCACCCAGATTTTGGGAGATGGTGGCCATGGAAGGGATAGGAGACAACAAGCTAAAAGGAACAGCTTGGTCTTTTGGACCTCCAAAGGTTTCAGTTTATGGAAGCTGTTCAGTAGCTGTTTCTAAATCTGGCCATTTGTTGGAGATACATATTCCTGCTCTAGTCAATTATTTCCAATGTACATGGAGAAGGTCAGAGAAGCGGATTTCTTTGAGTCTGTCCTGTTCTTCATATTTCTTCAGCTGTTGAACAATGTTATAAACCCACACTGTATCAAAAACATTAACCAGACAAGGGACAGATAATCACTCCCGAGGAACAGCCAATAATGTAGATATTGCCTGTGTTTCTTTTGTCACAAATAGCGAGGGACTTTCTGCTTAGGGGAAGGTCAGCTGCATGGTGAAGAGGGGACAGCCTTTGACAGGGTGAAATATTCCTGTCAAAGCTCATCTTCATTCAAGCATATTGTGTCAGGTTGCCCAGAGCAACTTCTGAAGCTTTTGCTGAATCTGCTGAATAGTTTCTCCCCAAATACTGTTTAGATGAAAAACTAAAGCATTTAATTTTGACAGTTTCTGAACTGGAACAGTATTTTAAAAGCTTCTTTAAAATGTTGTCTGACTCTTACAGTACTTCCTCTAGCTCAGTAGTGCACTGCTTTTCAGCTGGGGTCAAACAAAACATGCTGATCGCTTGGAGAAACTTTCAGCTCATTTACTTAGAAAATGAACTGTGGTTTTCTGACAGTGTTTTTCATCCAAAGGGCAGAATTGAAACTGGTTCTTAGATCTGCCCTAGCATGGTGTTTCATTCACTCAGGAGCAGATCCGGGGATGAGATCAGTGGGAATTAGGGAAGGATGTGGAGGACTATGTACAGGCACCAACCTGCCTCCAAGGGGAAATGCTCCCATCCCACACACACTCACTTCAGCAGCAGCTGAGTCCTGCTTCTGGTAACTGAAACCCCTGAATGCCACAAAATTACAAGGAATAGATGACATAACTGATGCATGGAAAATTCTAGTAATCAATTGCTATGAAATATTAATAATAGTGTTGCTCTTACAAAATCTGTTTAAGTTTTGGAGGTTTTTTTCTTCTTTGTTCAGGTGTGTTTAAGGAGAACAATACTGATGGTTGTGAGAGAGCAGCTGGTCCCAGGTCTGAGGTGGAAATCAGTCACCTTAATCAGTCAGAGGAGGTCCTGTGTCTTCTGGACTCAGGTAGTTTAAGCAGAGGAGGGTGATCCAGCAATGTGAAATGTACACTTATTTTCTCAATAAATTGAATTCACATTTGGAAAAAAACAGTTCAGGAAGAAGGCTGTGTTTCTGGTTAGGATCAAGAAGGAAAATTTCCAGTAAAATAGAAGTGGAAGAAAACCAACAAGAAACCAGAGATAGTCCATAAGACGATGAACTGTAACGTGGAATCTGCTGGTGTCTAAAGCACATCATTTATATCCTCTTTTGCCCTTAGACATGCAACATAACACTTTGTTACAGTTTCCAACTCATCCCTGGTAAGGACCAGCTGCAGTTGGTGGGTTGTGAGCAAAGAGAAAGGGAAGGACCAGTGGAACTGTAGTTAGTGGAGTGCTGCCTTGCCCTGGTAGTAGGAACATTATTGGACCCCCTGTGACTTCTTACCAGGCAACCCAATAGCCAAAGAAAATGAAAAGTGGCCGGGCACTTACCATGATCAGTACAGAGAGCAGCGTGGATGTCTATTGATAATGCTATTTAGCTATTGTATTTTTCCTGTGCCTAAAGCAGACTGGGAGGGGCAAAGATGTAGTTGCAGACAACAGCATGTTTAGAGCATGTCAGTGGATAGACACCTGCAGTGGCTGCTACACACCCCTATTCCCTGTGCTGCTCTGCCTGTCAGCCCACGCAGCAGCAGGGAGGAAGATGAGGGAAAGTGATGAGCAGTGACTGGTGGATCTTTTCCACTGAAAGGAAATGTACAAATCCAATTTTAGTAGCACAGGCATTGCAGGGAAAGGCTGAGCACAACATGTCTTTTTCTTTTTTATTTTTTTCCTTTTTCCTTTTTTTCCCTCTCCTCTTAAAACGAGTGTGGTGGACCACAAGGGTTTCAGAATCAAAAGAACTGAGCTGATGTTCAGAATGGCAATGGGCAGAGATGTTCTTCATTGCCTCTGAAGTGTTGTTAACTGAAATGATTAATAACAAGCATTTGGAATAAGGAAATCAACAATCCCTTCAAATCCTTCTGTAGCTTCTTAGGTCCCTGGTCCTCAGGATTTCCCCAGAAAGACTTCTGGAAACCTGCACTGGAATTTGTTGGGAGGATCTAATTTTCTCGTTCTGTCTAAGAGAAGAATTTGTTTCCTTGATGAGTTTCCTAATTCTTGAACTCACTTCCAGTCTTCCCTGGATGGTCACACTGCACTAGCTTGGGGTCACAAGGTTGTCTGCTTCAAAACGCTCTTCCCCCTCTAGGTGTCGTTTGTTCATTTGGATTCTATTCCCTACCAGAAGCTCAAGATGTAAGAAATAATTGTTAACCATGACATCCTAGTACTATTTACAAGAATTAAGGATACTACAAAGTCAACTTTTTCACCTTGAACTCTGTCAGGAATTTCCATGTGTTTGTTCCAGCATGTTGTGACACCAATGAGGGCTCCCTCTGTTCTTTCTTATTTTCTCTCTGTTCTTTAATATTTGCAGATCAGCTATCCAGATCTCCCGTGTTTTGACTAGTCAGCACACCGTTGCACATTGGGAATAGAAATGTCTTTAGGAAAAGGTGATCATGGAGTGAAGGACTCTAGGTCCAAATGCAGGTAATTATTATTGCTGTAGAAGTGTTATGTGGAGTTACACAAAGTGGGAAGCTACTTACAGATGATCAGTTAGCAACAGTAAAAGAAGCATCTACCAGTAGTGTCCCCATGCAACAATCCTAGAATTTCTTGAGACTTTTGTCTTGGCAGTGTCCTGTATGTATCATGAGTTTATATACAGCCAAGTATGATATAAGAAGGGAGTTGGGAGATATGGTCAGAAGGAAGATTGATTTAGCTGGTGGGTCTGAACACAGACTTAAACACTGTGCATCTGTGCATGTGTTTAAGCAGATAGGCAGTGGATAAAAGCAGTGGGTGGTAGAAGTTCTTAGCTGCAGCAGAAACCTTAGAAAGGTGTCCCAGAGGACGAAATTCTCCTCTCCCTTACCTGAGGCTGCCCCTGCAGTGGCAGATGTTTTGGGAAGGGTTACACGCTCTCAGATGTGGCAAAGCATCTCTATCCCTTAAATATTTCCATCTCAATTCTCTTTCACAATTCTGCTATTTTAATTTATTCTCTAGGTAATCACAGATTAGTTTTTCAGGCTAGGAAGTTTTTGGGAACCTTCCAAAAGTATTAACATCATGCAGCATTTAGGAACCCTCCAGAAGCTTGTGAATTAGTGATGCTTGGTCATCTGCTGCTGTCATGCTCATTCAACAGCTGGAGGAAACACTGAAATCCCTCAAGGATCTCTTGCTTCTCCAACCTTTGTGTAGCTGATTCCATGTGGCCATTTTGGTCCCAGGAGAGCATTGCAAAGACCATGGAGATGCTTAAAGAAAGGAAGAAAATGACACTGTCACCTGCTTCTGCTGAGGCCTGATTTTAGAATGTAATACAAAGTTAGTGTTCCTGGAGGCTGCTTAGGATCAGCCAGGTTTTCACATCAGCCCCTCCTTCATTTGGGAAATGTTGCTCTTTCTGTTCACTATGATGGTCAAGATAGGGGCTGATACGGGACTGCAGCTTGGGATATAGTCAGCAGCACACTCTGGAAAAGGACTGTACTCACTGTCTGCTGTGACCATTCTCTTGGATAACGTAACATTGGTTATGAGAATCTGCCTGTGTATTTTCCAAATGGCCAAGTCACAGAATCACAGAATCAACTAGGTTGGAAAAAGACCTCTGAGATCATCGAGTCCAATCGATGACCAAACACCACCTTGTCACTAGACCATGGCACTAAGTGCCACTTCCAGTCTTTTCTTACACTTCTAGGAACGGTGACTCCACCACCTCCCTGGGCAGCCTATTCCAATGTCCAGTCACTCCAGTCCTGCTGTTGCTCAGTGTCACCATCCTCAGCATGCTTTCATCACCACTTCTTTTTTATCTTCTTATTGGTCTACTTATCCTATCCTCTTTTTTCCCCTCAACTCCCTCCTGTCCCTTTCCACCTCTCAGTTGCCTTCACAGAAAGGGCCCTGATCATCATTATCCAATCCTTTCATGCCCCTCAGATTCCTGCCCTTTGACCATACCAATGACCAGACACAGGGTGTCCATTCATACAGAACTGTAGATTTGCTTTTGAGTTTCCTGATTCTCTCTGCAGGTTTTCTGCTATGAGACTCCCTGGATCTATTCTATGCTACGAGGCCTCTGCTCTGACAGGCTCTATGTGTTGAAGTATGTGGGAGCAGTCATCTATGTACCAAGGAAATAGATACCCTAGTTATCTACTAACAAGGAGAACTAGTCCTTCCCAAAAATCCTTCATCTTTCTATAATTTTTTGCTCAGTGATTCATGTTTGCCCTATTGCTCTTTCTTTAAAAATTTCACTCAAAAATCACCTTCCTGGTAGTGAAAGCCTCCTCTGCCTTCTTAGCTGGCTTAAAGAAGAACTTCTTTGTATGGCATAGATTGCCATAGTGAGCTACATCAACTGGGCATGAATTAATTAAAGTATTGAATGGACTAATCTATGACACAGATAGCTAACATGAGTTTAATGTCCCTGGCTAATAAAATTTACTGGTATTCACTGCACTTTCAGAAGGAGCGCACCACATTCATCTGACCTTTACTGCTTTTTGCACTGTTTTTATATTGTTTGAACAGGCTTACACAGTGAGCACACTGTTATACATTAAACAGAGCAAATAAAGTTCATACGGTAGCTGTAGAGCAAGCAGTGACAACATTGCTTTTCTGGGCACAGATTCATGCCAGCACAAGAGAGTAAAAATAACACAAACTTAGTGTGTCTGGATCCCAATGGCTCCACTGTTTCTTGCTGTCTCCTAAGGCTGATGTCAGAAATGAAAGGTGGGGGGATTTTCACACAGCTTTTCTCGCAAAAAGCTGGAAGGATGTAGTAAATACTCTCCTACCCCTGCTTCTCTGTCTCAAAGTCTTCAGAGGAAAGCCAACAGCAGGCTGGCTCCAAATTCAGAAATATAAAGTAAAGCTGTTTTCTTCATAAATCCCAAGAAGTTATAGTACTAGTTGCATGGGACAGATGCAACATTTCTTGAGACATCTTTTCTAAATTGCATTTCATACTTGAAAAATCCACCTCTCCTTTGAAGCTAAGTATCTCTTTTGTTCTCTTCCCCATATCTGGTTACTAGAAAGAGATGATATTTCAGTCAGTTAAATTTCAAAATCTAGAGAAATATTAAGATTAATTAAACTAATAATTACAAAGTTGAATCCAACTATATTTCATCTGGTACTTTGAATAAACTTAATGACAGACACTATGCTGATCATAAACAGCAAATCATGTCTATCTTAGTTTATTTAATATTTGAGTGTTGAACAAATTTTCCTAGTTTATGGCTCTAAGATTAATTAAAACTTTAGACCCAAGTTAGCAATGTGGTGTCATGATGAGATGCTCTTTGGTTAAGGCTAAATAGGAAACCTTTAAGTGGTATATTTGTAAATGAGATGTTTAGTACCCTGAATATCGCCAGAGATGCTTAGGCTGACTATACCCACTCTAAAACATCCCTAAGAATTTTGATCCCTGTATCTTGTAAGGCTCAGTGTGATGAAGAGTTCAAGGAAACAGCCCAGAGTTCACAGAGAGCAAGGTTTAGTAAAAACCTTGTGTACCTATGTGCAAGGTTTCATAAAAACTCTTGAAGCCCAGCTCAGGAAGACCAGATACCCAGTTAGAAGAAAAGAGTGGTTAATTAGAGTGACCTCAGTATGGGACTGGGAAACTGGGTGTCCATGTGAATGAATAATGAGAATTCAACTGTCTTAAAAATGTGACCTAAATTGTGCTTGGGTTAGTGTCTGCCTGCACACAGGTTTGTGGTTTCCAAGTCTGACCACTATGTTAATACACCAACTGTTTTGATAACCTCTGTGAGCCTGTGTCAACCCAGCTGGAGCCCGAACTGGCATTACCACTTTGAGCAGCAGCCAGGCTGTTGTGTAAATGAATAAATCAACAGAATGCGGGGGGCACATATTTCTTTTCTCTGGGCTTCCTCACTCAGACCCAAGACTTTGACCCTTTGAAGATTTCAATGGCTTTTCTTTGTTATTACTGCACTGGTAATTCCTTCTCTTTTGTTTCCAAGCTCTTTGTAAACTCTGACCTTTTCTATCATCTCCTATTTGGTATAAAGAAGTCAAATCCCATTTTTTATTCAACTTTTGTGATAATTTCCATTTGTACTGCCAGAAAAATACTTTATTTTTCACTCCCTATTCACTGACTCACAAACCTATTTTAAGATAGTCTCCCTAATTACTCCTTTAAAGTCTCTCTTGAGCATAAAACACCCGAAAAATACTATTTCACAATTAAACTACTCCTTATAGTGTTGAAGGAGCTAAGTAGGGGGACTTATAGTTCTCCATACTGGAGTATCAATTAGCAGGCTCTGCTCCAGCAGGAAGGGAGGGAAATGGTCTTATTTCATTTGGGATATGATGACCACATGACCATGACATGGGGTATAATGACCACTGATTCCACATGACTGCTCTGGGGGAAATGCTAAAAGAATGATTCACTCTGCTCCTTCCCACCAGTTGTGCAAGATGCTGAAGTTATCACCTTTGAGGGAATTGTAAACCTTGACATCACAGCCCACAAGCAGAAATATCCTGGGAAGAAAAGGCTTCCATTCCATATATGCCATTCAGCTTCAAGCAAAACTAGGGAAGGAGCACTTCCCCCTTTCACAGGAGACCTTTAGAGGCAAAAGGGGTTTTTCCAAGGAGAATGAGAAATGTATTGCCCATGTAGTATTGTCTGAAAAGCAAGAGACCACAGTACACTTATATTGTCAAGGCATTTGTTTCTGTACTTTCCTGGCCTCAAGTGCATGTAAACATAGCAACCAATAAAAATTTGTACTCCAAAGAATTTTTTTTCTGGGTTTTTATAGCATGTCATTCCAATGGACCTTCTATTCCTCCTTCATTTTCATTTCTGTAAGATAAACAAAAAGAGATTTACTATGTCTATGGGATTTCACCACCCAGGCAGGCAGGCAGTCAGTGCTTGTGAGGTTCACTATAGTATTTACTCAGTTTGGTCCTTGTTTGGGCTTTAACTGATATTTTGGCATGATCCTGGGTCATTTTATAATGAAATTCTTTGTTCACAAGGCTTTTGAGAAACAGTGGAAAATGAAGCTAAAAGAAGCAAAAGAGGAATCATTAGGAAATATTCAATGAATCTTGTTTAGCTAGGTTTGTTTTGATTTATTTTTTTTTTGACCACAGAAATCTTATTTCTGCAATGGCATATTTACCCTGTAACCAAATGGCTGGATTCACCAAGTAGTACTCATAACTAGTGGTGCTTTGAAAGTTTTACTGGCTAATAGTATTTCTGGTGAAACGCATAGAAACCAATTTTCTTTAAGTCTGCAGTTTTAGGAATTCTAGTTTTCTGAATTGCTTTTCTAAGTTGTTTCTGCCATTTTGCTGAGGCCCTTGCATATGTTTCAGATCAGCTCCAGATCAAACTGTCTCATTTTTGGATATACAAGGAAATTAATAAACCCTCTATTTCTTTGGTGCAACTGAGAATTCTTGCCCTCGACCCTTACAACATGTGGTTCGATGGCTGAGTCAGAGAGCTGGCCCATGTTTAGCTTATATTTAATTTACTTTCCTTCTGTAATAGCACAGGGAATGCAAGAGATAGGGATGTAGATGGAAAAGCGACAGGCATTCAGAGATTTTATTTAAGATAGCTGGTTGGCTTTTTTTTTTTTTTTTTTTTAGTTTGGAATTGTTGATATCATCCAACTAATTTGAAAGTTATGAGAGGACTTTCACACAACTTACTTTCCATTTACAACCCTCTCAGATTACGAAAAATCCTCTACACCAAACAGCTTGCAAGATGGAAAATTCAATTGTTCGAAATTGGTTCTGTCAAGGAGAAGGAATCCTGATACTGTTTTCTCACTTTCACATCCATACGCACATGTGGGCCTCAGCAGGGTTGTAGGTGAGGTAGCAGCGACACTGGGAAATCTGCATCTCAAGCTTGACCTACTGCCACCTGCTGTTTTGGGGAGGAACCTGATTCTTCCATCTGAACTGCTTCATCAGGGTCAGCTTGACTACTTTCTGAACTTTCACAACACATTTACAAAAGTACAGCTGTAGATTTGTTTAGTTCTTACGGTGAATGTCCAGCATTGCAGACTGTCTCTCAGAGGAGAGAATAGATAGTGCTCAGTTTTGGGCACTTTGTTCTTGAATGAGAGTTGAACAAAGGGCAATGTAAATGCACTGTACGTGATTGAATGCCACAGATCCTGCAGAGATTTGGAAAGAATGGCTGTATTCCTATATCAGACAGAAGTTGTGGATTTCTATTTCCTTTTTCAGTGCATTATTTAAATGCTATCTGCAGTACAGACAATCAATACATATCTATAGCTCCCACTGACTTCCACACAGCACGTAGGCATGCAAAATTTTAATGTAAATGTGATGTACTTGCCTAAAGGCTCACAGATTCACAAATGAGGACTAACAAGTTTCATGGAAAACATTAACAGAGCTAGAAGGAGTTACAGTTTTAAAACACTAAAAACCTGATGTGTCCCTTTGACACAAGCTGCCCCAGCACTGCCTGTACTGGCACATCTTCAAAGAAATATAGCTGGCAAGAAAATCCACTTGACTGTGCATATAATAGCTATTGGCTAAGCCAGAAGTTTTCCCAAGGGCTCACGAGAAATTCTTTGCTTGAATTCTCAACCACCAAGGAGCTCCAGGTGTTACTGGAAATAACACATGCCAAGTGGGGTAGCACTACCTGGTTCTCCAACCAAGGAAGTCAAGTGCATTGGTCTTTTCCACAGTCTTATGAAATTCCTTTAATGCACATGGACCTGAGATCCCCAGATGCAATTCCTTCCTTGCAAGGCAGTTGTGAAGGAGATACCTTAGCAAACTGGGAGGTACTGCAACCCTGCAGAAGAGAGGGACTTGAGAGACCCAGAACAGAAAAGGACTCCAACCTAACAAGCTGTTGTAATACACTTTTAACACATGATTTTATGTTAGCCAAGGGCAAATCATGGTGGGTTTTTTCAGACTCTTTCTGATTTGGGGCTATTTATGGTTATTATTTCAATAGGTGCATTTCAGATAAATCAAGAGAGTTCAGAGTAACTTTCAAGTGCAATATGTTGCTTTTCAAATATGACAGCTTGCTGTTTACAACATTCCCTGTTGCTTCTAAAAAACCATAAAATTGCTGGATGTCAGGTCAGACTGTTTGGAAATACAAAACATAAGCACTGCTCAGATAATCTCCATCCCCACTTATGGTTGACTGTAGGTTGTGCTGGGTCAGGTTTCCTGTGACTTAAGCAACAGCATTGCTGCCTCTGAGCACTTCAGAAATGCCTTCTCAGCTAGGGCCTTGACATGAAAAGTAGCAGAGACAGATGATTAATGAAGGCATAGAGAGACCTGGCTGTCAAAATCTATGCAAAATGGAGGCAAAAGCTTGCAAAGTTAATGCAATCTAGTTTTAATTGTCAATGTGCTTACAGATGCTGTATGCCCAATATTCCAGTACAGTAGGGGTAGATGCTACTGTTTCAGTTAACAAAGGAAATCATCAAGGATCAAAATCCCCATCCTCGAGATTTTAGCTAGTTACCTGCAGGTGCTATTCTGGTGGAGGACAAGGCAAGGTTAGTTATCCCCTGATAACACAGGGGCACAACACATGGGCAGTCCACTCTATGTGCTGGCTCCAAGTTTTCTTTCCCTTGGGTCAGTATGTCTTAAGTGTGAGGAGCATCGGGATGTTGGAGCGTGGCCAAGGGTTCCTTGTCTTCTTCAGAGAGATTTTACTCTCCCACCCCTCTTCTTTCCATGTTGCTCCAGAAAACATGAAGGCTCAGCAGTCTACTGGTGTTATCTTGGCCCAGGGTGATTTGTTTTCCTCTTGGTAGAATTTCAGTTTCAGCCAGAGGTGATTCAGGATATCTACAACTGGGCCACTGTGTTGCCTTTGGTTTTATGGCAGACTTTCCAAACATCTGTAAACCTTTCAACTTTTTCTGTTAAATCATCATATTCTTGCTATACTCCCCCTAGCTCCATCATGGAGCTAAAATTGCTGAGCAAATCAGCTCAACAGTCTTGTTCTCTTCCAACTCTTTAAACCCCTTTCCAAAACCCGTATAAATCTCCAATAAAGTCTTTGAATTAAACTGCTTATTTGAGAAATCACTGGTCTGCCTTTTAAAACTTTTTTTTTGAGTGGTTGTTCTTATTTGCAGTTGCAGGGAAGTTACAAAAACATAGCTGGGACCCATCTTCTCAGCCAAAATAATTTTTCTACCCTCAAAGAACTGCTTTTAGGCACCGAGCAAACTTGTACTATTTTCCATAAGAAAACAGTTATCACAGTTCTGATAAAGAGATAATTAAGAATTTTTACAAAGGTTTCCATTTCAGATACTTACTACTAAACAGTAAAACTGGAGTTGTTCCTGGGTTTCATTTTCCAGAATTGGGCAGAGCAGGGGGTAAGCAATGAGGCAATATGAACAGTTTCCTATTTATTCTTATTCTTACCTTCCCTCTAACATGTCCCAAGTAGCACACAGTTAACTGCTCCCCTAAACCTCACCACTCCCAAAGCAGGGGAGCAGTGACTGGGCAAGCTGTATTAGTAGCTGTGGATGAAAAGACTTGTAGCTTGTGCTACAACGTGCTGTGCAACGCTGAAATCCTTGGCTTGGCTCCAACAGCAGACGTTTGCCCCTTCAAGCAGTGTTGAAACAATTGATTTTATTTTCCTGAGAGACAAAATGAGCTAGACAGGTATAGGTGACTCAGATTTTCCATGGAGCATTGCTGGGTTTCTGTCTTCAAACTTTAAAGTGGTTGATTATAGAGAAAATATTTTTCATTAAGCAAGTCTTTGGGTCTGCGTGAGTAGGTTGGCTAGAGGTTGGGTTTTTTCTGCCCGTAGGACTGGGAAAAGGTCTGTGCTTGCTCACATGAAAGGCTCTATTATCTTTCACTGCAAATACACACACTATGGTTTTCTCTCAGCTGTATGACCTGTCAGGGCTCTCCCAAACCAAACCACAATGGGAAAAGGATTTAGCAGCTCTGACCCAGTCTATGCAGAAGCCACAGCCCTCCAGCAGTGTCAGGGAGTCCTAGGCCTGCTCAGGGGATTGTTTGATTCCAGCTTTTCCTAGGGAGGAGAGCAGAGCTGAGGCTGGAAACCTCAGAGGTGGGGTCGGGGGAGGGAGAGGCGCTCAGCTCAGGCTGTGTTTGAGGAGTGCCCTCCAGCTCTTGATGCTGAGAGGATGCTGTGAAGGGAGCCTAACCAGAGCTCCTGGCAGTTCATTAGCACCATCAAAGTGTTCTACCCATCCATTAAATCGCATTATCCATAGTGAACCTCATATGAGGATTGAGTTTCTGCATACCAGGTGTCTGTGCAGAGGTGCTGCCAGAGGGGGCTGCAGGGTGGCTTCTGTGAGAAGAGGTCAGGGTTGTCCCGTGCTGGAAAGGGCCAGTTCCAGATGGCTCTAACAGACCCACCACAGAATACACCTGAGCCCCTTAGCCAAGATGGTGGCACCTCTGGGAAGCATATTTGAGAAAAGGGGAAAAAACATTGTGTGGCAGTTCTGAGAGGGAGAACTCAAAAAAACAAGTGAGAGAAGCAGCCCCACAGACAGTCAGGTCAACGCAGAAGGGAGCAAAGGAGGTGCTCCAGGTGCTGAAGCACAGATTCCCCTGCAGCCCCTGGAGAAGACCCTGGTGAGACAGGATGTCCCCCTGCAGCCCATGGAGGACTGTGGTGGAGCAGAAACCCACACTACTGGCTGCCCTGGAGGTCCCCACATGAGAGCAAGTGGATGGATCCTAGAAGGAAGCTGCAGCTTATGGAGAGCCAGCTCCGGAGAGAGGTCCTGGCAGGAACTGCAGCCCCATGGAGACGAGTCTGTGCTGGACCAGTCTGCTCGTGATTGTATCCTGTAGGAAAGACCCATGCTGGAGGCATTCGTGGACTGTCGCATATGGAAGGGACATCATGCTGGAGTAGGGGAAGTCTGGGAGGAGGAATGATCAGCAGACACGAAGCTTTGTAAACTGACTGCAATTCCCATACCCTCATGCCTCCTTTCCTGTGCCATTCAGAGGAAGTAAAGGAGCTAGGAGTGAAACTGAGCCTGGGAAGAAGGAAGCAGGTTGGGGGGAAGGTGTTTTTAATCATATCTTTGTTTATTACTATCCTACTCTATTTTTAATTGCTAATTAATTAATTAATTAAATTTGATACTGCAACACAGCTCTCCATCACATGGTAATGCTGGTAACACTGGCTTCTGCCTACTCAGCACTCAGGAAGGTGTCCAAGTCACCCTTCTGTACCCTCAACATCAGTTTAATGGCAAGAAACCTCTTGGAAGCACTGATCAATGTGAGCTTGCTGAAGCGAGTGGAGGTGAACAGGATCAGCTGGCAGGTGGACAATGGAGACATGACCCCCAAACAAAACCCTCTGCTTGGGTTTTGCCAAATCCTGTTCTCCTAGGGATCCCATGATTTACTCTGCACGCACAAGACTATTAAGGATGGTAGTTTGAACAATTATATTCAACTTTCATAGACACAAAAGCTAAATTCTTGCCCTGCCAGAAAAGTTTGGCCCCTTATTCTGGAGCAACTATAGAGGAATGCGGAACAGACCAAGGGTTGGAGATGGTAGGGGGCAGTTGCCAAGCTGGAAGAAAGAGGTTTATTCTTTACCAAGGAGCATCCATCATTTAGGAGAGGAAAAGTTTAATAGGTCTATGTCTCTGTTTCCCTTCTTAGCCATTGAGCCCTGGAAGGTGAAGGAGACTTCTGCTGGGATTCACAGTGGAATGAAAAGGAAGGAAAAGATGGTTTTTCAGCTGAAAGGGATAGATTTGGGGTTTGTGAGCTGAGGACGGGGAATGGGAAGCATTGGGAGTTTCTCAGCCAGCAATAGGAAGCTGTATTTGCATACAAAAAACCCTGATAGCAGTGATAAGTGCATGGAAAATGTCTGTTGAAGATCCCACGGCTGCCTCTTTGGCCCAAGTCATTTTGTACACATGGCCTACTCATGTTTGTACCCAACTCTCTGTTTCTAAGTAAAGAAAAACTTGACATAATATTTATTTTTTTATTAATTCAGGATCAGATCAATTCTAGTCCCATCTTACAAAGAAATTCCTGGGATGCACACAAGCTTTCTTCTCTGCACTTGCGAGTACAAGTGCTCTGGCCTAGTCTTCCCTAGCAGTTGGGTTCACAATTTTCCCCAGGAAGAGCATGCTGTGGGTGGTTTTGTCAATAATCATCATCAGGAAGGGCCTGTTGAAGGTGATGTGAAGCGGAAGAGGAAACCGTCGAGACAACAGTGTTATTTCTAGCATGGTCGCTGCAGAAGCCTCTGTGCCATTCTCTCTAACATCGACCGTGGCCTTGTGAATTGCCTGGAAGGAAAGCAAAGATTAACCAGCTGGGGAAAAAATTGCTTGCCTTAACACTGTGAGAAGGTAATCTTTAAAAGAAATCACAGAAATAAACGTAGAACTTGTGTGAAAAAAATACTAACGTCCAGCCCTTCCAAGACAAGCAAAGCCTGCTCTGAGTTTAGGGAGAATTCTCTTCAACACTCTGTTGGAGTCAAACTTGGCTGCTAGCAAAGACTGAGCAACATAGAGGATATTTACTGTTCTGTTGTTTCTCAGAGTAAGATTTTGTCCTTAGTATTGAACATAGAAGTAAGTTTTCATTTTGCATCAATTTCTGTGTATGCAAAAAAAATTCTTTCTGCAAAGGCACAATAGTGACAAGCTTTATAATTTTTCTTTCTGTAACATAGCCCACAGATAAGACTTTACAGAGCTTTCTATGGGAAGTATAGCAAATTCATATTTAGGAATTCACATGATCTTATTTCATTGTCTTTGGTTAGCCCTCTGCTTTCTTCTTTCATTGTCCATAGCACATCTAAAATTTCCTCTCATGAGTCCCTGCTACCCTTCCTCTATTTACCTGTCCTGTATCCATAATCTAGATGTCCATATGTTATAAGACATTATACATTATGAGGAATTACCAAGTCATTAAACAATATATAATGGAAGGACCTGTAGAGGCCATCGAATGCAACCAATGCTACACTGTGTCACCTCTCACACTGGATAAGGTTACACGGGGTCTAATCCAGTCAGGGTTTGAATATTTCCAAGGATGGAAATTTCATAGACTCTCTAAGTAATCCATACTAGTTTTTGATCACCCTTGTGGTGAATTTTTTTACATATCTGATCAGAATGTCCTATTTTCTATCTTGTGTGTGTTGCCCCTCGCCATATCACTGTGCATCTGCAAGATTGTGTCCACCTTCCCTGCATCCTCCTAATAGGCATCTGTAGCCAGTGCTAAGAACTCCCTCTTCACCATCTCTTCTTCTGACTGAACAACTCTAGGTCTCCCAGCCTCTCCTCATACATCCAGCGCTCCAGCCACATAGCCATCCTACTCACCCTCCAGTGGACTCACTCTGCACCCATGTGTCCACATGTCCCTTGTGTTGGGAGCCCCAAACTGGATGTTTAGTACTCCAGAGGTAGTTTCACAAGTGCAGAATAGAGGGGAAGGATCACTTCCCTCAGGACACAAAGCATATATCCCACAGGACACTGGAGAAATAATTTTGTTTATCTGTATATTCATTTCTTGTTTGTGAAATGGGGCTATCCCGGTGCCACAAGTCTGTTGTCCATATAAATTCTGAAGTGCTCAGATAACAAAAGCTATATACATAATACCATCTCTCTTTGCATACTTACTTTGGAAACCTTCAGAAGGGTTTCTTCTGCCACTCCGGAGAGGTCAGCCTGGTTACTGAACACCTCTGTCACACCCATTTTCTCAAACAAGCTCTTAACATCATAGGAGCCAGAGACAGAGAATTTTGGAAGGTCCAGGTAGACTTCTCTTTTCAAAAATAAATGAAAAATGTGAGTTTGTTATTGCAAGATTCCTTGATGCAGTAGCTATGGCAGGTATACACCCATCCCAAATACCTGTGGAGCTAAGGTTTGGCTTCCTAAGACAGAGATAAATCCCATGTTAGAGAAGCAGAAACTGAGGTACCTATACCACCAACCACAGCCTGATCAGTGGTGCAGGGACAGAGTGATAGTCTAGGAAAGTGACTGGCTGGAAACTATCATCCAGACTGGAGAAAAATAAATTGTATTTTCTTTTGAACTAGATTCTTCCTACTGACGGCAAGTTCCTGAGGGCAATGTACCCATGTGCAGGATCCTCACAACTGGTAGCACTCTCACTGCTGTGACTAAGGGGGTTGAGTAGAGGGTTGCCTTTAGTTATGAAATCACATGATTCCTTGTCTGAGTTAAAGAAACTAAGCAATGCTTGTTCCTCAAAGCTGTGCTTAGCAATTCATTTTGACATCCTAAGCTTTACCTTTCCCAGATGAGTAGTTTTGGCCAGTTCAATATTTAAGCAAAACCACAATTAAAATATTACCTTATTTTAAGTGATTCCATCCAGTTGGACACTGTTTCTTTCAGCAGAGCATCTTCCACGTGTTTCATTTTCCCTTCATCAGGCAGAACAAACAATGAAGTAACATTTCCTGTGTAGGGGATTTCTACTACCCAGCAAGACAAATTTTCATCCCTGTGAATATTAAAGGCTTTGTTTTGATGCATCATTTTGACTTTAACAGAATTCTTGGCATCCAAGAAGAAGTCATCATCTCTCGTGTTCAAATTGTTGAAAGGTTTTTCCCAGGAACCTTTTGACAAAAGAATGAGTACAGAATTCAAAAAAGAGACTAATAAAGGCATGTAGCATTAGTTGATGCTTAAAATGTTGTAATTGAACAGTAGAGGCAGCAACCAGCCTATCTCAGTTTAAGGATGCTTTGGAAAGAAACTTTACCTCCTTTCAATGGTTTTAATAGAAATCACACAAGAAAATATAAGTTGACGGTTGCCATAGAAAAGAGATGAGCCTCTGCCTGTTGAAGCAATGGTAAATTTTTCATGGACTCCAACCATGCAAGTGTCATCCATGTTTGACCATGTTTTGCACAACCAGAAAGGCACAGAAACCTGTGGTTTTCAACACATGATCATAAGTTCCCAAGCTCATACTTTCTGAATATTTTCAGCTCTGAACCTGGCTTAAAATTGATATGATATTAATCAGTTCTTTTATTTTTTCTTTTTTTTTCCTCATATAGAAAATGATTTATCATACCTGGCTTTCAAATATTTAGCTATATAATTTAAAAATAGAAAGATGTGTTTTAAATTAAATGATAGGATAGGTTCACAATCTGAAAAAAATTACTTTTCTTAGAACTTCCAGAGCTTATATGTATAACTGCTACTCGTGTTTGTCACTCACCTTTAAAGAAAATGTAGTTAACAAGAACCATCATGGTGTTCGGATCAAGACTCTCAACTAAATCAACAATTTTGCCATGTGTTTTTCTTTCCACGTACTCATTGATTTCCTTTATAGCCTCTGGAGGATTTTGAAAGTTACTAGAAATAGCTTCAGAATAATAAAAATGTATGACATCATCCAAAAATTTTTGAAGAAGTTTCAGTCGATCATCTATGAACAGGGCATTGCCCATGTTCAACTGGACTTCTCGATGAGGGTCACTCAGCAGCTGGAGGACACACCGAAATCCTTCATGTATCTCCTGCTTCTCCATCTCTGTCTGGTTGAAGAAAAGGCCTTTGTGCAGCTCTCTGAGTGTGTTTGATCTGGCCCCCAGGGACAGCATTGCAAAGGCAGTGGAGATGCTCAAAGGAGAGAAGAAAATGTTCTTGTTGCCTGCCTCCTCTCTGACCTGCTTGTAAAACCTAAATGCAAAGTCAGCGTTGCTGGGGGCTATCTTGACATGAGGGAGGTTTTCATCTTCAGCCTGGGAATGGTCTTCTGGGGAATGGGGTATTTGTTGCTCCTGCTGCTGACCCTGGACTTGAAGTCCAAGAAGTAACAAACACAAATACAATGCAGACTTCATTGTCCTTCTGAAGAGTTCTGTTAAGAAAGAACAGAACAACTTTTAGATCTAGAGAATTTTTTCTTTCCTACATAAAATGTTTTTGTGTTCTAGATACTGAGTTTCGGATGCCAGTTGTTAAAATTACTTTTCTATTTAGAAATACTCTTCTACTTGGCCTCCTGGATGGTCTATGTCTAGTAATTTCTCTTAGTTTGTGACCAATGAGCAAAGGAAGAATGATAGTAATGTGGCATTGCCAGGAAAGAATCAATGTTGTGTAGGCTTTTGTGAGGTATTGTGTGTGAAGTAGTTCTTGCCTCTGACCAGCATGGCCTTAGTGCACTCCCGAAGTGCCTTGGGATGCATGACTGAGTTAATCCGTGGGCACCCATGTATGTGGTAAGCACTTTGGCAGAGGGACCAACTTTTGCTGATATGTTTCTCTACTACCCATGGTCTTGTTATGACATTAGTTTTCAAAAACTGCAGAGATACAGTCAGTTATAGCTGTGAATAAAATCCACCTCAATGCTCATCCCTTAAACTTTTCATGTCTTTCTGTCTCTTTCATAGCAGCTCTGACTCAAGACCTATATTATTATTTCAAGATATTACCTTCAATGTTTCAGCAAATTGAGGACAAATTGAGAAAGTTTATTGGCTCTCTCTGTTGCACATAAACTACCCATAAGGCTGTGAAGCCCGAGACTCGAGAGCTTAGGAAAAGCTACAGTGGAAAATGCCTTGTTGTGTATGTGTAATTTGATGACATTTTCTCTTCCTTTAACTGACTTAAGCAAATTCTACACAACCTCACAGTCTCTCTTCTGCCCTTTTCAGGGAAAGAACCATGAAATATACTGGAGAGTAATGTTCTCCATAGAGTTCCTTACCTAAATCACCTTGAATGACAGAAACTCAAATCCATGAAGTGGGCAGTGGCCTGCAGGAAAATCGAGATGGTCTGAATATTGTTCATAGCAGCTATATACTCATCCTGGAGCATGGGATTCTGCCCCCAAATCTGCCTCAGGCTGTGTGTCTAATGCCAGGTTAGGTTTAGGTCTTGCATCAAACTTTTCATGGGGAGTTGTTAATTCCAGGTTCCCCCTTTTCTGGCTGCCTGTTATGAAACACTGGAGATACAAGCTATGGAAGGGCTGAGTATGGGAGTTGTGCTCAGCATGTGTAAAATTCTGGATAAGAACATCGATTTGGGAAAAAAAGCATTCTAAATACTGGTAATTCATTTTGGTCTGGTAAGCATTCTTTTCATAATTCCCCCAATCTGCTTTTGAGAGAGATTTGATTTATCTTTCTGGCCTCTTAACTGCAAGTCATCTGGTCTTTAAGCACACTAGAGAGAAATAATGCAACTATCTTCATTCCTGCATCAGCCTAGAATAGTCAGGACATTGAGATTACAACTAAATTTACTCATTAGACATCTTGGTATTGACTGTTGAGTATTCATTTTGGACTTCATGTCCCAATCATCCTGTCACTATAGCTATGAGATAGATCACTGAATGAATCCTGCTTCAAACATCCTGAACATGCTTTCAGACCCTAAAATAATTTCCATATTACTGTACAAAATAAATTAATCTCAGAATTAAATACTGTGCATTAAATAGCAGGGATCACACACAACATAGATTAAAAGACTTCTAAGAAAGTACAATATGGTACTTACTGTGCTGGACCGACCTTTCACAGTGCTTCTTTCCTATTCTTGATTTGCCTTCTAATATTAAGTTAATGTCCACTGGTAAATATTAAACAGGGCAAATAAGATTTATTTGCAAAGCAAAGGTTGAGTAAGCTATTTTTTTCTGAATATCAATCACTGTAAATCCTTTGTTTCCCGTCACACAGGCAGAATGATGCCAACACCTAGGGCTCTAAAGGGAGAGAAAGACCATGGACTTTGCTACTCTTGGGCTTGAACAGAACTGTTGGCAAAAGAGCTTTGCAAGGTGGTCTAGCATAACCATGGTAAATGAGTTTTAGAGAACAGAACATGAAAAGAACTGGAAAGCTAAGAAAGGGCCAAAGCACTGGACACTGTGCCTGCACCTTGTAACTGAACTCTCTGCACAGGATTTCCTGATGAAACAATGCCATCTAACTGAGTACCAAAGGCAGCAGCAAGTTTGTTCAGGAACAGCTCAGTATCTCCATCCTGCTCTGTAGTGCACACTGTAGGTATACCCTAACTGGTATTGTTTGATGGACTCATTAACTTATTAGAAAAAGGATAGTTGTGGGAGAAAGCCCTAACTACGAAATGTGGAAAGAACACCTTTGGCAACAGGATCACCACGACGGCAACCCTCCGGAATTAGACAAATTAGAGACACTTACAGTTTAAGCTTAGGACTTGTGGTTGTTATTGTATGGTTTCACTTTAAGCTTTGTTATTCCCCCCCACGCAGCGGCTTCCCTGGACAGCGCCATGTTGTCCTGCCCACTGAGCCAGCCCCGCCTCTGTCCTAATCCCATTGGTCGTCTCACCCGTCTCTCCCCAATCCCTGGGTTTCTATTAGGTTTTGATCCTCCCGTTTCTCCCATTGGCTAGCTGAGTACCTAAGCCCCTCCTTCCCCTGAGCCTTTACCCAATCACATCTCACTTCCTGAGCCTTCCCCCAGAAGCCTTATGAATCCTCTGTCTGTTTGAATAAAGGCTTTTCAGCATCGGATCCTCAGGGTGTGAATATCGTGGGTTTTGCCACCCAGCACAGTGGCTAGCACCATCCGGCCCCGTCTCTGAGAGGCTATGAGTGTGGAGCCGGTCCCTCGGTCAACACCTGTCAGATAGTCAGAACACTGGTTAGGTTTTTGAAACGCCTTTGATGGGTATTTTAAAAACTATTAGAGCAAAAAGTAAAGTATAGTATAGCTTGAAAAATAGCTAAAATAAGAAAACAAATGGAAGAATGAAATGGGCAAGCTTTCCCACAGCAAAATTTTAGCTGGGGAGAACATTCCCCCCCCCCCCCGTGTTATATACGCAAAGGAAAAGCATGAATTGTATACATACAATATATGTCATTACATATATACTGTATACTACCTTACACTGGGTTCTCTTTCAGAGGAAGCTGAAACAGGCACAATTTAGCTATTTAGAAGGTTATTTAAGGATGAGATGCATGTCACCCATCCTAATTAGCAATGACTAATTATTTCCATCAAATGTACATGATTTTGCCCCAGGTAAACTTACAACTTATCTACACATAGGAATCAATCCACCATAGTTGTTGCTATGTAACTACTCTCTCTTACAAGACAGAGGTAGGGTTGGTCAGAATGTATTTCTGCAGAGAGGGGTTTTTTCATGACGTGCAAGTACCCAACAAGTTTATTTTAGTATTATGTAAAAGGACCAAGTCTCAGGAGCAGCAAGTATGCTGTTGCTTAACTCTAGCAATGAGAAGCTATTTTCCTCAAGTCTAGGCCTGCCTACATAGATAGCATTAATCTTTCAGCCCAGTCCTAATGCTTGGCTAATCATCTGAAGGATGCTATGTTTCCAGAGACGAATTTCTGGGAATGGCAAAGCTGCTGCAGTGATTCCTCTATTTTCTCCCAGGACATGCAGCAGCACTCAGCATGTCAGAGAAAGGGTGGAAAGTTGCATCTGTCTCTGCTCACCACTCCCAAGCACCAGCTTTTCTGATCTGACCCATCTTTTCCTAGGCAAGGTCAGCAGTTACAGCAGACCCACAAATGATCATTTGCGAAGAATCAGTTTCCCAGCAATTCCAGACAGATCAGCATGGATAATGAATGCATCAGTCACACCTAGTCCTTTGAAAATCTCCCTTAGGTCATAGGTGTAAGAAACAGAGACTCTTGGAAAACGTGTCTCTTCTGTTGAATGCAATGGAAAATGAGGGTGAATCACCACATGTGGGTATCACCTGCATGTCTGCCAGGTGGCAGGTCTGTGAGAACCCAGGGAAGGGAAAACAGTTTGTTGATTCACTGCACATTCCTGTAGGTGAAAATGTCTGTGTCCCCAGGACAGGTGTCACTGGGAAATGCAAGGCTAAGCTGGAAATTTTGTGCAGTTTTGCAGAAAGGAGATCCATCAAGGGGAATTACACAGAAGAGAGTATGGAGCTCCTGGGTGCTTTGAGATATGCAGTGGCTGGGACAGGAGGACTCTTGCTCCAGGAGCCAGGGGACTCATAGAAAGGACTGACAAACATGCTTTTCCCATTTCCCTAATAATGGTCTATATGAAAGGAATTAAAGAATAATTTAATTATCTCTGTCCCTACTGTCTGCTCAGTTATGCAACGTCTTGGTTCCACCTTGCAGGAGCAGTTTCATCCTATATCATTAACTTATTTCTGTTGCTGTTTGGTCATCAGATTATTCTGCTAGCTTTGCAAGTTATATTTCTGGGTATTCCAGGGCAAAGGATTTATGACTGCAAAAAGAAAATATCAGCAAGATAAGGATTGAGCAAGATGAATGTGTACTTTGCATGATAAATCCTCATCCTATAAAGATCTATCATTCAACATATATCTGTGCAAAGTTCATCTAAATAAACTTATTGATACACATAAATCCAGTAAAATCAGGAGTTTGGTATAATCGCAAAACCGCTGTAACTAGAATAAAATCAAGTCCTCTCTGTATACTTATCTTTTTCTGTAAAAGGCATCCCACATGTGCTCTCCATGTCTTACAAATATTCATCCTTTTCTCCCCCAAAAATGGAAGTACTTCAGGCTCCCACTTCAAAAAGCAGTATGACTGACAGAAAGAAAAAATGCTGAAGACTAAGCAAAAGTATGTGACAGAACTGGGAATAGAAGCTAGACCTTTTCTATTTTGTTTTCAGCTTCTTCCACCAATGCAATAGGAATCCTTGAACCAAATTTTCATATAAACTCGTAGTCTGCTAGATGGAAGTTTTATAAATAATCTATTTTATTTCTTTAGTGTTATGTCTCAGAAGGAAATAAGTTATTACCAGGGTGTGATTCCATTTCTCATAACAGACATTTTACCTCAGATGATAATTTCATCAGTGTTCAGAAAACAATATTTTATGTTTTCTGCTTTTTCTGTACCTAATCTCCTAGCATTGAAAGAAAAAGGGTTCCCAAGAGCATATAAGCATTTAAGACCTGATGTGTATTGCATTGGAGTCAATCAAACAGCATTTTAGTGTTCAAGATGGTTAATCTGTCACTGACAGCTCATCTCAAATTCTACTAATGTATTTTCCATACTGTCTTCCCAGATGAAGATATTGGTGTTGTAGACCTACTTAACAGTATCAAAGCTTTTCAAAATAGCTGTTATAAGTTTTATAAAAATCACTCAAATAAAAGAGAGGGAAAAATAAGTAATAGTAGGTAAACTGTGAGGCCAGAATTTTGCTCTCAAATTGAATCTTAGCTTGAATTTCTTTTTCCATCAAACTCAAGTAGTTAAGACTGCAGACCAAAACCCTTAATTAAGTACAACAGTACAAGAACTTAGACATGGCACATGTAACTCCCAGAATTAAAATAAATGACAGAAAATGAAAAGTGGTGTGCCCTCCTGAGTGTCAGTGAGGTTAAAACCCAGCCCGTCCAGCACCTGAGCCTGGCTGGTGGCTTTGGAGACCAGGGCCAGCAGAGCAAAGGCAGCAGAGATTCTGACCAGGGAGAAGAAAACACTCTTGCTGGTTTCTTGGGCTGTCAGTGTGTGTTCCTGAGGACTTTCCATTTGCAGGACCCAAAAGAATCTCCATTGTGGGTTTGCTGCTCCTGTGGTGCTTAGTTTTCTTACACTGCTTGTGGCCACTGGACTGTTGACAGTCAGGGACAACAGGCTCACACGCAGCAAAGGAGCATTGCATGCAATTATGTATAAAGAAAAAGCAGAATCAATTCAAGGTTTCTTGATCTAATTGTAAGTAGATTTCATATCTGGGTACCATTCCAGAAACAACTCCTAAATTCATCCATCTGGCCCTTGGAGAACCTCTATAGCTTTATCAGGTTATAGCAACATTTGTCTTTCTGACTTGCCAGTAAAATAGCTTCTAAAAATTTTTAGCAATCAAAAAATATGAGTTTGCCTTTAGTCTGGCACTGTCTTCGAGGCTGAATTAATCACCTGGGATCTGGTTATATCTGTCTGACTCAGCACTAGTTTGGCAGTGGTATTACTGCAGCCACGGTCTGCTTTGTTTAACATCACTGTCAGATTTGAGGAGTGAGGAGCTATGCATTTTATCACCTCCATCTCTGCCTGCCTCTGCACAGTTGGAAGGACAGCTGTGTGACATTGACTTTGGGTGCTGAGTCTTTCTCAACAAGGGGTCCACCTGCCAAGGGAGAATCTCCAATGGCCTTTTTCTGCCAACTCATTCCAGTTTGAAGTGTAAGGCTGTACCTAGTAAGCAGCTAGACCTCTGAACTAGTGACATACTTTCTGGATCATAACAAAAATCTTGGTTTCGGTATTTTTAAGGAGTGGATATAGATGATGGACAGTGTCTATACTTCCACAGTAAGTTCTATCACATTTTAAATTGCCTTTGAGTTCATTTATATTACAATGCAGTAGAATTAAACTTGTACTTCATGATAGTTTCTATGTGCTCATTTGTGAAATTTGTGAAATGTTAAAGGTATCTGCATCATCAAAGCATTGCTGTATCATCTGAGGACCAGCATAAATTCCTAATGAGGAGCAGCCTTTTGAAAATAAGCATGCACAGTTACTGTGACAACAAATGCACAGGACTATTTAGAAGAAACCACCAAAACACATCTATGCTAAGTACATGGGAGTCTCACAATCTGTGCCTTACAGTAGTTTTGAAGGAGGTTTCCTGAACTTCCTAATCTTATTCCACAGAAGGGCAAAGGGGCTCCAGTTCCCTCACTGTTCAGAAGTAGCTGGTGAAGGTCTATCAGCATGACCTGGAACTTAGTGTCATTCAAAAAATGCAGATCACCAGCAGAGTGGGAGCTTAAAGGGCTAAGAGCCAGAGGGACACTTTCTGACTCCTCAGTTGTTCACTCTGGCTCCATTTGTCCCAGTACATTGAGCAGTTCTGGGGCCCAGACCTGGCCATCAGCCTGTAGTCACTCACATCCTTATATTTTTAGTACAGTTTCAGACACATGCCATCTATGATTCTTCCAAACAAGTGCTAAGCATGCTTTTGGAGTTAGCACAGGCCAGGGGGGATTCCCAATAAGCAGCTTGGATGACTTGCAGGGTTAGGGTTAAGCAACGTGGATATAAACAGTGATGAGCCATTTGACCTCATGGTCAGAGAACAGATCTCGGAGCACTTTATTTACTAGCATAGATGTAAACTCTGGAAATATGATTAATCTCAATGTTTGTTTTATTCCTTCCAGGTATTCATACTCTATTGCTTCTGAACTTCTGTTTAGAGAAAAACTTCTATTTACAAGAAATACGTGATCAAGTCTATAACACAATTTTAGTAACACTTTTTGTGTATTTAGCTGACTAAAGCATTCCCCAGCTCTAATTTAGCCACTGCTTCCACTTAGGTTTATGTAGCATTTCTTACTTAAAGGGGGACTCAAAGAAGCCAAGACATTGTGGGTGGATGCCATCAGCTGTGAATGTCATAAAGGGGAGTATAGCAAAAGACTTGACCTTCAAAGGAAGCGCCTAGGCATGGTCTGAAAGTGACTGACTCTCCCAATGTGTGGTTTGCAGCTATGCCTTCCTTTTGCTGGAAACCCTACCAATGTCAGAAGCTATAGTTGCTTCAGCCGTTACCTACTCAACAGTGTATTTTGCAGAGAATTCATTTGGATTTATCCACCAAACCCATTCTCCATCCATGGAAGGGCAGGTCTGTACTTCCATCTTCTAGGCAAAAATCCTTGCCAGAATTTCAGGTCCAATGCTAGCTATCCTTTTGCAAGGGTTGACCTGACCAGCCTGGAGTTTAGGATGTTGGAGGTGTGAGACTGTCTGCCTTCAGGAGAGGGGTACATCTGACCATGAGTGTTCCTGAATATCCTGTACTCAAGGCAGATTCTCTAACTGCACAGACTGGTGTGGGTAGATAACAGTTACCTTGGAGAGATTGAACTCTAGAGAGTAGCTCCTTCTTGGATACTAATTGCTCTATTATCAAATTGACCTCATGACAATATTGACTCAAATTTCTGATTAAATTCCTATTCACCTCTTTCATTATATTTAAAGAAATTGAATCAGAACCAACACACTGAGAAGGGTCTGGTTTTTTAACCTCAGTCCATGTTGCTATACCCCTGAGCAGTGTTAAATATGTTTATCACTCTTAAGCATCTGTGTTTGATCCCACAGGATGGAACAGGGAGGGAGCCAAGCTGACATCACACCAGACTGGCTCTGTTTCTGTCGGCATCCATCTCTCGTCTTGCTCAATATCTTCTCAAGTGCCAAGTCTTGGATTTGGATTTTGACACTGCCTTGGATTCATAAGGCTGCGTTAGGAAAGGTGTGTCAAATTGACACAGACATCCTCAGAGAGGGGAGAAATCATTTTCTCATGGAAATAGAACATGACTTTTTTCATCAATAACATTCACATGGAAGAGAAGAACTAAAATATTCCTGAGTGGACTACATTTGTATTTTAAATTTCCACATCAGCCCTTCAGCACCAGGGCCTGGTGAGAACCAGCAGCAGCTGGAGCAAACCTCAGCACTTTCTTTCCTTCCTACCCACAAATCAGACATGGCCTCTTAATTTGTACTTTATTTATTTACACTGTTTTAAACTGATTGTCTCAGCTGGATATTACCTTGCTTTTCAAACATGGCATTTATCACTAAAAGTCTGATTTACAAAATTCTTCATAATTCACTAACAGGTGTATGTCAGTTGTTACTTTCTACTGAAGGAGAAAGCAAGAACAGTGTTTTTAAGACACACTCTTACCTGACTTCTTTGGAAAAAGAAAATTGTTAGTAGCTGTTTTGATATAATTTTAAACATAAGGAATGATAATTTTATAAAATACAATTCAAATCAATAAGACCAGTCACTGACTAGTCATTTTTCAGTTGGATTTACAATTTTTCCCATGAAGAGGATGCTCTGAGTATATTGATCAACAATCAACAGCAAAAATGGACGGTCGAACTTAACAATAGGAGGAAGAGAATGAGGAAGAAAATCTATGCCAGTGACTGCCGCAGCCTCTGTGCCATTCTCATGAATCTTCAACAGGGCCTTGTGAGCAGCCTACAATAAAATACAGCAAGAATTAATGTATATGGAGGATGCACTGTGAAATGATTCAAAGTAACACTAAGTTAATTCAACTACTACCTTTCACAAAAACTGCTGGTAGGCCAGGAACCAGGAAGAAGGGCACTACAGCTCATGGTTTTTTAGCACTGGTGTCTCAATAAGCAAGTATTCTCACATTCAGTGTTCCTCACCCCAAGTGCATCCAATACAGACCTTACCCACTGCACGTCTTGTGGAATTAACTGAATATTCAAGCAAATTCACAAGGAATGACAGTTTCAAAGGGAAAGGAAGCCAGGCTCCAGAACCACTCTATATGTATTCCTAACAGCACATGCATTACAGTTTAGCCAGTAGACTACAACCTTGATACCAAATTTTTTATTAAATTATTTTTGGGCATTTTTAATATTTTTCTTTTACTAGCCCCAAGATGTTAGAACATTGTAAGTGCTGCTTTCAGAATGGCTGTAAGAATACTAGTCTTTGTCTTCACATTATTTTCAGTAAGTGGGATGTTTTCCTCAAGTCTCATCCATCTTACATTATTAGCACTCATCAGAGCCTGCGACAATAACATCAGT
Source organism: Manacus vitellinus (assembly GCF_001715985.3). Classification (NCBI taxonomy): domain Eukaryota; kingdom Metazoa; phylum Chordata; class Aves; order Passeriformes; family Pipridae; genus Manacus; species Manacus vitellinus. Next base: position 28,278,829 of record NW_021940750.1, read on the forward strand.
TTTTAAATCCTTTAAAATTGTACAATGAATCTTGGAAAAAGGCTGCTTTTCCTGGTAGATATGCTGATGCAAGACATCCCCAACAGTTATCCATGGATTCTTCTTTCTCATGCGGAAAATGCACTGTGTTCAGTTTCCGGTAAAGTGCTAAACCCACCTCTCCACCCACCCATCACCTTTGCCTGTCAGACAAAAGACAGATCTTATCTCCAGATCCTGGAGAAGTCTGAGAGAGTTTACAGTGACTTTATCAGCTAAATGTTCTATTTCAGAGTATCAGCCAGCCCTAGCAATAAGTAAAATTTCACAGCTTAGCTTAGGATAAGGCACTCAGGTGTTAAGGAATCCACAGACTATTGTTTCTGCTGACAAACTTACTTTTGACACCTTCACATCAAGGTTTCCTGTGATTCCAGACAGATCAGCCTGATCAGAAAACACATCAGTTACACCCAGATTCATTAAGATCTTCTTTAAGTCATAGGTGCCCAAAACTGATAGTTTTGGAATATGCACTTCTATCCTCCTGTTAATTCAAAAGAAAATTATGGTAGTTATTGCAATCAAAGCATGCCTTGGACTGAAGATTCCCAACTTGCTGGTGGTTCTTCTGTGCTAAAATGTTAGTCTTTTAATCTAAAAGAGATGGCAAGAAAAAGAAGATGGGAAGACGATAGTCTGGAGGATAAGGAAAGTATGGAAGGAGAAAAATATCAGTTGGGCTTTCTTGTATGATTCTGCAACACAGTCACTTGGTAAAACAACAAGCAGTGGTGCCGCCAGCATTTTTGGAACAAAATTTGCATTTCTTTTCTAACCCTGATGGTTTTTCTTTTGGAATTCACACCCCATTCCCTCTGAGGGATCTGACTGCTCTGCATTATGTTAATGTGCTTAAGACAAGAGAAATGGAGACACTTAATATCAACTAGAAAATATATGGGGAAAAAAATTTAATTTTCCACCTCACAGACCTCTTCCCTTACCACAAGGCAATGCTGATTCCAATTTCTGCTGAAAGTATCAAATCATCAAATCACTTGGTCTGACCCTTTACACTTATTCCATTGCTTAAACCTCCCATCAACATCACAGGCTTGTAACTGTAAAACCTGATCATAGTATTCAGACTTTGGATTCTGACTACCTTGAATCATCAAATCAAAGTTCTATATTTACCGTCTTTGAAGTGATTTTTCCCATTTAGACACTGTGTCTTTTGTCAGGCCACGTTCCAACTGTTTCATTTTTCCTTCATTGGGCAGGATAAACAGTGCTGCAACATCTCCCTTGTAAGGAATCTGCACCACCTTGCAAGACAACTTCCTGTCAGAGTATGCTTTATAAAATCCATCTCGAGTCATCATCTTCACTTCAACTGAGGTCTTCGCATTCACATGGAAATAATCCTTGTGGGTCCCTCTAATACTGAAAGGATTTTCCCAGTAGGCTTAAAACCAAAAGAGAAATAATGCAATTGAATACTTACTTCAAGGAGGATATCTTAATATAGTCTAGACTAATGTACACTAGATAAACCCATATCTGAAGACTAACTTGAAGATAAAAGGTGTTACGAGTTTACTAAAGGTCTCGTTCCCTGTCATCTTTGCTCTACTACGTTCAGCAACAACTAAATATCTCAGGTTAAATTTTGTAGGGACTTGTACAACACCTTTCTAAGTCAGATAAATTACATGAAGTAACTTCCTTATATTACCTTATGTTTTATTTGAAGCAAATGAAAGCTGACCAGGATCCAGTGACTTGCTCTCTGTTTTCAGAATATTGCTTGTAAAGCAAGTTTCACAGCAGATGTCTGCCCTTTAAAAGGTAACATGTTAAGCTCCTTACATGCTTTTTCGTGTTCTTCATGTTGTAGCACTAAGGAAAAGCTTACATGCCAGAGCAGCCTGAACTTTTGGTCCTGAACATAACTGCTTTATGTTAAATGGAACAGGGCTTCCAGGTCTTTGATCTTCAAAGTGGTTTTCTCTTGATGTTTATTGAACTGAATTTTCTATGATATTTTATTTTGTATTAAAACAGGTCACTCACGAAACAAATAGGGATTACAGCTTGCCATTCTGTAAATATGTTCTTTTTTAATATTGACTAGAAATAAACTAAATTTGAAAAATAAATAACGGAATGTGAACTCCACAGTATTCTGATTGCTTTATAACCTTTCCTCCTTGCCTTCCAGAAAAGAAATATACTCTGATATGGTACTCAGACTAGGCGCCCGAGACTAGGGCATCCAAATTTAATTTAAGAACTTGAAATTAAATCTGTTTTGCTGAAAGTTCATCTATTTCTAAACATTCATTTCTGAGTGGAAATTCTATGTGTGTCCTGCATGCTGCTACAAGTAGATATAACACCTAAGAAGTTAATCATTGCCAAAGTAATGCATTCACTAATACCTCTTGGGATATGTATAATGTGGTGACAAGTTGTAGAACATTTAGGCTTCAACTCCAGAGGTACCTACCCATTTTAGACGTGGACTGTAAATAAATTAAAATTTTTGGTAATTTTTGTTAATCAGCATTTCTAGAATTTAGTTTTCTACTCCGTACAGCATGTGAAAAGATTTTAATTTTAAAAATAATAAGTAGATGAAGTCTGATGGAAAAATTTAACTATGCATGAATCTGTTGTGCTCTGGCAATTCCCTATACTTGAAGTTTGCAAATAAATGGACTTTTATTCTTAGAAGTCTAGACATATGCTAGAAAAACTTAGACATGGAAGACGTTTCAAAGTGTGAGAACTTTCAATATTTTTTCATGATAGCCTCCTCCAAACACTTGCCTTTTTTTAAAAAATTATTCAAAAATAACTTAGCATATTTGTTTTAATGCAAGTGAAGCAGATGCTGCAGTAAGTAGCATCTATGTAACTTACCTTTGAAATAAATATAGTTAACAATTACCATTAGGGTGTTTGGATCAAGTTCTTTAAGTATTTGCTTTATATTCCCGTGAGTTTCATTCTTTACATAATCATTAATCTCTTTTTTAGCTTCAGTGGAATTCTGGAAGTTACTAGAAACAACATTTCCTCTGTACAGTTTTTTGATGTCCTTCAGAAATGTTTTCAGTGGCTTCAGGTGATTGTCCATGAACAGGGTGTTCCCCATACTCAGCTGCACCTGGTTGCCAGGGCGGTTCAGCAAGAGGAGGAGATGACGAAAGCCATCATGTATCTCCTCCTCCTGAGTGTTGGTGAGGTTAAAGGCCAGTCCTTCCAGCACCTGAGCCTGGCTGGTGGCTCTGGAGCCCAGGGCCAGAAGAGCAAAGGCAGCAGAGATGCTGACTGGGGAAAAGAAAATGTTCTTGCCAGGTTCTTGGGTGGTTGCTTGCCTGTAAAACCGAAAGGCAAAGTCTGTGTTGCTGGGGACTATCCGCTGGCAGGACTCAAGAGGATCTCCCTCGTGGGAATGTTGCTCCTGGGGTTCAGTTGCATTGGGCTGGTCACTATGGTGGTCAGTCTGGGTCAGGCTGTGAACGTTGAGGTGAAGCAAGGCCACCAGAAAGCACAGTGAGAGGGTGGCCTTCATCTTTCTTCACAGCTACTGCATGGACAAAGAACAAAATGGTCTTGGATGCTGGAGGTCAGCTGTATTGACATCTCATCTTTTGTTTCTATCTGCTACTGCCTTCAACTGGTAATCACTGTTACCTCCTGACCTGCTCCTTTGCTATGGAAGTGGTTTTTTTAAATCATTTGCTTCTGAGTTTATCTGTAATTCCTGTCCATTCTGTTGCTGCCTACTTCAGTTCTGCTTTACTCCAGCTACAAAAGTTCCTTGTTACTGGAGAAAGAAACGTGGAGAAAGAAAGAAACAAGTGAGTATTAAAGGAAAATAAGAGTCAGAGAGGGAGAACAAGAGAAAAGGCTTTTTTTTTTCTTTTGTCTCTATGTAAATCTATTTTAAAGCAAGGCAGCACAACAGAAGCATTGTGATTAATTCTTTTATGTTCATCTCTTAAGAACTCTTGGGATTATTATGTTATTTGTGATTGAATGAGGCTTACGTTGAATGACAGTGCAATGTCAATGGAAAACAATATGAGATTGCAGCATTCAAAAGTGATATTTTCTCTTTTTCCCGACTCATTTTAGCATACAAACTGACTAATCATGAGAGCTGGTAAAATTTTTCTGCTTCAATACCTGATTAGGTTAAAATATGTTTGTTTACTTTAAATGACCACTCATGTAACGTGTTCCAGATGGGGGATACACACAGGAAGGAACATATCCTGTCATGGGAGGGTGAGGTCACTGGTGTGGGCTTGGCGTCTCCTGTCTTTCCAAACTTGGTATCAGCAGGAAGGTCTCCTTTTGTAAGGTAAATGGGCCTATAGCCAGAGTAGCGCTCAGCAGTGAGACGGGATCATGACATCTTAGACATTTGGAGTGACTGGGCCTGATTTTTTGTTTGTTTGCTTACTGCTTTCTCTTTTACCAGTTAGACCCAGAACATGCTGGGATGATTTGTAATGTCTAAGATGCTTAACCTGTCAGAAAACAGGTAAGAGCTATTCCCATTAAAAAGATTGTATCATTGACGAGAAAAGTAACTCCAAATAGCCTTCCCTTTATGTCCTACTTGAAATGGAACAGCTGCAGGGCAGATGATCATGAGTTACCTGCTCACCCCCCAATCAGTTGTAAAGGCACTCAGCAGAGCGGATGAGAGGTTTACTGGTACTTTCCCCACCCTGTGTCAGCACTATGGCCACTAAAATTCGAGTGAAAAGGAGCCAGCTTGTCCTTCTGCAGTTTTGCTCTATGTGATCTGAGTAAATTGGGATTTACAGGAGAAGTTGGCAGAGTAAAATCAATTTGTGAATTCTGTCTGGACCATTTACTCATTCATTTCAGTTTTGGTTATCTGGTTGTAGAATAAAGGTCTCTATGTAACCTTTGTTGATCTCACCAAGGCTTTTGATACTGTGAGCAGAAAAGGTCTGTGGCAGATTTTGGAATGTTTAGGATGTCCCCCCATTTCCTTAAAATGATCATCTCACTTCATGAGGATCAGTGTGGCCAAGTCAGATATGGTGATGCTCTCTCTGAGCCCTTTCTAATTACCAATGGTGTGAAACAAGGCTGTGTTCTTGCACCAACTGTATTCACACTCTTTTTCAGCATGATGCTCCAAAGGGCC
>NW_021940750.1:28285020-28293031 GCF_001715985.3 Manacus vitellinus
TTCTGTTGTGCCTTTTCCAATCGGCTATGTCTGTCACGTATTGGCCTCATTAGCCACCAGTGCTCTTGTAACAAATGTGGATAGAGCCTTTCCCAAATCTTCGTTCGCGAAGCCCAGCCATGATGACTATTCAATATTTCTCGAAATCAAGTTCACCTGCCATTTGAGTGCTTAGAAACCAGGTTTCATCCTTGAAAGCAGATGTGCTTTATGACTCACTTAGCTAAAGGTCAGATAGCTGTATCAAAATCATTAAATTAAAGATAACTGGGTACTTACATTACATTCAGAAGGCTCTTGCTCTCATATGGGTTGTGCTGTTTCTTGCTGCTTTAGTCATACTGCTGTTTTCCTCTGTTAAACATTACGTGGCTTCAAATACATATTACCTAGAAGCACAAAGGTGAATGCTGATGAAGCTAGTTTTCTTGGATGTTATATGCATCTGTCCACATTTCCTCACTCCAAACAGAGAGCAAAGACCATGGACAGTAGAGTGGAGTGTTACATCCAAAAGAGTAAGCAAATATTTATTGGAAATGAAATTTTGGTGCCAAGAGCAGTTACTTTGCCCTATATGCTACCTGAGATGGATATAACTGTTCATCTGGAGACACAATTTTGCCCAGCACTAAGCTTTGAAGACCAGGGTGAGGGAGCTGCAAGGAGCCCCAGTTGTGCTCAGCCATGCTACCCAAACTACTGGACTGCACTTATGTGTCAACATGTCTTTTATTTCTACGCAGTAGAGACTCCAGTGGTCACTATTCAGAAGCCAATGAGTTGTCTTGGCCTCATAAACATTTACACTTCTGTTAAACATTACATGCATCAAAAAAAAGTTATCTGAAGACACAGATAAATGCTGATGTAGACATGCAGAGAAGGTAGAAGTCAGGGATCACAGGGCCAGCTGGCTTTTATGTTTGCTGTCCCCAACATGCATAATTGCCATCTGCAAACACACTTTGAAGAGGAGAGGTCCATGGCCATGGGCAGTTGTACTACCACATACACCTTTCTAGCTTATTGCCAGCTAGTGACAAAAATGCTAAAACGTCTCGTGAGGTGTGTTATGGCCTGCACTGGGGCTTTAGTTTTTTGATCATGCAGCTTGGGGATCTGTTACAACATGCTAAAGCAAGCTAACTTCTTTTATGGAAAGAGCAGAAAAGGTAACTGATGTGAAACTTGTTTTTTCTCCCCAAATGAACTTGGCAGCAGTTCAGAAACAGTCCCACACTCTGAGGCTTTCTTTGAGCCTTGGTTTAGTCACAACAGAAGAGGAAGCCTGGGCAGTGGAGTCCACTGTGCAGCTGCAGGGCCAGCTGAAGCAGAAAGTAACAGGAGAGAGACTCAGTGCTGTAAAGAATTACATACAAGAGTTGGGGCTGATTCTGGATTCCCTGCATGCTTCAATACAGTGAGAAAACTGTCAGATACACAAACACAAATGTTTTTGCTGTTCAGACATTCATCTGTATTAGTCTCTTGTTGAAAGTCAACATGGATCGATTCTGAAACTCTTTAAAATCTACCTCTCTTTGCTTCATTTATCCTTTTTCTCAAGAGGTGGTGGCTTGAAGAAGAGGTTCATTGTCCTATCAGGGAGGTCAGCAGAGGTTCTACAAGCCAACAGCTGGTCCACCACGGGGCCTATTTCTGGAGAGAGTAACCTGCAAAAGGTGCTTAGCAGTGTACTTTGTTTTACACCCTAGTTCCTTCCTAAACATGTGACTGTACTGGTGCTATTTGACTCCAGTGCTTCTGTTACAAGCTGCCTAGCTCCTTTCTTCTGCAAATGCTCAGCATACCTTGCAGGCAGCCCTGGCCATGCCCCCTGAATGCAATGCGTGCTCTAAGCATCATTCTGTAGAAACATTTTCTAGGACTGTTACAAAATTCCTCTTGTTTTGGACACTGAAAGAAAAGCAGAGGCACTGTCTCAAAGTAGCAAAATGTCAGTCTTGGCTGGGGAAGGACCTGGACCAAGTGTTTGCAGAGCAGTCACAGCCACCCCGCTGATCTATAACATCCACATTATAAAACATATTTCTAGTACAGATGTATTGGCTGCCCCAAGGCTGTCTTCATGTTCCATCCAAAAAGATGGTATATGCATTGCCAAAATTCACCACTGCTTACTTTGGCACCAAACTCTAGCTGAGAGGATGCAGTCATTGTTGGGGAGCTGGGGGGTGGTGGCTCTGGAGCAGACTCAGTGTTAGGTTGAAGAACTTACCTAAAGTATGTCTTGAAGACATATATGGTCGCAGTAAGATTTTGCCATTAATTTCCGTTCTTACAACAGGACTGAAAGGTCTGCCTGCCCCTGGCCTTCAGTTCAGCAAGGGAAGGAAAATGCATGGAAGGTAAGCCGTGGTCAGTCTGGTAGTGGTTCACATAAGAATTTTCCCTGCATTTATTTTCCTAAAAATACCTTTTTTAGCTCTCTTACACCATTTGACAGAGCTCACTGATGCAGATGGAGATTAATGAGGAGCTTGTTACTCTAATGAGTTTTTAATAATATGCATACTTTGAGAGGTAAACATATCCATTTCAAGCAACGGTAATAGAAGCTGCAGATGATGAATGGTATTGCCAAATTATTCAGAAGAAACATAGATCTATGTTTCCCATTTAATCTGTGGAAAACTGGGATTCACACGTCAGTCAAACATAATGTAGCAGTTCAGTGTTTGACTGCCACTAAAATCATTACTTCAGGATAAAAAAATTGGTATTTCATAATCTGAAAATGCATTCAAGATTTTCCGTAGTTTTCTTTTAATAGTTACCTATGTAAAGACACTCCCAGCTAGAGGAGTGCAGTGAGAAACACAACTTGGTTATAAAGAGGTGTTCAAAATAATTGTGTTACCATTTCCATATTACTAAGCCTTGGAAATAATAGCTCAGCTCTAAAGCCTCAGGAAAGAAAGGAAATATTTCTTTTCCATGTATTGTATTTATTGATATCAAGGAAAACTGTAGAATTTATGTACTAAATACATAGTTTTCTGTATCATGTGGAAAGTGAACTTCTCAAACCAGAATGGCTGGAAATAGATTTTCTAATTCCATGTTTATAAACCAAACCAAAAATGTCTTAGTAATCATCTGTACTTCATGACTACATTTCACAGATGTTTGAAAGAAATGTTAAGGTGTTTGATATTTGCTGGCCAAGTTATGTTTTTATGCAGGAGCCCAGCTGTTACTAAAAAAGTGTAATTTTAAAACTCTAACTTTGAAAACCCTAGTTATGCTAGCAGAAAGTTTGTCCATGAAAAAGTGTTACTGATCCTAAGCAGTTGTTATTTAATCTATTTTTTTGTTTTAAAGTAGGAATGATTGGTTTAAAAGAGGCTTTTTAAAAACAGCAACCTAAAATCTTATGTAAGACATGCGCACACAGGCTCTGGATGCACTAAATGTCTCTCGCTGGCTTGTTTCATTTTTCTCTAAAGGAACACAATTTTGCTCTTAGTTCTAATATAAACACAGTTCATGTGCAAGGTAATTGTGATCTGGTGTATTGTGTTTATACTTCCAAGGCAGAAAACCATGTGGATTTTTGTAATCGATATTAAAGAAAACTCTAGCCTCATGTTTTCACTTGGTTAGGACTGTAAGCATTGCTGATTTCTGTAAGCAGTTACACAGTGGCTATTTAATGAGCCATGCCTAACAAAGTAATAAGGTTTAATTAGCCCAGCTTAACCTGACAGCATGCTGCTGGCACACTATTTGTTTGTACAGCTGGCTAGTGATGCATGTATGCATATAAAATAAAGATCACTCCTTGAAGTTTTTCTTTACTTTTCAAATATTGTGTAGTTGAATTTCATGTTGTCTTCATACAGACTCTGCTTCCTCCATACAATGTAAAATCAGATCTCAGTTAATAAGATTAACATATTCTTCATTTTGAGTTTTGATAGAGGCTACTTTCAAGTTTAACATTGGTAATGCCTATACAAATTTCATATTTCTGTTTTTTAATCATGGCAAAAATTTGGGTCACACGAGAAACCAAAACCTGTGTAGACAAGATCCTAATCTTGTAAACAATGTACCATTGTTTCAGGGGGCAAAAGCTCCAAGTAAAGCACATAGATAGGCTGCTTAAGGCAGGATTAGATCTGCACAGAGATAGTAATTGATTAATGTTTATAGCATCTTCCTTTATACTTTAAAAATAAGATTATTGTTTTGTTCACATGTTGATGTCCACCATGCCTTACATGGATTTTCAAACCTGAAACTCTGAGCCAAGGTTTCCTTTTTTTCTGTTGTTTGTTTGTTTTGTTTTGTTTTGTTTTTTTTTGCTACGGAGAGTCTAACCTACAGTTGCAATCAATGATAACCACTGAATAGTGAGAGGACAAGAATTAAATCTATATTCATCAGCCCTGGCTAGTGCACTCTCTGTGTTCTTCCCAGCAAAATTCAGCAGGTCTTTGTGAAAGTCCCAAAAAGAAAGTGGGGGAGTTTCATAGGAACAGAGACTGGATGGCAGAAGTGTAAAGGGAAGTCCCTGACGCAGTGACTCCTGGGAGCAATTGCATCTGAGGAAACCCAGATCAGTGACTCTCAATCTACCTAGTGGAGAGCAGAGCACTGGAAATGCCAGAAAGAGGCTGAAATGGAAAAGTAAGAGAGAGGTAGTTTGTGCTTCTATAACAAAACACATGCATCCACTCAATAATAAAATCTTCAACTTCTGTCCAGCCACAGTGTCTAATGGTTTCTTGAAGCAACCTTATAATCAATATGGCAGAGAAACATTAAAACTTTGGGATCATAATCAGTCATTAAAACATTATATTTCTAAATACTGTCCCTCTATACAACATATTTTACTTTTCAGGGGAACATAGCCAACAAGTGTGCCAGTATGTTTTCCCCACAGGTTTGAACTGCATGGCTGCTTTCCAGGAGATGTGTAGTAATTTACAGCTCTCAAACTGTACTGTTTAGTGGAGTGTCCAGTTAGTATGTAGGAGTGAAACCTAATCACACAATGGACTTGTTATTTGCTGGCTGTCATTTACAAGAAAGCGAGGAATTGAACTGACATCTGAGTGAGAAAGCATCATGAAAATCCCCCTCTCTGCACAGAAAGCCATCAATATTTGTCACAGGTTAATTTTATGCTAGTTTGGATCTATTAACTCGAAATCCAGTGTGAACACAATGAGGAAAAAAGGGGTTTGAATCAATGTCTTTGAAGTAGTTTCTAAAGAAAGACTGGAACACCCCTAAAATCCACAGAGTGCCAAAAATAACTCCTCATTTTTGCCCACAGAAATGAGATACAAGGCTTAGGTCTCAGTGGTTAGTTCAGTGTTGCCAAACTCCATGAATACTGAAGTGTTTGGAGAGGCTGTTTTCCCTTTAAACTTCTTCTGACCTTTCATAATCTTCCCCCGCCCAAATTCCATCTCCATCCAAATCACACATATCACATCCAACTGGAGTGCCTTGGAAAGAAAACGGAGTTGGATTTCTTGGGGGATCAGGGGAAGAACATTTTGGGGAATCAGTCAGTAAAAAAGAAACTAGATAAACATAGTCTTTACTGTTAAAAAATAGAAATAGAGGACTTATCTGACCACTTTTACTGCCTCTAAACAAATTTGTTCATTCATTTTCCTGTGTTAAATTAAATTAAGATGTATATCTGCAGTGCCTCTATCTGTACAGCAATACAACCATTGAAAGATACTTTTTTTAAAGAAGCAAGTACTAAAACTACCTGTGTTTACCCCAGCTGTGCTTTCGTCCTCTGTCTTTTTTCTTTATTTCTTTTTTTTAGTAAAGAAAGTGAATTATTTAAGGAACTGCCACGTTATATTATCCCAAAACTGGCCAAAAAGTGAGTCATCTTAGATTGGAATAGCTCTGAGTTTCATTTATGATTCATAGGACTGTATTGAATGAGTTGGATGCCTGAACTAAACATTGGGTTTAAATCGAGCACACCAGATCTACATAACCAAAAAGAGAGAGCTAATCATCATCTCAGTGAGCTTGGAAGGGAGCATTCTTTGAGCAGACACTGGAGTGGAAATTAGAACAGATGTAAACATGTCTCTAGAAAGAAACTCATTTTGCTGTGATGCTCTACAATTTCTACATGCCTTGGTGCAGAGAGAGCCTCTCCTACTCCCAAAATAAGGAAGAAGGAGCAAGAAGTGATTTGTCACATCAGCTGTCATCTCCTACACATGAGCTTGCCTTGGGGAAGAGAGATCACAAGCCAATCCCAAAGACTCAAGGACATGCAAGAGTCAAAATCTTGAAGATCACTCAAAGTTTCTTTTTATGGTAACCACTGTGCACCACTGGTGCAGGTTCTCCTTGTTGGCCTTGCCTGTGCTCATCTAAAGCCTTTGAAGCATATCTGGTTTTGATCTTGGATGATGGAGAGTGGACATTGGATTGGAGCCCTGCTTTTCTGGGTTATCAGGATCCAAGGCGCCTCAAGCTCAGCGGTATCCATTATAGGTGTATGGTTCTAAAGCCATGTTATCTGTCTCTGTTTCAGCCCCTCTGATAGTGATACTGATACTGATATTGATACTGATACTGGCTCTTGAAATCCATCCACCTGCCACAACAGGTCATCAACCTGTGCACTCTTTGTGCAGGTAGCCTTTTCTCCAGTGGAAGTATCTGGATATCCACTGCAAGCTACCACCGGTACTGAATCTCCTTCCTTACCAGTTCCATCTGGGTGGAAGCAACAGCTTTTTCAGAGGCTGTATAAGTAGACACACTGGTTTTTGCTCTGAGGCGAGTGCCCACTGTTATGGCAGAGACCTGGAGCACTTAGCACTTACCTGAGCTGTGGGTCTACTTGAAGATTTCAGCACCCTCTGTGCACACCTTGCCTTCACCAACTGCAGCACTACACGCTTCTGATGCACCATGCCCTGTTTGCTGTGCTCCCTAGAGCCATTTAAATCTCCTGTGGATGCTCCTGACAATGCTCCCTCCTTGCCAGATTGGCTTGATAGAGGTTCCAGGTCCTGATGGGGCTCTGGACTGCTGCTTGAGGGTCCCTGAGCACAGGTGATTATGCTGTTGGTAACTCATTCTGACATGCCAGGAGTATGCATGTGGTATTTGGGGTTACCAGTGCTCTTTGAAGGTTGCAGGAGAACACTACCTTGAGGAATATGTCTCACGAGGACTTGCTGAGCCCAGAGGTTATTGTGATTTGCTGATGATGGATGTTGGCTGTGCAGATCTTGACCATGGCACTTTCATAGCTGCCAAGTTCCTAGTGACAATAGTAGTCAGGTTATCAGCCCTCATTAATCACCAAGTTCTTTCAGAGCTGAGAAATTAGCTTAGTATTGCCAAGGAATATCTGTTAATTACTAATTGTTTGACAATTGCTAGACTATTGGAAAACAAAATTAAATATATTACATCATAAAATCATAGAATGGGTTGGGTTAAAAGGGATGTTAAAGATCATCTAAATCAAACCTGTACCATGGGCAGGGACACCTTCCACTACACCAGCTTTTCTCAAGCCCCTCCAGGCCGGCCTTGCACACTTTCAGGAATGGGGCATCCACAACTTCTCTGGGCAACAAGTTCCAGTGCCTCAGCACCCTCAGAGTAAGGAACTTCTTTCTAATATCTAATCTAAACCTGTCCTCTTTCAGTTTGGAGCCATTGCCCCTTGTCCTGTCACTACATGCTCTTGTAAATAGTCTCTCTCTATCTTTCTTATAGGCTCTCTTCAGGTACTACAAGGCCGCAATTAGGTCACCACAAAGCCTTCTTTTCTCCAGGCTGAACCACTCCAATTCTCTCCATCTTTATTTTGTGCATTTAACAGAGCATTAGTAGGTATTTCTTCAAGTGTTTATTATGCCATACTCTTTTATGGAGTTTTAAAAATATGGAACGCTTCATGAATTTGCGTGTCATCCTTGCGCAGGGCCATAGTGTTGTCTACTCTCTTATACGGTTCCGAATCATGGGT
>NW_021940750.1:28293542-28308551 GCF_001715985.3 Manacus vitellinus
TATTGGCCTCATAAGCCACCAGTGTGCCTGTAACAAACGTGGATAGAACCTTCCTAAATCTTCTTTCGCGAAGCCCAGCCATGAAAAAACAAAAAAAAAAAGTAGGTATTTCCAGAAGAATATGCAATTTGCTTTTCAGACCATGACCTTAAGGATGTTTCTGCTACGTGCCTTTAGTTTCTTCCTAGTGGATGCTGCACAATACTGGGAACAATGACAGACCTGTGCACTGGCTCTAATCAGTGGCTGTTTGAAATATGTTATTTTCTTTGATTTACTTCAAGCATGCTATTTCTCTCTCTTCCCCAATACTTGTTCCTTCTTTATGGTCTTAAACACTACTCAAAGTTGCTGCTGGTTTTCTTCTGGTGCCTGTTGAACTTCACATAGTTTGTAAGTGACAGTTAAATCTACCTCCACCATTGATTAATCTGGGTTTCAGAGCTTCTCATTTATGTTTTTAGCCTTTGTTCCACTTCTAGTTCCTAGTTATGACAACGAATACAGTTTGCTGCTATTTCTGCACTGCTTGTTTTCGTTTTCTCCTTATTTCAGAGAGTTGCTCAATGTGTGCTGTTCCAAAGCTTCTGCCATGTTGGCAATTCTTTTCTGGCTGTTAACCTAAACAGCCTTCACAGAAGATTTCAGCCCTACATAACAGATTTCCCTTAGTGTCCACATAGGTTGCATCTCCTGCATGTGTATGGTTGCATGCACTGCCATATCAGATTTGTGCGTAGACACCAATGCAGGCTGGGTTAGAAGATGTCCTTTGCACTTTATCCCTCATGTGGTTCATCAGACCAGCTCCATCCTCAGCAATGTCACTGCATTGAAGTGGCCCATCGAAGTACTTGCATGCAGCAGCAGCAACTCTTGATGACCTAGGATGAAAGCCCTTCCTTGGCTGCCCTGAGGCTTCTTGGTTACAAAATTCACAGTAGAGAACCAACCAAGAAAAAAAAATCCAGGAAAGAAGAGACAAAAACCCAGCAGACTGAAAGAAGAAACACTGTCTTGAGCAAACCATGACTGCAATGGATTTGTGACAACCTTAATGCTGACAATTTGGGGGGGTTGTGCAATCCTTCTGTGCTTATTATTTACTATAAAAATTTGTTGCATTTTTCCAGTGAGGGACATGACTTGATTTTTGCCAAATTAGAAAGAAAACCAAGGCAATTCATGTATGGTTCCCACTCCCATCTGAAGATGATTCCCTACCATGATATTTTCAGTTGTCCAGTTCTTAAATCATCTTGATTTTTCTCTACCCACTTTCACATGCGTTAAGCAACAAGGTTACCTCTCAAAGTGAGATGTGGTTGGTAAAATACCGTCTGGATATTTTTTTCCTACTAACAAACGGAGACTATTGATCTGAGGTCCGTGAGGAACAACAAACACAGTCTCTTGATATTTGCCTACAGAATCATTTGTCATTGCAAAGTTGGACTTTGGAAATTCGTCCTGAATTAGCCCTGAGACTTTAAAAGAACTTTTAAATTATCATCTTTAGAATCAGTTTGTCTGTATTAGACCATGTCCTGATATGTCCAGAGATATAAAGCTAACTGTTTGTTACTAAATACTGAATATACTAAACATATTTATGAGTAAGAAACTTTTGTCATTGGTTTATGTGATTCTGAAGAGGACTTTCAATGTCAAGTGTTACATGTCTGAAGATAGACATGGAATGTTTTTTCTATTACTTATTGGTATTCTTACAGCAACAATTAACACATATTGATAGCATTAACTTAATGTCAAAGAAAATAAAGATCCCCAAACAAAACAAAAAAATGTATTTTAGGAATATTCACCATAATTTTTAAGTTATATTTTTCACAAACATCTTAAGAAACTAAGATCTAAAAAGTTGCCATTTATATTTTTTCCACCAGTTTGAGTTATATAAAAAAAGACTTAATCAATCTATAATCTAAATACTTTTACTGCCTTTCCATATGTTAGTAAGATGTGGTAAGGATGTTGACTAAAAAACTAAAAAGCAATAATAAAATAATTTTAAATATTTACTGCTTTGTGTTTCTTTCCTTTCATAACCATGTAACTATCTAGTGTAGTTGGACTCAGGAAACCTTAAGTGGAAAGGTACAAATATCAATTCACAATCTGTTTTTACTCTATAATAATAATCCACTGCTAACATTTAGGAAAGTGACTTCTCAAATGTTTTCTGAATTTTTTATGTGTGTTTATGATAGCTTAAAGCAGGTTAACAGTCCCTAGGCTACCACTGAGGAGGAGACAGAAGAAGGCAAGCTAAAACAGCTACATTCATCAACTCTTTACAATGGTGCGTCCTCCAGTGTCCCAGTCAATGATCCCACAGTTTCATGCCATACTTCGTTACAAAACCTAAAGAAATTAATGAAAATTCACTCTGATATTAAGGGGATCTATATTTAAGAATAATCCTCAAAGGTTAGTGGATTAAACAGACAGGTCTTACACCTTGTACCTTCTTTTCCCTCTTTCCCTTCTCCTCTCACAGGCACAAACTGTGATTGTACAGCAACAGCTACATCATCTGGAGACTTTGAAAAATCTGAATATCCTACAGGAGCATGTCAGAAAAGACATCCTACAAAACTGGTGAAAAGTGACTTGTATTTCATTAACACTACAAGCTATACTCAGCTGTAGGCTGGGCAAATACTAGTGACTTTTGGACAAGGAAAAATTGTTTTTATGTTTTAAGGGGTGATTATGTTTATAAGGGTAATGGTTGAAAGATGAGCACTACTACGTAGTGGTATGCATACATAAGTGTTTCACGGGATCACAGGAATTTAGCCAGCGATGTGCTGAAGTCTTGTCAATCAGTCATTTTTCTGAGGGTTTACAATTTTCCCAATGAAGAGGACAGTGTGGGTGAATTTATCCAGAATCACCAGGAGAAAGGGCCTGTTGAATCTGACTCGAGGCGGACGAGGAAAATCACCAGATCTCCAGGTAACCTCCTTCACTGTGACCCCTGTTGCTTCAGTGCCATTCTCATGAACATTCAGCACAGCTTTGTGAATCACCTGCAAGGAACAAAGCAAAAGAGCCTCCAGCTGACAACCCAGCCAGAAGAGAGCAGTCTGCCACCCTCTTCACTCTTGGCAAAGGGAACCCTGCCTGGAGCGAGATCCAGCAGCCTCTGGGAAGGTCATCACCAGTTGCTCCCCTTCCCACTGCAGTGCCAACAGCCATCACTGCATGTGCAGAGAGTAACCCTCAAACTGCGGGCAGCCAAGGAGCAGTCAAGATGACTGATGGCAAGAAACTCTGCAAGGAAAGAAACCTGGTAATTTAGCCTAGACTCAATTTTGTCTTTGGCAGCTTCATGTATTATTGTGAATTTACCCTGTCATCTAGCTAAAAAAAATAACTTTTTGAGAACACTAGAAGGAGAGGAATAACAGCCTTTTGCCCTCTGTAGGAGGAATTAGAGGAAATTTTACCAAAGCTAATGTGCTACATTTAGATAATTTTGTTTGGTAGCCAAAAGAACATTTAATTATATGTATGTCTTCTTCCTCGTCCTGGAACCATGCATTTCTTGTACCTCTTGTACGCATGTTTGGCTCCAGGTTTATGGATGATAGGGCTTGCTTTGCCTCCAGACTGGCAGCTGATGATGATTGAGTGATGCTTCAGAGAGACTGAGATAAGCTTTTCATGGAATATTAACATCAGGTTCCTCAGAACAGACAAATATTGTGGTTGCTTTCACATGCTTACTTACTTTTGAAACCTTCAGTCCAGGCTCCTCAGTAATCCCAGACAGATCAGCTTGGTCAGTGAACAGATCGATCATACCCATTTGTTTGACTATCCTTTTCACATCATAGGTACCAGATATAGAAAATTTTGGAATGTGCAGATGTATTTTTCTGTAACAAACAACACAAATAGGGACAAATTGTCATCTAGGTAACAATCCTCAATGCTTCAGTAGATTGAAACCTCACATTTGTTTTTCTAACTGTAGATAGTCTTCTCTCAGGGTCCAGATATCATTTACGATCAGGTTAGCTACTTAATGTGGAGGGTTGGAACAGAATGAGGCTATTAACCCCTACCTCCACAGTGGGGTTCAAGGAGTGAGGGGGAAGACATAGCTATGCCAACTCAATGACAGACAGAGCTACTACTGCCAAATAGGAGTGTTTTTTCAAAAGATCATACCTAGCTACCCTAAGGCTGTTCAAATATACGGCAGGCCTGGGCCACCACAGAAATAGCTGCAGTAATGGTGAATTAGTCTGCTTTTACTTACAATGCCCACAACACACTAACATACTACAGGTTCTCTATCATAGTTTCCCAATGCTTGTATGAAACAAGCTTCTGTTAACTTCATCGTGTTGCTAAGTAACTTTTGGTTGAACCAGGAACTTAACCCAAGATGGATCCCAAGTTCAATACCCTATTTTTTCACTAGTCATAGCTCTTTTTCATTTTCCAACTAAGAAAAGGGAACTCCACGCAGAGGAACAGTAAGTGTATAGAGTTCAGTAGAATAACCTGGCCTTTATAGTTTTGTTTTGGTGAGATAAACACTACTAATCTGTGGCGTGGTCACCTCTTACCTTAACAAAGAAATCTTACCTGTCTTGGAGGGACTTTTCCCATTTAGATACAGTCTTTTTCAAGAGAGCATCTTCCACCTGCTTCATCTTCCCTTCGTCAGGCAAAACAAATAATGCCGCAACATCTCCTTTGTAAGATATCTGAACCAGCCAACAGGACAGCTCTTCATCAAAGTAATTTCTGTAGTGACCCTTTCGATACATCATGTCAACTTTTACAGATGTTTTCTGATCCACAAAAAAATCCTCCTGTCTTGTATATAATGTACTGAAGGGTTTCTCCCAATGAGCTTATGACAAAAAGAAAATTTATTCAGTGGAATACAAAGAGGAATGGTCACAGTGAATATAACAGGATCCAGTTCCACAGCCTTCCTTCAATTAGAGCAATTTTTTTTTCATGTTACTGCATCCTCAGATGTTATAGCATTGTATTTTTTTTTAAGTGCTTAGAGACAATTACAGACAGATAATACTGAAAGCGCTGTCTTTCACTAGAGCATGAGTCTGTGATCACATTAAAGAATTTACAAAACTCAAGAAAGATATTTGTATTAAAAATTCACTAAACCAGGTGAGGACACATTTTTACTGTCAACAAATATACATGGATTTATAGCAATACTTTCAAGATACTGAACATGATTTCCTCAATTTAAAATATTTAAACTCCAGTTTCTTTCTTTTAAGTTTTCATTCCCTGCAATAAGCATTAAATATCTAAGCTACAACCTTTGCACCCTTTGATATTTCTTACCTCTAAGGAAGACATAGTTAACGAGAACCATTGCAGTGAGAGGATCAAGATTTTCCACTAGCTTAACAATTTTCCCATTTGTCTTTTCCTCAATATAACTGTTGATCTGATTCTCAGCGCCAACAGAGTTGTTAAAGTCAGAAGAAAAGACTTCAGATTCATAAAAGCGTTTGACGTCATCCAAGAACTTCTGTACTGGTTTTAGAGTCTCTTCTATAAAAAGGGCATTTCCCAGGCTCAGCTGGAACTCACTGTCTGAACGGTTCAGCATGTGGAGGAGTTGGCAAAAATTGTCATGTATTTCCAGCTCCTGAGTCTTTTTCAGGTTAAAGGCAAGCCCTTCCAGAATCTGTGTCAGTGTCACTGACTTGGCACCGAGTGCCAGCATTGCAAAGGAAGCAGAGATGCTTATGGGTGAAAAGAAAATATTTTGATCCATTGCTTCGGATGCGACCAGCTTGTAAAACGAAAATGCAAAGTCTGTATTGCTGAAAACTAGTTTGACAAACGTTTTGTTCTTAACTGGATAAGCTCCTTCCCACTGAGAACTATGTCCTGGATAATATGTCCCTTTAGCATCATCCTGCTTACTGCGGTAGCGAGGGCGCTGATAACACTGGGCAACAGTATACAAAGCAGCCAGCAATAAACACAAGGAGAAGGTGGGCTTCATTTTCCTTTTAGCTGTTTCTGGAAAAGAAATAGACATACAAAATATGGCATGGAAATTAATCTGTTCATGCTTCAGTAAAGTAAAATGACGGTCTCAGAATATACTTTGTTTTCCAAAGTCCCACTTATAATTCACATTCCTGATGCGTGTCAGTGTGTGTCCTAGAAAGAATATGACTGCTAATACACTATTTACATAGCCTAGTTCTCTCTCAAAAGAGGTAATTTTAAACTTTTAAAAGTTTATTAAATTTAATGTTAGCATATTAACAGTCCTAGGCTAAGACTGATTTTTTAAAAAATATGCAAATAACTGGAAACTTATGACATTTTCCCCAGAGTAACTGGTAGGAGTTGGTTTTGTACTCAGTACTGCAGGATAGTTACTGCAGCCCTGTTAGCCTTCCTCAATTCATCAAATAATTAGAAAATGAAATCTGTGTTAAACAAAAATGTGACAAACATAGATCATACTGTCTAGAAAGAAAATTTCAAAATACTCTTACAGTTTCTTCAAAGATGAAACACTAGATCAATGTGGTAAGAAATTCTATAGGCATCTGTATTGTTTCCACACCAATTTTTTATTTAATTATCTGAAGTGTCTTCTTCATATCTGTTCTTTCTGGCCTTTGAAATGTTTTGACTTTTCCGTAACAGTTATATCCCCTTCTTTAGATGTACAAAGGTGCCCTTCCCAGACAACAATGTAACTCCCCAAAATAAAATGTCCAAATAATCCAAGGGAAAACTAGAAGGGTACTTACATTGCTACGAAAAAGATCTTGATGCATCCATCTAGTCTTGTCTGCTCCTTCTTCTCTTCAGTGCCATTGAGCAGCATTACGCAGAGCACCCCCATTAATCATTAATCAGTTCAAACAAAAATTGCCAGTGAGGATGCCCAACAAGCAGTAATGACATGGATATTTTGGACAATTTGTCCAAACCAAACACATGCCAACAGTGCTGGGTGAGGGGACTACAGACAAGAGGGAACAGAGCAAGAACTGTATCTCCTGTTGCTTCCATGCTTGAGGACTGACAGGAGAAGCCTGCTGTTGTGGGTGTCTGGCAGGAGAACCACAGCCATACCCTTCGTGGCTGCAGCTGAAAGCTGTGAAGACCACTCCTTGCCTGGGTCCAACTGAGCCAGCACAGGTCACAAGGGAGTGCACTGTCCCTGCCAGAGTGTCCACTCCACTTCATCCTGGGAACTGTAACCTCTCTGTCAGGATTTCAAAACAGGGTTTGGATTTAGAAAGCCCTTTTGCCTCACTGTATACCTCAGTCACAACCTTTGACACCTTGTTTAATGGTTTCAGGGCTTTTCTTATGGAGGGCAGACTGGTGATTGGCGAATGGTCTCTAGGTTTCTAACAAGAATAACATGTGACATTACCAGTCTAGTAAGACATTTACAGTCAATACAGTTGTTTACTCATTGTTGTTGGTCTTCACCTCTGGCTGAGTATTTGGGGAATTGGTGAAGAGCTTTTCCTTGGCTTTTTAGAAAATATACAACAAAACAACCACTGCTAAGAAACAGTATTTTTGGCGGCTCCAGAGACTGACTGCAAAGGGAAACGTGGTCAGTGAATACCTTCTTTCCTTGGGTTAGTATCATATGCGACTGAAATGGACATCAGGAGGACTCAAAACAGGCCAATTCACCTTTCATCCAGAAGGTCTTAAAAAAGACGTGCTGGCATCACTGGATGATATTCAGGGTTGAATATAATATATGGACAAATCACAGAATATGGACAAATCACAGAAGGAGAAACTAAGGTAGGAAATGAAATTTTTAAACCGATACGTACTCTCCTCCATTGAGTAGGATGGTTTTGGTGTTCCACTTAGCACTTATAGTGTCATTCCAATCAGGTAGATGTAATATATGCAATATGCATCCCATTTATTCCACATTACCAGCAATCCAAAATGTTGATGGTCACCATCAGATTTTGAAGTGAGGTTAAGATCCATAATCCATAAATCACTGAACCATTGCCCAGTAATTATAACTCGATTATGAACTGTCAAAGTAGCTAGCAATGCATGTGGTCACTGGCCTATTATAGCTTACAAAACAGTGAATAAGATTTACAAGATGGAAAACAGGAACTTGAGTATTTCCAGTTTAGCAAGGTCTGCAAACATACCAATAATCCTTAATCTTCATTAACAGAGATCAACTTGTTTATTAGCAGTGAGGCAGAAAGTACATAAATGAAGGGATGACCTGAAGGATGACTCCTTTTTGACTGGAGAGGCATGCAACACCCCACACTTGCAATGAAATGCTGTAGTACCTCTTCTCTTTAAAGAATAGCAAATGATGTACACAACCTCTGCTGGGAACACAAGTTCTTTCTACTTTGTTCATTAGTCCTTGTTATTTTCATTGGTTTTTAACCAAAAAGGTATATTTATCAGCCTCAGGGATTCTGGAAGGAGTTCCATTTCAAGATACCTTCTGCTGCTATCTAAAACCACATAAAGCAAGAAAAATTTATGTTGTTTGCAATAGCAAAAACATATTTTTTAAGGTCTATAGCTTTCAGAGCATCGTGGAACTATGATTTACAGATTGACTACATCATGGGATAGCAATTCAGTGATGCCATATTGCCCAGCAAATAGCTTGTAAATACATTGAAAGGATTTAATTTTCCAGGTTCCACCTAATTCCTTCCTTATTCTCCAAGACAGACAACACTTATTCTTTTCTGTTTTCTGGGGTTTCTTGCCATTATAGCTTTAAATTTTATTTCGTTTTCTTACATAATATTCCACCTGGCTAAGATATTGGGGAGAATAAAAAAAAATTAAAATAACTTAAATTAACTAATTATAAATTACAACATGCCAAGAAGATGGAGGGTACCTTGTCAGCAATGTTAAACTGTTGGGTTTTAATAATGACAACTCTTCCAAATGTTCCTGGAATTATGCCAATTAACCATGTCGACAACAAGTTCCATCACACTTAACAGTAAGTTGGGAAGACAAATGTTATCATTCCAAACCTTCTTCCCTCTTCTTCCTTCAGATTTACATGCTGAGCACAATGGTATGAAATATATAGCATGAAGTGATATGAAATATGATTTGCAATATTCATTGGATCACTTGGAGTCATCTGTTCCAGCTGTGTCCCCTCCCAACTCCTTGGGCACCCCCAGCCCACTCACTGGCAGGGTGGGGTGAGAAGGAGACAAGGCCTTGGCTCTGTGTAAGTGCTGCTCAGAAAGAACTAAAACATCTCTGTATTATCAACACTGTTTTCAACACAAATCCAAAATAAAGCCCTATTTCAGAAGATGCTTCTCATTTTCCATTAACTCTAGACTGCAATTTAACTTGCGTTTGTCCATCATGGAACCCAGAAATGCTCATCCTTTCATGAAGGTTTTGCTTCATTTCTTTTCAAGAAATTAATTCCTCATGTAAAATCTTGATAATTTAATTTTAAATATAAAAGTTGAAGTAAAGTGAACACAAGATATATATAAAAGGATTTTATTTTGTGGATGTGGGCTGCTCATGTGTTGGCATTGTTACTTACTACTGAGCCATATGCAGGAGAATGTCATCTGGCAAATGTGCTTATCAAATACAAACTTCAAAAGGAATACAGTGTAATTATGAAGATACTTTGTAAAAGACATAGATACATGTAAATACACACCCACACTCCCCCCCCACACCTGTAAGTACCCACGGTATTGGAAAAAGATCAGCTCATATGATGTGTTGATCTAACAATACGTGCATAAGCCTGGCAGACAGGAAACTTGGGTTGCCCTCTGAGGACAATTCAAGTAGAAGAAGAAACACAGGCCCTAGGAGTTGTTTTTTAGTATGATAACTGATTGCACAAGATGTGGAATTGTTAATAATTCTAGTCATATGAGCAGTGTGTGAATGGTTCCGCTGAAGATAATCATTTAATCATTATCTTTGCTAAATCAGAACCTGTGGCAATAATAATTAATGCTTAGTGATTTGAACTGGAAAAAAAAAAGGAAGAAATGCTATCTCAAATTAATTGTGGCATTTTGATAACAACAGTAACCTCAAAACATTTTTAACAGCTTTGAAGGATTGCAAATTTGCAGATTTTATATGCAATTGTTTTGAACCATTTTTTTACTAAAGGCTAGTAAAATGAGGATTTTTTTCCATTCTGAAATGAAGTAATGTAAAATAGCATATTCTATTCTGATATCAGATTCTCTGAAAGAGTTAATGTCTCTCAACCTTAGCGTTTACAGTCTAATCAATTTATGTCTTTGACTTACTTTTAATATACTATTTTTTTCCTTTCATTTACACCTGATAGTGATTCTCAAGTGTAAAATATTTTTACATCACTTAATATCAAACTGGAAAAAAATTCAAATTGCACTTGTTCCTCACACACAGAGAGCCCTTTCTGTGGAGAGTGCCAGTGTAATGGAAGGACATAACACATTGCTTTCTGCAGCCTGTAATAGGGATTTTCTCATTTATCCTTCTGTTATTATAGGACCACGTGTGGATGGTCCAGAGATTTAGACAGTGGCATGATGATTTGCTATTGATTTTCTCTTTTTTCTATCCCAGTAATTTTTAATATTTAATTTGCCTCCTTCCCCACTACTGAGCTGATCTGCATACCTGCTACCCACCATGACACCAAACCCTCACTTCTGTGTGGCAGCAGTCAGTTCAAGTGCAGCATTTCACCAAACCTGCAGCTAAAACTTAACAAGAAAATCGAAGCTCCTACCAACAGAGTAATAACAAGCCAGAAATCTGCTGTTCTTCCTGGTTTCAAAATGAGATAGAATTTGTCATGTCCGTTCCTTTATTTTAACAGGAGATGGTGGCACAGGACTCCTTTTCCTGTAATCCCCAGAACTCAAGGCTCCATGCTTAACAGTTCTACCTGCAGAAAATGGTGTAGGAGAATCACACTAAAAGCTTGGTTTCTTGCAAGAATCTTACCACTCATAACTGGTATGTTGAAATAATAGCATTCTACTAGCAGAATTTGCCCTATGGACCTTTTTCTCTTGGTGTAAAAGAACCCTTTCTATGCAAACAACATTTTGAGCGACAATTTCACCAGAGAATAAAAGTTCTCATTTTGAAATTAAGTTGTCTACCAGAGAAATCCCTTGGCATTACTAAATAAATTTAAATTGATGCCTTACATTCTTTATTTCTGTGACATAGATGTGGTCAATTGAGCACTAAGAAAATGCCTTCTGTAGATATTTTGGAATTATACTTGAAGTTTTTTGCTTCCAAAGCCAGATAGAAAGAATTAGGTCTAAATTTTGCAAGGTGTTATCATTTTCTACTGTTTGATAGATTAATATTGTTGGCCTCAGTGAAGAAGCAGAAGGATGATCAACTAGCCGAGTGAATATATTCAATAAAAGTAAATTTATTATATGATTCCATTGCTCATATCCATTTTCTTAAACAAGTCTTTGACACTGTGAGATTTTAGAATGTAAGATTTTGAGGATTCTGAGAGGTCACTGAGATGGTTTAATGCAGCAATTCTCTTCCCTGTTTCAATGGAGGCAAAAGAAGAGACTGTGTGGTTGCCCTTAGCCTCTGCAGATCATAATCTGGCAGGTCAGCACAATTCCATTTCCATCAACGACTTGCATTAACATGCCTCCACAGGACACTTTGGGATCTAGACTGTACCTACATGAGCTTTCTCTCATGATTGCTGCACCATCTTTCACAACCTGACAATCTAGAAGTGCACAGAAGTATTAGAGCATATTTGCTTCTGTTTGATGCCTCTCTTTGGTCTCTCTTGACACAACTGTGAATGTCAGGGCTATGAAACACAGCACAATGACAGGCATGGGCATGAGGTAGTAATCTCTGCCCAGGGCAACTGAGACAGAAAATGCCTTAGAATTTCACCCACAGGATTTACCCAAGGGACACAGCTCAGACTTGAAAGATAGAGGAACAGAAAATAAATTCTAGTATCTGTCCCTTGAAGATGTAAGTTATGGTGTGGTTTTTCTAAAGGCTAGAGAATCTGCATCTGTGAGAAGAGCAAACCTAACAGTATTCATATGCATTAGGACTTTTCATTACATCTTTCATCTCCTCTGTGCACAGATGTTTTCTCCTGCTCTGAAGTTGCTCCCTGGCTGCAACCAAAGTTCTTATGATGACTAGAACATTTAGGTTGGGCTCAATGATCTTGGAGTTCTTTTCCAACCTGATTCTGTGATTGTGTTGTCTTATTCTATGTTGTTTTTTCCTTTCAAACATTTTTCTTGATCAGAGCATCTTTCATATAGTCTGTTTTTTCTGCATGAAACATGGTAAACAATATAGTAACTTTTCCTCAGTAAGACAGTTGCCCAAGTCAGACAAAGTCTTCTTCAGACCTTCCATATGAGCATCATATTGCTGTTAACAGTTTTCCAACCTCAAAGGATATGTTCTTGTTTAGTTATGTAATAAGAATTTTGTTTCCAGATGGCTTATGGAAAAGAAACTGAATGCAATACACATAAGAGAAACAAAGGCTCATTTGCATAAATAAGATTAAAATTCATCTCTGGGGGTGGGATTGAACTGAAAAGGCACTTTCATCATAGAAATTCTTTTTTTCAAGAAGCCAGCGAAGTCATTTACAGCAGCATCAGTGTTTAGCTGACTTTGTGTAACCAGGATATTAATCATAATCAATGACATCTACGTGAAATGGATGAATGATAGTTTTCTTAAAAACTGTTAGTCTGAGGAAAGCACAATTACCAAATTATTTAAAAATGGATTCAGTGTTATACCTGGGACTGGGAACTTAATGAAGGATGCTTCCAGACCAGTCTTTACTGGCTAACAGTTTAAAGGCAATGAATGATATTACAAATATGCTTAGTTTAAATCTAATGAAAACAGCCCCATGCTGCTTTCATGGGGTAAGAGCAGATGTGCAGTATCCAACAAGGAATGCTGTATGGATGGGTAAGATATGGAGGGTGTGTTACAGGACTCAGAGATACATAGCCCATGGCAGTCTTCATGCTCCTTTCCCTCTTGATAATTTGCACTTGCTCTAACTTCCACCGCAGTGCATATTTAGAGATTTCAGTGAAATATCTGCATTTTAGAATGTTCGTGTTTCTCTTGCGCTTTTTCTCTGCTTGGAAATCCTAGTGCCTCTCTGTTTTGGGGGCAAGAATTGAATGCTGGATAAGGGATTAACACTGCTATGAGAGGTTTTTTTGTACCACTAAAAGCTGCCAAGACTCATGTCAAAGATAAGCAGCTGGGTTGTGAGGCACTGAGACTGCCTTGTATCAGCCTACGGGTACTCCCAGTTCCCAGAATACACATTCAGAAACCACCCTGCCTGGGAACTATCACAATCATCTGATTCTTAAGAGCTTAGTGATTCTCTGCCTGAAATGAGTGTGAGTAAAGAGAAAAAGCCTGCACCTTTTGTTGTGCTGAATCTACTGACACAATCAGAATAGGGTTGACTTACATCTAGGTGAAGACCTATTTCGTTAAAGTAGTAGCAGTGATCAAGGGCTGAGCAGATGACACAGCTGGGGGGAGAGGACTGCTATGCCTATTCAAGGGTAAGTTCTTCAGATACCAAGGCTGAGACTCAAATTGCATAGCCAGGAATAAGAAAAGAAAGTCCAAAGTACTGGTAGCAGCTGAAAAACAGGGCTTATGTGAACAACTGGTTCTTCTATAACTATTCAAATGCTTTATGCCTTTTGGCATTAAGTCAGCTCCTCTCCTTTCTGATGAAAGGTAAAATGCATTGAACACATACTACATTAGCCCTGCCATCCTACTGCTTCATGTTTTGTAACAACATTCTACTTGGACTCTGTCACAGGGCAAAGCAAACAGAGAATTGCTGACAGAAGCTATCCCATCATCAAGAGTCCCAGTGGACCACAAACAAGGTCAGACAGAACAAACTTACAGTCTCCCACATGGCTCATAGGCTGCCAGGAGAAGTCTGTCCCTCAGGTCTGTTGGGGCACAGCTAGGCTGCCTTTCAGGGACCCCACCTAATGGATCTGTTTTCATTCACAGAGCTTATCAGCTGAGATATACTCTGTTTAGGTAAGTCTTTTTCCTCAGAGCTTCACATAAGCATGTCAGGTCAGGGCTAAAAGACCCACAGCAGGTCATTTCTCTTGGATGTTTATGGTAGGGGGTCATATACTTCACTGTAAGTTTTATTATCCCCTTCTGCTGACTGTCACTGCAGAAAGTAAAGTGGATTACACTTTTAGGTTATAAAAATGGTCTAGCTCTCTTTCAGGGCTTAGTTTGGATCCTGCTGCCCCATAGGCTGAAAAAATGCATGAGTGAGAATTGTAGGGAAATATTGAAGAATGTTAATAAAATCACCTACAGATGAATGAGAGATGCCATAAAATACATGTGTTTGCCCCAGATAGAATGAACACACAGTCCATAAATGAAAATTAAACCATTTATGTCTACCACAATCCTTCCTTTCCTTCTCTACCATTAAGAATTCTAGTAGCATGAAGAGGAACTTTCCCTAAAACATAAAGACACACAACAGCTACACAGACAATTAATACAAGGCAGACTGTCCTAGTTAGAACAGCTGGGATCGATTCATCACTGGATGGGTGTAGCCCAAAACTGTGTATTCTATAGCCTTCCATGCCATTTTCCCAGAAACTGTTGTCAGTAGAGGCCTGCGAGGTGGGGGAGGATGTTCCTGAGCATCCTCATACCCTTTTATGGAATTCCCCGCTCTGAGGGAAGGACTAAGCATCCTTTTATGGAATTCCCTGCTCTGAGGGGAGGACTAAGCATTCCTGCCTGAACTGGAGAATATATAGACCTGGAGGTTTGGAACCTTTCTACCACTCGTGGGATCCAGAGGAAGACTGCAGCTCACCGCTCTCAACCGGACTGAGACCACCACCCTCA